>NC_069504.1:425738770-426070437 GCF_027579735.1 Bombina bombina
TAAATGCTGCTGCGCATCACACGTGTATTATGGCTAGCAGTGAAGGGGTTAATTAGGTAGTTTGTAGGGAGCTTGCAGTATTAATTTTAGCTTTAGTGTAGAGATCAGCCTCCCACCTGACACATCAGACCCCCTGATCCCTCCCAAAGAGCTCCCTTCTCTCCCCCACCCCACAATTGTCCCCGCCATCTTATGTACTGGCAGAAAGTCTGCCAGTACTAAAATAAAAGGTTTTTAAAAAAAAATAATGTTTTTTTTTAGCATATTTACATATGCTGTGGTGTAGCATCCCCCCTTAGCCCCCAACCTCCCAGATCCCCCCCAAAACAGCTCTCTAACCCTCCCCATCTGCCTTATTGGCAGCCATCTTGGGTACTGGCAGCTGTCTGCTATTATTTCACAGTCAAAAAAGTGTTGTTGTTTTTTTAAATGTACACTACTGTTACACCAGATATGAGTGGTGGCACTGGGCAAGTGGGCACAGTATACGCTGTGGGCCTGACACACACGCTGGCAGGCAGGCAACTGCAATTAGATTACACAGGAAAAAAAAAAAAGCAGACTGATGTTCTAGCCCTAAAAAGGGCTTTTTGGGGTGCTGTCCTTACAGCAGAGATCAGATGAGTCCTTCAGGACTGTAGTGGACACTGAATACACTAGCCTAGCTATCGATATCCCTATTAAATCAGCAGCAGCTACACTGTCCCTCCTCTCACTAAGAATGCAGCTTCCAAATTAATCTAAAATGGATGCTGTCCAGGAGGTGGGAGGGTCTGGGAGGGAGGGTCTGCTGCTGATTGGCTGTAATGTGTCTTCTGACTGTGAGGTACAGGGTCAAAGTTTACTCAATGATGACAAATAGGGGGCGGATCGAACATCGCATATGTTCGCCCGCCGAGGCGAACGCGAACATGCTATGTTCGCCGGGAACTATTCGCCGGCAAACTATTCGCGACATCACCAGATAACTGGAGGTGCTGGAAGGGTAGAGGGTGGTCTATTGGCTGGACGGGTAGGAAGACGAGAAGGAAGGATTCTGTGAGTTCTCTCTCTCTCAGCTTGCCTTTCCTGAAGGCAATAGTCCAGACTGATGCAGAGTATTATAAAATCATCTAGGGAAGCTTATCCTTGATGCGTTCATGCAGGCCTCTCCGGAAGGCTGCCTTGAGAGCACTGCTATCCCAACTGGTCTCAAGCGCTAAGGTGCAAAACTCAATGGCGTACTGTGCCACAGATCTATTGCTCTGATGGAGATCCAAGAGAGAGTACTATGCAGCAGAAGTCCCAAATAGGGAAGATAATGCAGAAATGAAGGTATCAGCATCATTCAGGGGTGAGACCCAGGCTAGGGCCATGTCTTTCAACAAAGAAATGATAAATGTAACCTTTGACTGATGGGACTGGAAGGTATGAGGGTCATTATGGAAATGCAGTCTGCACTGGTTGAGAAAACCCCTGCAGTCAGTAGTGCCATCAAACTTGTCAGGCAACCAGGGTATGCTACCAGAAGCAGGGGAGGAGGTTGCAGTACTAGCAGCAAGGGCAGGCTGTGTGGCAACAGGCGCAGCATTCTTCTCTGCAACAAGTGAGGAGAACATGGTAGTAATAGTCTCCAATTTGGAATCCAGGCTCTGCAGGTGTGAGACGTGGGTTCCCAGAATCTGTCCCTTAAGAGAAATTACTCTAGCTACCTCATTTGGGTCCATGGCCCAAGTATAATGTAATGCTCGTGGGATATTTTCCTATCAAACCAAAATTGGCCAGTAGTCTTATTATCCCAGTGTCAAGTGGAAGGATAAGGAAATATCCCAGAACAAGAGAATAGATAAGTAAATGAGGTAGCAGTTCTAACAGCAAATGGGCAATGCTTCTCTGCACTACAGGAAATAACTGGAAAGTAGTCAGGAAAGCAGAGTTCGACAACAATGAGGCAATCCACAGTAACAGCAGTTCAGGGGTTAATCAGAAGAGTGGTCAGAGGCAAGCAGGGTTCAGCAGCAGTAAGACAATCCGGCAGTTCAGGGGTTAAACAGGCAGAGTGGTCAGACAGGCAGAGTTCAGTGTCAATTAGGCAATCCAGCAATGCAGGGGTTAAACAGGCAGAGTAGTCAGACAGGCAGAGTTCAGTATCAATTAGGAAATCCAGCAATTCAGGGGTTAAACAGGCAGAGTAGTCAGACATGCAGAGTTCAGTATCAATTAGGCAATCCAGCAATACAGTAGAAATAAGCACCCAGGAGTAGACACAGTAACACCTATACTTGGGCAAGGTATAGGAAGTGAGGGAGACTTACATAGGCGCAGATTCGCGCCAGCAGACCGGTGAGCGGCATCAGAGGAAAGAGACAGCATGCGGTAACACCATCGCCGCAACCACAACCGCTGCATCCATGGCAACAGCCATGAGAAGAGAACCCCAATATGCCGCTGACAGGAAGCGACATGACAGGTATAAACCGTTGTAAAAATATGAAAATTCTATTAGTGTGATAATATTCATGTGAAAGAGATGCCTAAAGACATCTCAAATAAAAACCAAGGTGTGTATGTGAATATCGGTGCAAGATGGGTGTGGACAGGACTGTATAACATACAGTGAACAAATAGTTGGTAGAGTGTGTATGCGTTTGCTCTCTAAGGCCTAGATTTGGAGTTTGGCAGTAGATGGGCTGTTAACGCTACGCAGGCTTTTTTCTGGCCGCACCATAAAATTAACTCTGGTATCGAGAGTCCAAAAAAATGCTGCGTTAGGCTCCAAAAAAGGAGCGTAGAGCATTTCTACCGCAAATGCAACTCTCGATACCAGAGTTTCTTACGGATGCGGCCAGCCTCAAAAACGTGCTCGTGCACGATTCTCCCATAGGAAACAATGGGGCTGTTTGAGCAAAAAAGCAGCGTTCAGCTCCTAACGCAGCCCCATTGTTTCCTATGGGGAAACACTTCCTACGTCTGCACCTAACACTCTAACATGTACCCCGAGTCTAAACACCCCTGACCTTACACTTATTAACCCCTAATCTGCCGCCCCCGCTATCGCTGACCCCTGCATTATATTATTAACCCCTAATCTTCCGCTCCGTAAACCGCCGCAACTTACATTATCCCTATGTACCCCTAATCTGCTGCCCCTAACACCGCCGACCCCTATATTATATTTATTAACCCCTAACCTGCCCCCCACAACGTCGCCGCCAGCTACTTACAATAATTAACCCCTAATCTGCCGACCGCAAAGCGCCGCCACCTACGTTATCCTTATGTACCCCTAATCTGCTGCCCCCAACGTCGCCGACACCTGCCTACACTTATTAACCCCTAATCTGCCGAGCGGACCTGAGCGCTACTATAATAAAGTTATTAACCCCTAATCCGCCTCACTAACCCTATCATAAATAGTATTAACCCCTAATCTGCCCTCCCTAACATCGCCGACACCTAACTTCAAACATTAACCCCTAATCTGCCGACTGGAGCTCACCGCTACTATAATAAATGGATTAACCCCTAAAGCTAAGTCTAACCCTAACACTAACACCCCCCTAAGTTAAATATAATTTAAATCTAACGAAATTAATTAACTCTTATTAAATAAATTATTCCTATTTAAAGCTAAATACGTACCTGTAAAAAAAATCCTAATATAGCTACAATATAAATTATAATTACATTGTAGCTATTTTAGGATTAATATTTATTTTACAGGCAACTTTGTAATTATTTTAACTAGGTACAATAGCTATTAAATAGTTAAGAACTATTTAATAGTTACCTAGTTAAAATAATTACAAAATTACCTGTAAAATAAGTCCTAACCTAAGTTATAATTAAACCTAACACTACCCTATCAATAAATAATTTAAATAAAATACCTACAATTACCTACAATAAAACCTAACACTACACTATCAATAAATAAATTAAATACAATTTCTACAAATAACTACAATTACATAAACTAACTAAAGTACAAAAAATAAAAAAGAACTAAGTTACAAAAAATAAAAAAATATTTACAAACATAAGAAAAATATTACAACAATTTTAAACTAATTACACCTACTCTAAGCCCCCTAATAAAATAACAAAGACCCCCAAAATAAAAAAATGCCCTACCCTATTCTAAATTAATAAATTTAAAAGCTCTTTTACCTTACCAGCCCTGAACAGGGCCCTTTGCGGGGCATGCCCCAAGAAAATCAGCTCTTTTGCCTGTAAAAAAAAACATACAATACCCCCCCCCCCAACATTACAACCCACCACCCACATACCCCTAATCTAACCCAAACCCCCCTTAAATAAACCTAACACTAAGCCCCTGAAGATCTTCCTACCTTGTCTTCACCTCACCGGGTATCACCGATCGGTCCTGGCTCCGATATCTTCATCCAACCCAAGCGGGGGCTAGACATCCACTGAAGAAGTCCAGAAGAGGGTCCAAAGTCTTCCTCCTATCCGGCAAGAAGAGGACATCCGAACCGGCAAACATCTTCATCCAAGCGGCATCTTCGATCTTCTTCCATCCGGTGCGGAGCGGGTCCATGTTGAAGCAGCCGACGCGGATCCATCTTCTTCTTCCGGCGTCTCCCGACGAATGACGGTTCCTTTAAGGGACGTCATCCAAGATGGCGTCCCTCGAATTCCGATTGGCTGATAGGATTCTATCAGCCAATCGGAATTAAGGTAGGAATATTCTGATTGGCTGATGGAATCAGCCAATCAGAATCAAGTTCAATCCGATTGGCTGATCCAATCAGCCAATCATATTGAGCTTGCATTCTATTGGCTGTTCCGATCAGCCAATAGAATGCGAGCTCAATCTGATTGGCTGATTGGATCAGCCAATCGGATTGAACTTGATTCTGATTGGCTGATTCCATCAGCCAATCAGAATATTCCTACCTTAATTCCGATTGGCTGATAGAATCCTATCAGCCAATCGGAATTCGAGGGACGCCATCTTGGATGACGTCCCTTAATGGAACCGTCATTCGTCGGGAGACGCCGGAAGAAGAGGATGGATCCGCGTCGGCTGCTTCAACATGGACCCGCTCCGCACCGGATGGAAGAAGATCGAAGATGCCGCTTGGATGAAGATGTTTGCCGGTCCGGATGTCCTCTTCTTGCCGGATAGGAGGAAGACTTTGGACCCTCTTCTGGACTTCTTCAGTGGATGTCTAGCCCCCGCTTGGGTTGGATGAAGATATCGGAGCCAGGACCGATCGGTGATACCCGGTGAGGTGAAGACAAGGTAGGAAGATCTTCAGGGGCTTAGTGTTAGGTTTATTTAAGGGGGGTTTGGGTTAGATTAGGGGTATGTGGGTGGTGGGTTGTAATGTTGGGGGGGGGGATTGTATGTTTTTTTTTACAGGCAAAAGAGCTGATTTTCTTGGGGCATGCCCCGCAAAGGGCTCTGTTCAGGGCTGGTAAGGTAAAAGAGCTTTTAAATTTATTAATTTAGAATAGGGTAGGGCATTTTTTTATTTTGGGGGTCTTTGTTATTTTATTAGGGGGCTTAGAGTAGGTGTAATTAGTTTAAAATTGTTGTAATATTTTCTTATGTTTGTAAATATTTTTTTATTTTTTGTAACTTAGTTCTTTTTTATTTTTTGTACTTTAGTTAGTTTATGTAATTGTAGTTATTTGTAGAAATTGTATTTAATTTATTTATTGATAGTGTAGTGTTAGGTTTTATTGTAGGTAATTGTAGGTATTTTATTTAATTAATTTATTGATAGGGTAGTGTTAGGTTTAATTATAACTTAGGTTAGGATTTATTTTACAGGTAATTTTGTTATTATTTTAACTAGGTAACTATTAAATAGTTCTTAACTATTTAATAGCTATTGTACCTGGTTAAAATAATTGCAAAGTTGCCTGTAAAATAAATATTAATCCTAAAATAGCTATAATATAATTATAATTTATATTGTAGCTATATTAGGATTTATTTTACAGGTAAGTATTTAGCTTTAAATAGGAATAATTTATTTAATAAGAGTTAATTAATTTCGTTAGATGTAAATTATATTTAAGTTAGGGGGGTGTTAGTGTTAGGGTTAGACTTAGCTTTAGGGGTTAATCCATTTATTATAGTAGCGGTGAGCTCCGGTCGTCAGATTAGGGGTTAATGTTTGAAGTTAGGTGTCGGCGATGTTAGGGAGGGCAGATTAGGGGTTAATACTATTTATGATAGGGTTAGTGAGGCGGATTAGGGGTTAATAACTTTATTATAGTAGCGCTCAGGTCCGGTCGGCAGATTAGGGGTTAATAAGTGTAGGCAGGTGTCGGCGACGTTGAGGGGGGCAGATTAGGGGTTAATAAATATAATATAGGGGTCGGCGGTGTTAGGGGCAGCAGATTAGGGGTACATAAGGATAACGTAGGTGGCGGCGCTTTGCGGTCGGCAGATTAGGGGTTAATTATTGTAAGTAGCTGGCGGCGACGTTGAGGGGGGCAGGTTAGGGGTTAATAAATATAATACAGGGGTCGGCGGTGTTAGGGGCAGCAGATTAGGGGTACATAAGTATAACGTAGGTGGCGGTCGGCAGATTAGGGGTTAAAAAAATTTAATCGAGTTGCGGCGATGTGGGGGGACCTCAGTTTAGGGGTACATAGGTAGTTTATGGGTGTTAGTGTACTTTAGGGTACAGTAGTTAAGAGCTTTGTGAACCGGCGTTAGCCCAGAAAGCTCTTAACTCCTGCTTTATTCCTGCGGCTGGAGTTTTGTCGTTAGAGCTCTAACGCTCACTTCAGAAACGACTCTAAATACCGGCGTTAGGAAGATCCCATTGAAAAGATAGGATACGCAATTGACGTAAGGGGATCTGCGGTATGGAAAAGTCGCGGCTGAAAAGTGAGCATTAGACCCTATTTTGAGTGACTCCAAATACCGGCGGTAGCCTAAAACCAGCGTTAGGAGCCTCTAACGCTGGTTTTCACGGCTAACGCCGAACTCTAAATCTAGGCCTATATCTGCAAGGATATTGAAATAGGAACATGCGTGTAATATGTGTGAATGTACACACTCTACCAACTATTTGTTCACTACATACACATTCTTACAATGGTTTTTACTTTAATACACTGTTGTGTTTTATTTGTATTGCGTTATTTGTAGCAAGGCTCTATTAATACTGTTACCATATTTTATTCTGTTTTTGTATTTGAGTGTTAACATTGTAACTAGCGGTGAATCTCCTATGTCATCCTCCATGTATTCAGGAGGCGGGGTGCCATCAGCTAGCGCTTCTGATTGGAGCAATAGCTTTTTAAATGTCTTAGCGGTAGTTTTTATGAATACAGCCTGATGAAACGGCGTGAAGAGCTAAGAAACGCGTTGTGTATTCCAATAAATGCTTTTAACCTACCGCTATCTCCTTGGTAGTCTTTTCCTCTGCTTGGTCCTGGCCCTTTTCTCCTCTGCCATATAGGATCCTTGTGGGATCAAGAACTGCTGGGAAAGACTCTGAGACTCTACCGGATCACAGAGCGGGTTGCCCGCTACACAGCTGTACCTCCGTGGGACTTGTATACCGCCTCTGTGAGGGGAGCCAGCTGAGTGGCTCAGAAGTCTTGGCCTGCATTTCTAGCACTATCGTGTGCATTTTATCACATGAGTGGGACTGGTATCTTGATTTTATCTCTGTAATCTATCCCTGATGATATTGCGCAAGGTGGCACCTCTGATTGTTTCTCCTGTCTAGGAACTTCTACATTTTACCCAATTGCAGTACAGAGAGCGGCCAAGACCCCTTGCAGAACTCTGAAGAGTTGACCTTTCCGTATTTCTTCTTTTATTTTATTTTATTTTTATATTTTATTATTGTATTTTTTTGCTTTAACAGTTCACTTCTCTTCTCATCACTTTTAATTATTGTGTCTGGTATGCTCATTTTATTTTATATGAACAGTGTGTTTTGGCACCTTCATATTTTGGGTATTTAGTGCCCCCTTTTATTGTGGGTTTTGTATCCCCTTTTGTTCACAGCTTAAGTTTACCTCTTGTACTTTGCTTTTTCTCAGTATAGTAATATTTTAATAGAGAATAAATAGTTGTAGTAAATAAGCCTAATTCAAAGATCCTAACCATCCTGCATGCAGGAGGGTCTCATTTTGGAAACTTATCCCCACTGTCCCTTCCACCAGTTTTTTGTTCCCTTTTGTGGATTAAAACCCAACTACACAATACCAACCTCACACAGACCACTCCCCCATGCCTAAGGACCACCTTTATCTATGAACCGCCCACCAGACTCTACAAAAAGTGACAAAAGGGAACACGAGCGCAAACCACTCTAAGAGTAAAAGTTTATTAAAGCACTTTAAAGCGCAAGTATAAAAACAGACTTACAAGAAAGTCATAAAAATGTGCAAATAAGCATATCACCGTGTGGTTTTTAAATTACTGCAAGCCATAGCCTTTATCTGTATCTGCTCTATAGCACCGGCTGGGTATAAACCGTGATCAAGCTGATGAGCGGTTCTGATTCTGGGCATCAACAAGTGTTGGCACGGACCCACGTAACCTCAACGCGTTTCATCTGGCCAGTCATTCCCCTCATCACACAGAGCGGCATCCACAGTTTGGATTCTTCATTTAACAAGACAAACTTTTACCCGGGTACACAGGACATTAAGGGTACCATTGTATGACCCTAGGGTTGGTTGTATTGCAGATGTAAGAGTATTTGCACTGCTTTCTGAGAATTATTCTGTTCTGCCCAATCATAATATTGCACAGCATAGGTGTTCTGAGGCTGGTGCAGCATATTCTATAAGCAAGCAAAACACGTGTTCATGCACTTCAGTTTAACGGGATAGTATATATCTCTGTGCCTTCAAATGCCCCCGGAGTGTAATACATTCAATAAACAGTGAGGTTTAGGGAAATAAATGCGGATTTACTTGGAGCTGGAATAAGGGTGTTCCCAAAACGCATAAGATGTGAAGGGGAGTCGACTTCATATGTCTGTATCAGTATCTTAACCTGTAGGTGCTGTGGATAGTGAAAGGTTGAGCTGTCAATATTTTATGTGTTGTTAGCGACTTGCTATTTGTTTTAACCATATGGAATAAAGCTGTATTTAGGAGGAGCCGGTCTGGGACTTTGTTATTTCTGCAGCATATTCTATACCACATTCAATATATTAGTTTTTGCTATATTTCATAATATATTTGTTTATGATATACTTTTCAATATAGGTGACCTGTTGGGAAGCGCAGTAGTTTGTTTATAACACTTGACTCTACCTCTAGGCCTTTCAGTAGCAACCACAGTGGTGTAATTAAACATCCCATATTATTATAATCATGTCACTCCCTATAAAGATCTTGCAAAAATTGTAGACACGACTTAATAGACAGAGATCATTTATTTATAAATTCACATTTCCCTGAATAAAAAATAACCATCAATCATAAAATCTTTGGAGTGTTCTGATTTAACTTTGCCACCCTGATTAAAAATGAATCCTCTTTGGTGCCAAAGTTTCAACCCCTGTTCTCAAGGAACACCAAACAGACCAGATCCAGGCTAGATTTAAATGATTTGCCTGCTTGAGTGCAGTTGAGATTGTTACAACAGATGAGCTACTAAATACTCAAAGAAGGGAAATATTACAAATCTGGCATGTTAGGGCTCATTGACTACTGGATATGGTAAGCCCTGCACTAGTTTATAGATCCATTCTACCTACTGCATGAGGATATTAGCCTGATCTCCTCAAAGGTGGCAAATGGTCAATTGAAACAAAGCTTGTCTGAATTTCCCAAATCTAGGAATATTTTTTTTTTTTTGCTGATAGATGATAGACAGTAATTTAGCTGTTCACCTGTCTAAGGTTGCTAAACAGATTACAGTTAATTTAGATAATAGTTGCTGTTTACCCAGTGATACCAAGGGCATTCCAAATACCAAAAAAAGGTTGTGAAGCATGTGAACTGTAATATAATACATGAATATATATGTATACAAATATAAATCCACACAAACATTTGCATATACAGTAATATTGGCACCCTTGGTAAATATGAGCAAAGAAGGCTGTGAAAATGTGTCTTTATTGTTTAACCTTTTGATATTTTGTTCAAAAAGTACACAAGAATACTCTGCTATCGTGGATATCAAAGAATTGCAAACACAACACAGGTTTACCAAAAAAAAAATCTTTGTTAAATATATGTGTGCCATAATTATTGTCACACTTTTAGTCAATACTTTGTGCTACCGCCCTTTGCCAAGATAACTGCTCTGAGCCTTCTCCTATAATGCCTGATGAGGTTGGAGAAGACATGGCAAGGGATCTGAAACCATTCCTCCATACAGAATCTCTCTAGTTCCTTCAAATTTCGAGGTTGACACTGGTGGACTCTCCTCTTCAGTTCACCCCAAAGGTTTTTGTCAGGGAACTGGGATGGCCAGGGCAGGACCTTGATTTTGTGTGTTGATTTTGATGTATGTTTTGGATCATTGTCCTGCTGGAAGATTCAACCACAGCCCATTTGAAGCTTTCTGGCAGAGGCAGTCAGGTGTTCATTTAATATCTTCTGATATCTGATAGAGTCCATGATACTATGTATCCTAACAAAATGTCCAGGTCCTCTGGCAGAAAAACAGCCCAAAAACATTAAAGAACCACCACCATATTTAACTGTGGGCATGAGATACTTTTCCATATGGCTACCTCTTTGTGTGAGTCAAACTCACCTCTGGTGTTTATTGCCAACAAGCTCTATTTTGATTTCATCTGACCATAGAACCTGATTCCATTTGACGTTGTCTGGCAAACTGAAGACGCTTGAGTTTGTTTTTGGATGAGAGTAGAGGCTTTTATCTTGAAACCCTTCCAAACAACTTGTGGTGATCTAAGTAAAGTCAGATTGTAGTTTTAAAGACTTTCAGACCCCAAGACGCAACTAACTTCTGCAATTCTCTAGCTGTGATCCTTGGAGATATTGCCACTCAAACCATCTTCTTCAAAGTGCGTTGAGACAATATAGATAAACGTCCTCTTCCAGGTTGATTGATAACAATTCCAGTTGAATGTAACTTCTTAATTATTACTCTGATGGTGGAAATTCATTTTCAATGCTTTTGCTATTTTCTTATAGCCACTTCCCAATATGTGAAGTTCAACAATCTTTTGCCGCACATTACAGCTATATTCCTTGGTCTTACCAATTGTGATGAATGACTAAGGGAATTTGGCCTATGTGTTACCATATTTATACCCCTGTGAAACAGGAAGTCATGGATGAACAAATTCCTGTTCTTACTCACCCAGGTGTACTAAAAAATGTAAAATATCAATTGGAATATACGTCAAATATATTTTTCTCATATGAATTCATAGGGGTTACAATAATTGTGGCACACATATATTTAACAAAGATTTTTTTTTTTTTTATAAACATGTGTTGTGTTTGCAATTGTTTGATATCCTTGAGAGCAAAGTATCTTTGTGTATTTTTTTAACAAAAGATTAAACAATAAAGGCAATTTTTCACGGCCTTCTTTTCTCATATTAGCCTAGGGTGCCAATATAAGTGGAGGGCACTGTACATCTATACAGATATATATATATATATATATATATATATATATATATATATATATATATATATATATATATATATATATATATATATATATATATATATATATTTTATATTCACATAAAGGCAGTTTCTACATGAATAATAAATAAATTGATTTTAGGATTATGAAAGCTACATACAAGGTATAGCTAACTATAAATGTTTATAAATTCTAAGATAATATAAAAATTTTGGAAGGTATATTATCTATGTAATTTTTGTAACAGTGCTACTTAAAATGCATAATATTGGCATGAACAATGTGTGCTATATCTGTGATATAAATAAGTCACTTACTAGAACAGGATGTGTACATAGCTGTGTATAGTGGAAGTGATTTCCCTGCACCGCAAAGGAACAGATGTAGCCAAAAAACAGAGCGTTACCTAATAAGTCCTCCAGTGTTATATAATGACATAATGTATGTTATTGTTATTGAGTTCCAGCTCAAAATTTACATCTTCAGAGTTAAACATCCTCTGTATATATAGGACAGGATTGTAATCTAACAAAAGTAATTTATTTCCTGAATATTGATGAGTAGAGTTTACAGGGATTTACTGTACAGTGGAAGGAATGCTGGGAAATGTCTGCTAAGCCAAAGGACACCTTACATCCCATTATCTTGGCAAAGGAAATCTTAGTAAATACGGACCATTAAATAAACAGGATATAGAGGAGAGCGGGAAGAACATCGACGTGTTTATTAAAAAGAAAGCGTGATGTAAACAGAAAACTTGGGAAGACAAATTCAACTAAATCTAAATAGTACTTTTGCAAATAATTTTTTAAATTCTTTCTTGACTTCTCCCAAAAGCACTAAAACAAGGAATTATTCCCTAACATTTTTTTTTTAATATTAAAGAAAACCCAGCCGTCATAGGACTAGATTACAAGTGGCACAATATTTAGTGTTTTCACTCATGCGCAAACACCGCCAGAAGTAAACATTTGCTGGTTAGAGCGCATATTACAAGTTCAAAGTAAATTGTTTGTGCACCAGTGAAAGACGATGCACACTAACTTCAGGACTTCAGATATTGCGACCATGTTTACTTCTTCTTCCTATAGACTTTAATGGAGAGTGCAAACTGGAACAAAACTAACACTTGTCGATTGTTTGCTAACCCAACACTGCGCTCAACCTACAGTGCTAACCCGAAGGTGCTTATAAATATTTTTAATTCCAATGTTCTTCACATAGAAGAAAATTTCTATTTATTGTTAAATATATATTTATATATATATCTGATGTATTTTTTGTAATATATATATATATATATATATATATATATATATATATAGAAATTTGTTATTGGTATGTGCACTCTCACCATCAAACCGCAACTTGCCAGGGTGCTGTAGCCAGGTATTATAGGAAGTGAAAAGATGAAAGCACTCACTGGACTATGGACAACAGTGTCAATAAAATATCGTTTATTGTGACGTTTCGGGACCAACAGCGTCCCTTCTTCTGACAAGCAACAAGTGAAAACAGACAAACATATAAAGGCCCCTAAACCACTCCCCATAGTGAACTACCAATCGCTGTTGGTCCCGAAACGTCACAATAAACGATATTTTATTGACACTGTTGTCCATAGTCCAGTGAGTGCTTTCATCTTTTCACTTCCTATATATATATATATATATATATATATATATATATATATATATATATACAGGGAGTGCAGAATTATTAGGCAAATGAGTATTTTGACCACATCATCCTCTTTATGCATGTTGTCTTACTCCAAGCTGTATAGGCTCGAAAGGCTCGAAAGCCTACTACCAATTAAGCATATTAGGTGATGTGCATCTCTGTAATGAGAAGGGGTGTGGTCTAATGACATCAACACCCTATATCAGGTGTGCATAATTATTAGGCAACTTCCTTTCCTTTGGCAAAATGGGTCAAAAGAAGGACTTGACAGGCTCAGAAAAGTCAAACATAGTTAGATATCTTGCAGAGGGATGCAGCACTCTTAAAATTGCAAAGCTTCTGAAGCGTGATCATCGAACAATCAAGCGTTTCATTCAAAATAGTCAACAGGGTCGCAAGAAGCGTGTGGAAAAACCAAGGCGCAAAATAACTGCCCATAAACTGAGAAAAGTCAAGCGTGCAGCTGCCAAGATGCCACTTGCCACCAGTTTGGCCATATTTCAGAGCTGCAACATCACTGGAGTGCCCAAAAGCACAAGGTGTGCAATACTCAGAGACATGGCCAAGGTAAGAAAGGCTGAAAGACGACCACCACTGAACAAGACACACAAGCTGAAACGTCAAGACTGGGCCAAGAAATATCTCAAGACTGATTTTTCTAAGGTTTTATGGACTGATGAAATGAGAGTGAGTCTTGATGGGCCAGATGGATGGGCCCGTGGCTGGATTGGTAAAGGGCAGAGAGCTCCAGTCCGACTCAGACGCCAGCAAGGTGGAGGTGGAGTACTGGTTTGGGCTGGTATCATCAAAGATGAGCTTGTGGGGCCTTTTCGGGTTGAGGATGGAGTCAAGCTCAACTCCCAGTCCTACTGCCAGTTTCTGGAAGACACCTTCTTCAAGCAGTGGTACAGGAAGAAGTCTGCATCCTTCAAGAAAAACATGATTTTCATGCAGGACAATGCTCCATCACACGCGTCCAAGTACTCCACAGCGTGGCTGGCAAGAAAGGGTATAAAAGAAGAAAATTTAATGACATGGCCTCCTTGTTCACTTGATCTGAACCCCATTGAGAACCTGTGGTCCATCATCAAATGTGAGATTTACAAGGAGGGAAAACAGTACACCTCTCTGAACAGTGTCTGGGAGGCTGTGGTTGCTGCTGCACGCAATGTTGATGGTGAACAGATCAAAACACTGACAGAATCCATGGATGGCAGGCTTTTGAGTGTCCTTGCAAAGAAAGGTGGCTATATTGGTCAATGATTTGTTTTTGTTTTGTTTTTGAATGTCAGAAATGTATATTTGTGAATGTTGAGATGTTATATTGGTTTCACTGGTAAAAATAAATAATTGAAATGGGTATATATTTGTTTTTTGTTAAGTTGCCTAATAATTATGCACAGTAATAGTCACCTGCACACACAGATATCCCCCTAAAATAGCTAAAACTAAAAACAAACTAAAAACTACTTCCAAAACTATTCAGCTTTGATATTAATGAGTTTTTTGGGTTCATTGAGAACATGGTTGTTGTTCAATAATAAAATTAATCCTCAAAAATACAACTTGCCTAATAATTCTGCACTCCCTGTACAGGATTGGGTAGCTGTAAATGATATCGAACTAAAAGTCCTACAATAGTTTAGCCAGCTCAAGATATTGTGCTACCTGGGTCTGAGAATGCCCCCCCCCCCCCGAGTAGTAACATTACTGATTAACATATCAACCTACTAAGCCTGCCTACTTGCATGCAACCCATGCTTATGCACAATTGCGGCATAAGTGGGAAGGTAGTTAGAGAAGAGATGCACTTGTCCCACCTTGAATGTTCCCCCTGACCAGTTGTGCATGATGAGCTGGGAGCCTGCGACTTCCCACACAGAGGACAAAAGTGGTCTGGGACTGACATTGACTGACTCAGTCACTAATGTGCTGCCCCTTGTTACGTGCTGCCTGGGTTCATTGGACTCCAAGGTTGAGCCAGTCCTGACAAAAACTACAGAAACAGTGTTTTGTGTCCCTTTAACAATTCTTTATGTAAGATCGCCCAAGCAAACAATTTGTTCTATTGCGAAAAGGGACATGAAACTAAATGTGTCCCACATATCATGAAAAAAAAATACATTGTTATTAAATATATTATCTATTATCATTAAAGGGACATTAAACACTAAATAAATTATAGATAAAATGATACATTCGAAGAAAAGATTTGTCTGAGAATAACATGTAGATGTATTTTTCCATTAGCTGTTAAAATATTGACAATATAAGTGTAAAGTTTTAGCGTCTATAAAACAATGGGAGCTGCCATGTTGTAACTTAGGTTACCTTCTCTGCTGTGGCCAATTAGTGACAGTTATAAATAGTTCACTAGAGTGTGCAGCCAATGGTTGAGTTGAATCTAAATCTTCCTCTTCTAACAGGAACTGAAAAGCTCATAATTTCAGAATGGAATTACAGGAAAAGGAAACAAAATAAATAAAGAAAGTATATTGCATAGTTATTTTATATATACAATTAACCATTTTATATTACCATCTCAAAGTGTTTAATGTCCCTTTAATCAGTTGCCAATGATGGGAACACACTTCTTTCCTTGGTGGCATGGTCCTGACTACCAATTTAAATCAGCCAATAGGATTTCAGTAGCTCTCATCCTATTGGCTGATTTAAAAATGTCAGCCAATAGAAATGCAAGGTATTTAAACGGGTACCTTGCATTCAAGCTTCAGTATATGGCAGTGATCGTATGAAGAGGACGCTCCACGCTGGATGTTGCGAGCAGCCGAAGTCTCGAATCTTGCACAGGTCTCCCGGAGCCAGTAGCCCATTGGCCGGTTTGAGATCTAAGTGTACCCCGGTGCAAGAAGCACAATCCATCTGCAACTTGTCAGTCTACCAGTCAATGTTACACCAGGCGGGGAGGGAGTCTACGGCCGGAAGAACGGCGGCTGCAAGATGTAGAGAGAGTACCCGGCTTGAAGCGGTTTAGTTCTAAGGGGCTGCTGCATGAACGCAACGCAAGATAACGGAGGGTGACAAGTCCCGGGGGAAAAAAAACAATCTACAGGAATAGGGGAAGCATAATGCTTAGAGACCAACCTGCCTTCTTTCATGAAATTGTTCAGCGATAGATGTGTAAGACCCACTGCACCGGACCGGTGAAATTGCCAATACATGATTTTGGGTCACCCATATGATTAGGATTATTGTATTGCTCTTGGAGAAACAGCATACATGTGTAAATATTCCTGATTCGTTAAAATCTCATGTATTGGCAATTTGACCGGTCCGGTGCAGTGCTAGCCCGCAGTAGGACTAAAAGTAGGGGGAAAATTGTGCAGATTCAGTAATGTTATTGCATTACAGACAATACTGAATCTGATTACTTATTAGCGAGCTCAATATTTTATAAGTTCTCTGCTCGCCATTCGCCAGAGCAGAGCACTTATAAAATATTGAGCCCGCTGATAAGTAATCAGATTCAGTACTTTCTGTAATGCAATATGGTGCCAGGCAGACCCCAAACATGCTCCAAATAAGTTAACATTTAAACTTACAATTAGATGCTCCGCACAACCTTGGTTTCTCGAGGCCACATCAGACTCCACATGTGGGGTACTATCTCAACTACCCCTTGGTGCACGAGAATGTTTTAGTGCGCAATGTCAATCAAATCAATGCACTGCCGCACTCAATAGAGGGAACATTGCCCCTGCACTTGGCGATTTGGCTCCAGGGCACACACACATTCACTCTTATGGACCGAAAAATACAGTAAATCTTAGTTAGTTTTTTTTATTCCACAGGTAAGTTTTTATTTATTTTAAGATAGTTATATTGTAACATTTTATTTAAACTTAGGGGGGTGTTAGGTTTAGGGGTTAATGTTTTAATTTAGTGTTTTGCAATGTGGGGGGTGATTTTGGGGTTAATGGGTTTATTTTATTAGTTGCGATGTGGGGGGCTGGCATTTTAGGGATTAATATGTTTAGTTTATTAGTTGCAATGTGGGGGGCTGGCAGTTTAGGGGTTAATACTTTATTATAGTGTTGGCGATGGGGGGCGGTGTTTTAGGGGTTAATTGGTTTATATAGTGTTGGCGATGTGGGTGGGCAGCGGATTAGGGGTTAATAGGTTTATTTAATAGTCGCAATGTGAGTGGGTGGCAGATTAGGGGCTAATAGGTTTAACATAGAATTTGCGATGCGGGAGGGTGGCAGTTTAGGGGTTAATGGGTAGTTTATAGGTGTTAATGTACTTTGTAACATTTTAGTTATGAGTTTGTGAAACATTTTTGTTTTGCAAAATCCATAACTACTGGTCTCTGATCACGTAACGGTTTGTGTCGGTATAGGCTGTAATGCAAGCATTTTAGCCGGACGGCACAACCTGTAATATGGCGCTATGGAAAATCATGCACTCAGATGTCATTATCTGATTGCGAAATGGAGGGTTGCGTTAAAGGGACAGTCTAGTCCAAAATAAACTCTCATGATTCAGATAGAGAATGTAATTTTAAACAATTTTCCAATTTTCTTTTATCACCAATTTTGCTTTGTTCTTTTGGTATTCTTAGTTGAAAGCTTAACCTAGGAGATTCATATGCAAATTTCTAAGCCCTTGAAGGCCACCTCTTCTCTCAGGGCATTTTAACAGTTTTTCACCACTAGAGGGTGTTAGTTCATGTGTGACATATAGATAACACTGTGCTCACGCATGTGGAGATCCAGTGACCCAGCTCTGATTGGCTAAAATGGATGTCTGTCAAAATAACTGAAATAAGTGGGCAGTTTGCAGATGCTTAGATACAAGGTAATCACAGAGGTAAAAAGTATATTAATATAACTTTGTTGGTTATGCAAAACTAGGGAATGGGTAAGAAAGGGATTATCTATCTTTTTAAACAATAACAATTCTGGTGTAGACTGTCCCTTTTAGGCTAAAATGCTTGCGTTACAGCCTATACTGCCACGACTCGTAATATGTGTTACCGGCCATTCCGCGCGCAATGGCCAATTTTTCAGCGGTATATCTGTACCGCACCATAAGTCAAAACTCGTAATTTAGCCGATTTAGAGCAATATCACAGTCGTTATTGACACAAAGTATTTAGCACAAATAAAGACCAGATGGCATCATACTTGGTCAGGGCTGGGAGCTTTCAGAGCTTATGGTGGCCCTGCTGCACTTATTCTAAATCCCTGGTGATCTAGGGGTTTGGGACCACCCAGGGATACCAGTGTGACATCACCACTAATGTACATGATGATATCACCAATCCCCAGAAACTCCTGTAATGCAAGGAAGGAGTACAGGGCTTCAGGGAGCAGGATGTGGGAATTGGAAGTTCATCTCCATTAAGCCCTAGAAATCCCCAAGACACAACGTTTGAAAGGCATATACACCCTTATAACAGGCCATCAAAAAAGGCATAGAGACCCACAAGACCCCTTGTTTTAAAGCCCAGAAGCCCCTCTTTAAAATAAATCCCCTATATAAGTTTTATTAGCCAGGTGAGCATGGGAAACTCCTATGTGCAGATCAAAGTTACATAACTATACCAAAAGCCCCTTATTCTTATGAGGATAGCCCCTTCTTTTTACTATAGGGTTTAGGGGGAGAACACATACACAATACTGTTTACAACCTTGTTTATAACAATTTTAATAAGAAAGATGCATTTTTTTCACACTTTTCGTTGCAGGTTTCTTACATGTCATGATATAAGTAAAATAATGGTATAGTTTGAATCTGCTGGGTCTCCTGAAAAAAATATATAATGTGTGGGGTTTTCACTGAAGTTTCTCACTAAAATATGGCCCACAGTAAGGCGTAAAAAGCTCATCACAGGGGTGGAAATGGCTCAGCAGTTAAAGGGTTAAAGGGACAGTCAACACCAGAATTTTTCTTCTTTAAAAAGATAGATAATCCCTTTATTACCCATTCCCTAATTCTGCATAATTAACACAGTTACATCAATATACTTTTTACCTCAGTGATTACCTTGTATCCAAGCCTCTGCAAATTTCCCCCTTATTTCAGTTCTTTTGACAGACTTGCATTTTAGCCAATCAGTGCTAACTCCTAGATAACTTCACTTGCGTGAGCTCAATGTTATCTATATGACACATATGAACTAACGCCCTCTAGTGGTAAAAAAACTGTCAAAATGCATTCAAATTAGAGGCGGCCTTCAGGGTCTAAGAAATTAGCATATGAGCCTACCAAATCATTTTTTATACACAGGATATTGGCACATTCCTCATAAATTGAGCTCTTACACACTTTATCTCAACAATATTATAATCTGTAGCAGTATAAAATGATGTTCTGAACTTAAAGGACAATTATTGTGATAGTGCATGTAATTTTATCACCATTAACCCTGCAATGCTATGTGTTTATCCTCCACAAGTTGAAGTACTGAACAGGAGCCACAGAGACCTGCTGGTAGTTGCATTATTATAAATTGCAATTATAATCCAATGGGCTAGATTACGAGTGGAGCGTTATTAAATGCTCCTGCTTGAATGTCAACTGTTCTAGTAAGTAAACGTTTTGTGTTTGTCTGGTTGAAGAGTTAAAAGTAAACTGCTTTCGCTCTTGCTCTAACGCGACAAACGTAAAAAAGCCGAACTTAGAATGCCTTGTGTGCGTTCACATATTCCCCCATAAAAGTCAATGGAGAAAAAAAGTGGAAAAAAACCCAACTTGCACGCAAACCTGATCGTATATTCTCATGTGTGCTAACCCGGCATGAAAATATGAATGATTCACATTCCAATGTTCTTCACATAGAATAATTTGTTCTTTTTATTCATAAATACATATTTCTACATATTTCTGATGGTATTTTGTTACAATATATATATATATATATATATATATATATATATATATATATATATATATATATATATATTAAATGAAAAGAGTTTTTACACTTCACTGCGCTCAACCTGCTTGGTTAATTTGTATCAACAAATGCGTTTTTCAAAGTAACCGTGTGTCAAGTATAATGAGATACTTAGTGTCCCCAGATGTACTGATACAGTGATCTAGTCTGGTTTTGGCACTGGAGACAGGAAACAAATGTCAATTTATGTAACTAGTATATCGTTAAAGTAAAAAACTTATCGTCACTAGTATCTCCCTGTAAGGCTGTTATTAGACAGCTACTAACAAGTGAATACAGTTAGCCGATTTTGTTGCAGGTAAGTTAAAAAACAGGAGCCTCAAATCAGAATGGCTGAATAAATAACAGGCAATTATGGAGGTATAAGTTATCACATAAATATCAAACGTTAATTATTATGAACAACTTATATGTGCGTAAGTATAGGAGGAGCAATACAGACAAATGTTTAGAAAGGATCAACAGTTGCTTAATAACAAATACCCCTTAAAATCATAAGAGCCAAAGCAAAAAGAAATAAACGTGAATAATTCTTTAGGAAAAAAGTTCAATTTCAAAAAACCGTTCTGTGTCATAAGTTGCGAGAGTGGAACAATCTAAAGTATCCTTAGTTAAGTTTGCGGTCCTACTTACAGCAGACACCCTCAATCCTATGAGGTAAGTCTGATGCGCAGCTTAGGTAATCCACTGGTAGATTCTTTTACCGATTTTTCTGTTCTTTTAAGTAAGGTTCGTGTTCCTTTTGGAGTGTGATGTAGACTTTCTGAAGAGTCTCTCCGTCGGTTTAGATTATAGGATGGAAAAGAAAAAGAGCAACATAGCGTAACTCTGTAAAACAATTTTTATTGAAGTGTGGAGAGTACAGAGTATCTACTTACATAGTGTGACCTCAATCTATATGAGGTATCACATTGGTGACAAGTACAATTAAAATTCTGATTCCAATCCCAACAGTTACGTTCAATAAAATGGGGTTTTTAAAATATAGATCCCCGGGTTTGTCAAAATATATCAGTGCCAAAAATAACCAGTCCAATGTTGATCTTTTTCTTTTCCATCCTATAATCTAAACCGACGGAGAGACTCTTCAGAAAGTCTACATCACACTCCAAAAGGAACACGAACCTTACTTAAAAGAACAGAAAAATCGGTAAAAGAATCTACCAGTGGATTACCTAAACTGCGCATCAGACTTACCTCATAGGATTGAGGGTGTCTCCTGTAAGTAGGACCGGAAACTTAACTAAGGATACTTTAGATTGTTCTACTCTCGCAACTTATGACACAGAACTGTTTTTTGAAATTGAACATTTTTCCTAAAGAATTATTCACGTTTATTTCTTTTTGCTTTCGCTCTTATGATTTTAAGGGGTATTTGTTATTAAGCAACTGTTGATCCTTTCTAAACATTTGTCTGTATTGCTCCTCCTATACTTACGCACATATAAGTTGTTCATAATAATTAACGTTTGATATTTATGTGATAACTTATACCTCCATAATTGCCTGTTATTTATTCAGCCATTCTGATTTGAGGCTCCTGGGGCGCGATCCGATATAGATCGCAGTTTGCGGCGCAAGCGAGGGAACCGGCGTCGCCCGCAGTTTCAGCTCGCAACTCGAGCTATCCCATATAGGTCGCCGTCAGATGCTAACGCGCCGTAAGTCTGACAAACCAGCGATGTCCAGAAATCTGCGTAAGTACAAATTTCTGGCGTCGCCTATAAAACGTTAGAAACTGCCGGCGCCTATAAAACCTGACTAAAGTCTAAAACACCCGCACTGTCTAACACGCCTCCCTAACATAGCCCGCACTGTCTAACACGCCACCCTAACATAGCCCGCACTGTCTAACCCTCTATCCGCTATCCCCCCTCACTAGCCTAACAATAAAAAAGCTATTAATCCCTAAACCGCCGCTCCCGTACCCCGCCGCCAGCTATATTATATCTATAACCCCCTAAAGTGAGCCCCTAACACCGCCGCCATCTATATTAAAATTATTAACCCCTAATGTAAGCCCCTTACACCGCCGCCATCTCTATTAAAATGATTAACCCCTAATTTAATCTACCTACCCCGCCGCCAGCTATATTATCTATATTAACCCTAAGTATATTATAGTTAATATAGGTATTACATTATATATATTAACTATATTAACCCTAATTATATTAGGGTTAATATAGTTAATATAGTTACTATAGTATTTATATTAACTATATTAACTCTATCTAACCCTAACACCCCTAACTAAATTTATATTAAATTAATCTAATTCATTTATAAACTAAAATATTCCTATTTAAATCTAAATACTTACCTATAAAATAAACCCTAAGATAGCTACAATATAATTAATAATTACATTGTAGCTATGTTAGGGTTAATATTTATTTTACAGGAAAATTGTTAATTATTTTAACTAGGTATAATAGATATTAAATAGTTATTAACTATTTAATATCTACCTAGTTAAAATAATTACCCAATTACCTGTAAAATAAATCCTAACCTAAGTTACAAATACACCTACACTATCAATAAATTTAATAAACTACAAACATCTATCTAAAAATACAATTAAATTAACTAAACTAAATTACAAAAAAAACAAACACTAAATTACAAAAAATAAAAAAAAGATTACAAGATATTTAAGCTAATTACACCTATTCTAAGCCCCCTAATAAAATAATAAACCCCCAAAATAAAAAAAATTCCCTGCCCTATTCTAAATTAAACAAATTTCAAAGCTCTTTACCTTACCAGCCCTTAAAATGGCCTTTTGTGGGGCATGCCCCAAAAAATTCAGCTCTTTTGCATACAACAAATACAATCCCCCCCCCCCCCATTACAACCCACCACCCACATACCCCTATTCTAAAACCACCCAAACCCCCCTTAAAAAAGCCTAACACTACCCCCCTGAAGATCTCCCTACCTTGTCTTCACCACACCGGGCCGAACTCCTGATCCGATCCGGGCGATGTCTTCCTCCAAGCGGCAAAGAAGAATTCTTCCTCCGGCGATGTCTTCCTCCAAGCGGCAAAGAAGAATTCTTCCTCCGGCGACGTCTTCCTCCAAGCGGCAGCAAAGTCTTCATTCTTCCGGCGGCATCTTCAATCTTCTTTCTTCGCTCCGCCGCCGCGGAGCATCCATCCTGGCCGACTGCTGTACTTGGAATGAGGTACCTTTAAATGACGTCATCCAAGATGGTGTCCGCCGAATTCCGATTGGCTGATAGGATTCTATCAGCCAATCGGAATTAAGTTAGAAAAATCTGATTGGCTGATTGAATCAGCCAATCAGATTCAAGTTCAATCCGATTGGCTGATCCGAACAGCCAATAGAATGCGAGCTCAATCTGATTGGCTGTTCGGATCAGCCAATCGGATTGAACTTGAATCTGATTGGCTGATTCAATCAGCCAATCAGATTTTTCTAACTTAATTCCGATTGGCTGATAGAATCCTATCAGCCAATCGGAATTCGGCGGACGCCATCTTGGATGACGTCATTTAAAGGTACCTCATTCCAAGTACAGCAGTCGGCCAGGATGGATGCTCCGCGGCGGCGGAGCGAAGAAAGAAGATTGAAGATGCCGCCGGAAGAATGAAGACTTTGCTGCCGCTTGGAGGAAGACGTCGCCGGAGGAAGAATTCTTCTTTGCCGCTTGGAGGAAGACATCGCCGGAGGAAGAATTCTTCTTTGTCGCTTGGAGGAAGACATCGCCCGGATCGGATCAGGAGTTCGGCCCGGTGTGGTGAAGACAAGGTAGGGAGATCTTCAGGGGGGTAGTGTTAGGCTTTTTTAAGGGGGGGTTGGGTGGTTTTAGAATAGGGGTATGTGGGTGGTGGGTTGTAATGGGGGGGGGGGATTGTATTTGTTGTATGCAAAAGAGCTGAATTCTTTGGGGCATGCCCCACAAAAGGCCCTTTTAAGGGCTGGTAAGGTAAAGAGCTTTGAAATTTGTTTAACCCCTTAATGACCGCAGCACTTTTCCATTTTCTGTCCATTTGGGACCAAGGCTATTTTTACATTTTTGCGGTGTTTGTGTTTAGCTGAAATTCTCCTCTTACTCATTTACTGTACCCACACATATTATATACCGTTTTTCTCGCCATTAAATGGACTTTCTAAAGATACCATTATTTTCATCATATCTTATAATTTACTATAAAAAAAATTATAAAATATGAGGAAAAATTGAAAAAAAATACACTTTTTCTAACTTTGACCCCCAAAATCTGTTACACATCTACAACCACCAAAAAACACCCATGCTAAATAGTTTCTAAATTTTGTCCTGAGTTTAGAAATACTCAATGTTTACATGTTCTTTGCTTTTTTTGCAAGTTATAGGGCCATAAATACAAGTAGCACTTTGCTATTTCCAAACCATTTTTTTTTTCAAAATTAGCGCTAGTTACATTAGAACACTAATATCTTTCAGGAATCTCTGAATATCCATTGACATGTACATATTTTTTTTTAGTAGACATCCCAAAGTATTGATCTAGGCCAATTTTGGTATATTTCATGCCACCATTTCACCGCCAAATGCGATCAAATAAAAAAAATTGTTCACTTTTTCACAAATTTTTTCACAAACTTTAGGATTCTCACTGAAATTATTTACAAACAGCTTATGCAATTATGGCACAAATGGTTGTAAATTCTTCTCTGGGATCCCCTTTGTTCAGAAATAGCAGACTTATATGGCTTTGGTGTTGCTTTTTGGTAATTAGAATGCCACTAAATGCCACTGCGCACCACACGTGTATTATGCCCAGCAGTGAAGGGGTTAATTAGGGAGCATGTAGGGAGCTTTTTGGGGTAATTTTAGCTTTAGTGTAGTGTAGTAGACAACCCCAAGTATTGATCTAGGCCCATTTTGGTATATTTCATGCCACCATTTCACCGCCAAATGCGATCAAATTAAAAAAAAAACGTTAAATTTTTCACAATTTTAGGTTTCTCACTGAAATCATTTACAAACAGCTTGTGCAATTATGGCACAAATGGTTGTAAATGCTTCTCTGGGATCCCCTTTGTTCAGAAATAGCAGACATATATGGCTTTGGCGTTGCTTTTTGGTATTTAGAAGGCCGCTAAATGCCGCTGCGCATCACACGTGTATTATGGCGAGCAGTGAAGGGGTTAATTAGGTAGCTTGTAGGGAGCTTGCAGGGTTAATATCACATTTAGTGTAGAGCTCAGCCTCCCACCTGAAACATCAGACCCCCTGATCCCTCCCAAACAGCTCTCTTCCCTCCCCCACCCCACAATTGTCCCCGCCATCTTAAGTACTGGCAGAAAGTCTGCCAGTACTAAAATAAAAGCTATATTTGTTGTTTTTTTGTGTTTTTAAAAAGCATATTTACATATGCTGCTGTGTACTATCCCCCCCCTTAGCCCCCAACCTCACTGATCCCCCCCAAACAGCTCTATAACCCTCCCAATCTAACTTAACCCCTTAATGACCACAGCACTTTTCCATTTTCTGTCCGTTTGGGACCAAGGCTATTTTTACATTTTTGCGGTCTTTGTGTTTAGCTGTAATTTCCCTCTTACTCATTTACTGTACCCACACATATTATATACCGTTTTTCTCGCCATTAAATGGACTTTCTAAAGATACCATTATTTTCATCATATCTTATAATTTACTATAAAAAAAATTATAAAATATGAGGAAAAAATGGAAAAAAAACACACTTTTTCTAACTTTGACCCCCAAAATCTGTTACACATCTACAACCACCAAAAAACACCCATGCTAAATAGTTTCTAAATTTTGTCCAGAGTTTATAAATACCCAATGTTTACATGTTCTTTGCTTTTTTTGCAAGTTATAGGGCCATAAATATAAGTAGCACTTTGCTATTTCCAAACCACTTTTTTTCAAAATTAGCGCTAGTTACATTGGAACACTGATATCTTTCAGGAATCCCTGAATATCCCTTGACATGTATATATTTTTTTTTAGAAGACATCCCAAAGTATTGATCTAGGCCCATTTTGGTATATTTCATGCCACCATTTCACCGCCAAATGCGATCAAATAAAAAAAAAAAGTAAAATTTTTCCAAATTTTAGGTTTCTCACTGAAATCATTAACAAACATTTTGTGCAATTATGGCACAAATGGTTGTAAATGCTTCTCTGGGATCCCCTTTGTTCAGAAATAGCAGACATATATCGCTTTGGCGTTGTTTTTAAGTAATTAGAAGTCCGCTAAATGCTGCTGCACACCACAAGTGTATTATGCTCAGCAGTGCAGGGGTTAATTAGGGAACTTGTAGGGAGCTTGTAGGGTTAATTTTAGCTTTAGTGTAGTGTAGTAGACAACCCCAAGTATTGATCTAGGCCCATTTTGGTATATTTCAGGCCACCATTTCACCGCCAAATACGATTAAATTAAAAAAAATAGTCAACTTTTTCACAAACTTTAGGTTTCTCACTGAAATTATTTAGAAACAACTTGTGCAATTATGGTACAAATGGTTGTAAATGATTCTCTGGGATCCCCTTTGTTCAGAAATAGCAGACATATATAGCTTTGGTGTTGCTTTTTGGTAATTAAAAGGCCGCTAAATGCCACTGCGCACAAAACGTGAATTATGCCCAGCAGTGAAGGGGTTAATTAGGTAGCTTGTAGGGAGCTTGCAGGGTTAATTTTAGCTTTAGTGTAGAGATCAGCTTCCCACCTGACACATCAGACCCCCTGATCCCTCCCATAGAGCTCTCTTCCCTCCCCCACCCCACAATTGTCCCCGCCATCTTAAGTACTGGCAGAAAGTCTGCCAGTACTAAAATAAAAGGTTTTTTTTTTTACTTTTTTTTTTTTAAGCATATTTACATATGCTGCTATGTAGGATCCCCCCTTAGCCCCTAACCTCTCTGATCCCCCCCAAAACAGCTCTCTACCCCCCCCCCCCCCACTGCCTTATTGGGGGCCATCTTGGGTACTGGCAGCTGTCTGCCAGTACCCAGTTTGCATATAAAAATGGTTTTTTTTCATTTATTTCAGTTTTTTCTGTAGTGTAGCTCCCCCCCCCCCAGATCAATCCCCCACCCCCTCCCAGATCCCTTCCATTACGTTTTATTTTTATTATTTTGTACAAAAATATGTACAAGTTTCTGTAGTGTAAGTGGTTCCCACCCGCTCCCTCCCCGTGCACGCGCCCTCCCGCCGCCCCCTGTGCACGCGCACGCGCCTGTGCGCGCCCCCGGCGATCCCGCCCCCGATCCCGCCCCCCTCTCTGACGAAGAAGCCATCGATGGCCGCCCACCCACCTCCCATTTACGCTCCCACCCACCAACGAATGCGGCCATCGATGTCCGGTGCAGAGAGGGCCACAGAGTGGCTCTCTCTGCACCGGAGGGCATATCGAGGCATCCTGCAATAACCGGAAAGCAGCTGGAAGTGATCAGGATCACTTCCAGCTGCTTTCCAAACCGAGGACGTGCAGGGTACGTTCTCAGGCATTAACTGCCTTTTTTCTGAGGACGTACCCTGCACGTCCTCGGTCGTTAAGGGGTTAATATGCGCCATCTTGGGTACTGGCAGCTGTCTGCCAGTACCCAGTTTAGAAGAAAATATGGGGTTTTTTTATTTTTATTACAATTTTCTGTAGTGTAGCTTCCCCACACACAAAACCAACCCCCCACCCCTCCACGATCTATTTTTGTGCTTTTGCACAAACAAGATTGGGCCCTTTTTCCTATCAATATCCTATCAGTATTTTCCGTAGTGTAGCGGTTCCCACCCGCTCCCGCCCCGTGCACGCGCCCACCCGCCAACCTCCGTGCACGTGCGCGCTCCCGCGCGCCCCCGCCTCCGATCCCGCCCCCCTTGATGGCAGAACATACACCGATGGCCGCCCACCCGCCTCCCAAGTCGGCTCCCACCCACCAACGATACCGGCCATCGATGTCCGGTGCAGGGAGGGCCACAGAGTGGCTCTCTCTGCATCGGATGGCCATGTAAAGTTATTGCAGGATGCCTCCATATCGAGGCATCACTGCAATAACCGGAAAGCAGCTGGAAGCGAGCAGGATCGCTTCCAGCTGCTTTCCACACCGAGGACGTGCAGGGTACGTCCTCAGGCATTAACTGCCTTTTTTTTGACGACGTACCCTGCACGTCCTCGGTCATTAAGGGGTTAATTTAGAATAGGGCAGGGAATTTTTTTTATTTTGGGGGTTTATTATTTTATTAGGGGGCTTAGAATAGGTGTAATTAGCTTAAATATCTTGTAATCTTTTTTTTATTTTTTGTAATTTAGTGTTTGTTTTTTTTTTGTAATTTAGTTTAGTTAATTTAATTGTATTTTTAGATAGATGTTTGTAGTTTATTAAATTTATTGATAGTGTAGGTGTATTTGTAACTTAGGTTAGGATTTATTTTACAGGTAATTGGGTAATTATTTTAACTAGGTAGATATTAAATAGTTAATAACTATTTAATATCTATTATACCTAGTTAAAATAATTAACAATTTACCTGTAAAATAAATATTAACCCTAACATAGCTACAATGTAATTATTAATTATATTGTAGCTATCTTAGGGTTTATTTTATAGGTAAGTATTTAGATTTAAATAGGAATATTTTAGTTTATAAATGAATTAGATTAATTTAATATAAATTTAGTTAGGGTTAGATAGAGTTAATATAGTTAATATAAATACTATAGTAACTATATTAACTATATTAACCCTAATATAATTAGGGTTAATATAGTTAATATATATAATGTAATACCTATATTAACTATAATATACTTAGGGTTAATATAGATAATATAGCTGGCGGCGGGGTAGGTAGATTCAATTAGGGGTTAATCATTTTAATAGAGATGGCGGCGGTGTAAGGGGCTTACATTAGGGGTTAATAATATTAATATAGCTGGTGGCGGTATAGGGGGATTAGATTAGGGGTTAATAATTTTTATATAGGTGGCGGCGGTGTAAGGGGTCAGATTAGGGGATAGATAAGGTAGATGACGGCGGTTTTAGGGGCTCACAGTAGGGGGTTAGTTTATGTAGATGGCGGCGGGGTCCGGGAGCGGCGGTTTAGGGGTTAATAACTTTATTAGGGATTTTGGGGGGGGGGGATCGCGGTTGACCGGTAGATAGACATTGCGCATGCGTTAGGTGTTAGGTTTATTTTAGAAGATCGCGGTTGACAGGGAGATAGACATTGCGCATGCGTTAGGTGTTAGGTTTATTTTCTAGTTAGTTTAGGGAGTTACGGGGCTCCAATAGTCAGCGTAAGGCTTCTTACGGCTGCTTTTTGTGGCGAGGTGAAAATGGAGTAAGTTTTCTCCATTTTCGCCACGTAAGTCCTTACGCTGCATATTGGATACCAAACTGCGCTGGTTTGGTATACCTGCCTATGGCCCAAAAAACTACGGGCGACGGCAGAAATATATGCGCGTAACTTCTAGGTTACGCCGTATATAGGATACCAAATCAGCGTAAATATTGGCGTCGCCGGCTTTTGCGGGCGACGATTTATATCGGATCGACCCCCTGTTTTTTAACTTACCTGCAACAAAATCGGCTAACTGTATTCACTTGTTAGTAGCTGTCTAATAACAGCCTTACAGGGAGATACTAGTGACGATAAGTTTTTTACTTTAACGATATACTAGTTACATAAATTGACATTTGTTTCCTGTCTCCAGTGCCAAAACCAGACTAGATCACTGTATCAGTACATCTGGGGACACTAAGTATCTCATTATACTTGACACACGGTTACTTTGAAAAACGCATTTGTTGATACAAATTAACCAAGCAGGTTGAGCGCAGTGAAGTGTAAAAACTCTTTTCATTTAATACCTAATAGTGGCTGACAGTAGTAAGGGATTATACGTTTGGTCACTCCTTATACACACACACAGCAGCTTTTCCTCCCTATATACTTATATATTTAAGCGCCTCCCAGTGGCAGTTGAGAGGTTACTCTCACCTGCCACTCAAATAATTGCTTTTCTATAAATATATATATATATATATATATATATATATACATATGAATATCTATTTATAAATACTTAGAACATATTTTGCTATGTGCAGAACATTGAAATGTAAAATATTTACAGTAAATACATGGTTAAAACATTTATTAAATATAAATATAGCATAAATATGTTTTTACATGTTTTCATCTACATAACTGTAAAGGGCTCCAATGTACTATATATATATACAGTGTTTATATTTTTGTATATATGTCTGTAAATACATACATACACATATAAATACATATTTACACACACGTGTATGTGTGTGTGTGTGTATATATATATATATATATATATATATATATATATATATACATACATATTTACACAATTATTTGTATCTATCTCTATGTTAAAGCCCTCTGACTGTCTTTTTTTTCTAACACCTGAGACGTCTTATCTTTGAGCCCTTATAACTTTTTTGTGCAATTTTTTTTAATGATTTTTGTTAGATAGTGTTATGAGTGTAACTGCACTTTGTAATGCATTTTTTATGTGCTTTGTGACACTTGTTTCACGAAACAATTAACCAGAGTTTTGGGGTGCAGTAATCATTCTAGCGTAAATTGCAATTCTCATGATATTCAAGTCAATAACCTGCAGATAAAAAAATATGTTTACTTAATAATGTATTTTCAAGTCCTCAATGCAAATACAGACAAAAAGGCCAATGAAGGAATTCATCTTAGTGAAAAACATTAGAGCTTGCTAATGAAATCTGAACTACAGTAACACAGAATAAAGAAAATATATTAAAAGACAAAAATTCTAAAGAAAAAATAGGACAAACAATAAAGAAGAAAATCTACCAAAATATTTTTAGCCTTAAAAGTCTTACAAATATCTGATGACAGTTTATCCCCAACCAATGTATTTTCCATTTATTTGATGACAGTTTATCCCCAACCAATGTATTTTCCATTTATTTGATGACAGTTTATCCCCAACCAATGTAGGTTAAATAGAGATTTATAAGCAACAGATGTGTTAATGTTTCTAGCCTGTGATTCCTTGCAGCTGTTGACAGCAAGGGGAGGCAGGTAAAATCAAGGATTTCTACTTAGTTATAGGCATTTAATGTTTCCTAGAACATCATTGCCATTGAAGCAGCTACTTCCCTTGTTCCACCAGGACTTGTGCTCCCGTGAAGAAGAGTGACTGAAAGGCACAGCAGTCTGTTCCGCACTGTCCTACTGCACTGGATTGGGCCATTTTAAAGAAAATGCATTATCTTATTCTAGCCAAGGGAGCACTCTTATTTTCTTTTTTTCCTATATACATATTAGGTCAGGTTACAAATGGAGCGCTAACAGTTACGTGTGAACGATAAGAGGTTTATCGCGGGTGTTTACACTCAGCGGGTTTAACGCTCATATTACTATTAGTTTAAAGTAAACGCAATATATATATATATATATTGCACTCATCTAAATGTATTTGCTATATATATATATATATATATATATATATATATATATATATATATATATAGATATATTTAACCAATTAACCAAGGTAGCGCACTCCCACTCGCCAATAATTCCTCCAAACCAGGGTGCATAAGCAAACAATATTCAATGGTGCAGAAGTATGTGAATGCCAAAGTTACATCTCAAACAATAAAATCATAGAAATTTCAAACTCCCCCCCCCCCCCCCCCCCCGAGTCTATTATATTATGTTATTTTAGTCAATTGTATGTGGTTGGGGAGTCATTTCCATGCTTTCTAACATTTCATTTAAAAGTTAAACTCTGTTAGACAGTGAATTTCCTAGGTTTAAATGACTACTTCTGTGTTTTTGTGTAGTATTATAACTTCAGAATTATATGAGATCACCATGCAGTTCAGCATCTCTGGGGGAATCTCCAAGACCGTGAAACCCAGAAGTGTTGTATGCTGCAGACAGAAGAAGAGCAGTGGATGGGGTAAGTATAAAAACAACCTCAATTATCCCCTTAAGACCTAATAACCCTCAAGGACTCAGCATTTGTATGTCAATCACCTGCAAATAATTCAAATTAAAATCACACTCTTTGCACCCTTTTTGGCTGGGGATCTCTAGGCTTAGAGAAACATAAAACCCCTTGATTTAAAGCTCAGAAGCCATACAGAATATAGGTTGGAATAGCTGCATGATCACTATTGTAAGAAGTAGTGACTGGTTCATTGGAGCAGCCCACAAATGTATTATTATTATTATTTTGGCAGTGCAGAGTATTCTCATTTTGGCAGTGTAGTTTTAATTTAATGTCTGTGCTTTTCTTAATAGAATCAGACATTATTGAAATACCTTTATAAAAAAAACTCCCTTCTTTTTTCTCCTCTTCATAGGCAGTTCTTAAACTGCCCTATGCAGCAATGATATTTGTAGACCCTCCTCTTTCTGTCCCTTCAATATAAACTTATCATTAAGTCTTGGGCAGCTGTAGAACACAGCCCTAGATAAGAAATCCGGAGGGAGTGCTACATTTAACAGCATGGTATAGTAGAAGTTGGCCAATCACATTTCAGATCAGATCTATACACACTAAAATGGAGATTCCTTTTGGTGACAGGTTAGTCATGTGTTATCTTCTCCCTCTATTTTTCTAATGATTGACTTAAAGGGACAGTCAAGTCCAAAAAAAATTTCATTTTTCAAATAGAGCATGTAATTTTAAACAACTTTCAAATTTACTTTTATCAACAATGTTGCTTTGTTCTCTTGGTATTCTAGTTGAAAGCAAACCTAGGGAGGCACATATGATAATTTCTAAGCCCTTGAAGGCCGCCTCTATTTTATTTACTTTTCACAGCAGAGGAGAGCAAGCTCATGTAGATAGCTCTCCTCTGCATATAGATAGCATTATGATCACGCTCGTGGCTAGTGGCAGACACTGCACTAATTGGCTAAAATGCAAGTCAATAGATAATAACTAAAAGTCATGTGATTAGGGGCGGTCAGAAGAGGCTTAGATACAAGTTAGTCACAGAAGTAAAAAGTGTATTAATATAACAGTGTTGGTTTTGCAAATCTGGGGAATGGGTAATAAAGGGATTATCTATCTTTTTAAACAACAAAAATTCTGGTGTTGACTGTCCCTTTAAAGGGACACTCAATCAAAATTAAACTTTCATTATTCAGATAGAGCATGCCATTTTAAACAACTTTCCAATTTACTTCCATTAACAAAATGTGCACAGTCTTTTTATATTTAAACTTTTTGAGTCACCAGCTCCTACTGAGCATGTGCAAGAATAAGTGTGTATGCATTTGTGAATGGCTGATGGCTGTCACATGGTACAGGGGGAGTGGAAAAAGACATGACTTTTAAAATTGTCAGAAAAAAAATCTACTACTCATTTGAAGTTCAGACTAATGCTATTGCATTGTCTTGTTATCTTGCATTTGTTGATTATGCATATCTACTGTGTTGACTGGTCCTTTAAGTTACACAAGTTTAAAATGTAATAAACAGTTAGTCAATGTCAGTAATTTCTAATATTAACAAATAATATATATTTCTTAGGTGAATATGTTAAGATTTTATCACATCTATTAAAAATGCTCTGAAAACGTATAAATAGGTTGTATTAAAAGAAACATTTTGGATTTATGAGGTTGAAAAAATGTAATTGTAAGATATAAAAATGAGGATTCTAGCATTTTAAGAGGTTACCAGTAGTCTGCATCCTCAATGGCAACCTGGCCATTGTCAACCTGGTGATATTCCTTTAAAGAACCCTTTAAAATAGTTTGTATGTGCTGTTTTTTTAATAATATGTTCCCATTCAGAAATATAGAATTTACAATTACGGTATAAAATACTACTTTGATCAGTAATAAAAAAAAAACAGTATGAGCTCATTTAGAAAAAATAAGTTTCTTTTTTTTATTCCTTCTTTTAACTTTGAACACAAACCATCCCAGTGATAGCTTCCAAACCACAGAAGAGCTTGGCAATCCCAGCATCCTCCCTGTGTTACATAATGCTCTCAGGGAAATAAAAATAGTCTTACTGAACTAGGCTGAGAAGCCAATAACAATATTTGGTGGTACCAGTCCATTCATTAAGTGATCAGATGTATAATATAAGTTAACAGTGGAAGCTATGACACCCCCTGCAGATTGATCAGGCTGGGAATAATGCCCAATGAAACATATTGGGTGCTGTGTTATAAGTTTTTCTGTTTTCATATAATGCCTCACTATTTATAGTAGATCTGGATTGTCATGAAAAGTACAAAAGGCAACATTGATTCATAACAGAAAAGACATAAAAACTATAATTATCTTTTTGGATGCCAATGAATTGTAAACAAAGATATTGAAGGCACCAGACTAGTAAAAAATAAAATAAAAAGTGTTATATATTGAAATTGATGGATGATAACCTAAAGGGAAATGCAAATGTATTTTTGTGGCTTTTTAATTAGTTACAAAGTTACTGGATGCATCTATGTGCTAATAGCAGAACTCTGTGTGGTTTGTTACATGTTAGGAGAGATTATGTAAAAAAAGGGTCTAAGTGATACAATCCTGTGCTTTTTTTTAGCTATTTCCAAATGTATAGGATTCTGCCTTAAAGGGACATTAAAGCCTAATCTTTTTAAAATTGCTTTGAAAGCATTACAGAAAACTATACTGAATGCTTAACTCCTGATGGGGCGAATCAGCTCCTAAAGGCTATGGGGCCCCTGATGCCCCTGTTTCCATGCGAACCTTCAGGCTCCCCGGAAACAGCAGTTATGAAGCAGCAGTCTTAAGACTGCTGCTCTTTATTTGGTCTGCCTGCTCTGAGGCTGCGGACATCAATCCGCCTGATCCTATACGATTGGGTTGATTGACACCCCCTGCTCACGGCAGATTGGCCACGAATCTGCAGGGGGCGCATTTCACAAGCAGTTTACCAGAACTGCTTGTGCAATGTTAAATGCCAACAGCGTATGCTGTTGGCATTCAGCGCTGTCTGTCGGACATGATACGCTACAGCGTATAATGTCGGACAGACATTGATTAATCAGCCCCTATGTTTGAGCCCATGTGATTGGGGCTAGCCAGTGCAACCAGCCCCTCACAGCAAACTTTCATTCACGTGTTTACAACGATGCACACAATGTTTGAGCAATTTAAAAAGGTTTTCAATCCATGGATTAAGAAGGTCTCCTGTTTTTTGGTTTTATCCGTTTACATAATCTACTAAAAAAAAATGTTTTCCCGAATAGAAATTCCCATTTGCCACCTGTTAGTTTGCACACTCCATAAGAAGATGGTATCTCTTTTTACAAGTTAGAGTTAAAATACAAAACATTAAAACAGTATCTAGCGCTAGTTGCTCAACAGTGTTAGCTTATTTTAACCATAGGATGCTAAGTGTTCATAAACCTGCCCACTAAAACAAAATGATTTATGAGGTGTCAAACTTAGGGCTCGTTTCCATTGAGCTGATAAAAATGGAGCCATAAGCTACTGATGCGGCCGACAGCTAAAAGTAGTTTACAGCTCCATTTTAGTACCAGGTTTCCATTGAAATATTTTGCTTAGTGCGCGCAGTTGTTCTTTTCTTGTAGGTGTAAGTTAATGCTTCCATCCAACGTTTGATTTCTCGAAAATCGCAGCATAACACATTCGTTGCCATGGTTGCCATGTGCTCTACTGAGCGGGTCTGGTTTTCCCTCAGAGCGCATCGGGCCAGCTGTCTAGTCACAGCCCGGCCCGACTGCGCCATTACATTCAATGCAGCAAGCTCCTGCTCAGTAGAGCACAGAGGGCGGGTCTGGAAAACCCTCTTCTTTTTATAAAAAATACCGGATATATTATGTAATAAAAGACTAGCACTAATATAATGTTATATAATTCTGCACTATGTGCAGAATTTTATAACATTATTTTTTAGGTTTACTGGCACTTTAAGTTTGGAGTAAATGTTTTCAATTTATCGACAGCCTCCAACAGTGTATTTTGAATATTTGGCTTTTAGTGGAAACTTGCTGTAATTTAGCGCTTTACAGCTTCTAATTTTTTCTATGGGATTCATTATTATATTCGGCAGACAGACTCTGGATGCCAATAATTTTGTATATCACACCATAGGAAGCTGTCAATAAGCCAAATTGCTTCCAACAGCATATTTTTCTTTTTGCGACCTTGCGAAAACCCAATTGAGGTTAAGTGGAAATGAGCCCTAAGTGTGTGACATGGTACAGGTGTATTTGTGCTTCTGAGTAAAATAAAACGGCAGTATGCTTGGTAAACAGAAGCCTTTCTGGGAGCTGCTTTTCGTTTTAGGTATCATTTGGGACTTATTGATTTGCTAGTGTTCTTGTCAATCTTGAAGGAAATAAGATTGTTTCTTTTTTTATTTTATAGTTTGTTACTAGACCAGCTAGTAAATGCTCATCCATGCATTATAGTAGGTGAGATTTACAATAAATGCAAATAATTGGCATGACCCATAATACCAGGGGTAGTGAAACAGAGATAAAGTGATGTGAAACCCAAAAAAAAAAAAAATTGTCACCCAGACAGAGCAAACAATAAATTTTTTTTTTCCAATTTACGTCTATTATCAAATTTGCTTTATTCTCATATTATTTTTTGTTGAAAAGATATTTAGGTAGGCGTCTAGAGCACTACATGGCAGGAATTAGTGCTGCCATCTGGTGCTCTTGCAAATGGATAACATTCTTGCAAAGTTGCTCCCATATAGTGCTCAAGACATGTGCAAGCTCCTGAGCTTCCGTCCCTGCTTTTCAACAAAAGATACTAAAGGAACAAAGAAAATGTGATAATAGAAGTAAATTAGAAAGTTGTTTAAAATCACATGCTCTATCTGAATCATGAAATAAACATTTTGTCCCTTTAAGTCAAAAGATTATTGGTTATCTTTATTATATTCTTATTATTTTTAATACTTGCACCTGGGGATTTCTGATATTTGTGTTGGATGGGGGAAGTTTATGTGTAGGTGTGTGCTGTATTAGATAGCAGGTTGGGTGCTCTCCTTCTCAGGGTATTTATGGGTTTCTTTTTTGTATTAAAGGAACATGAAACCCACATTTTTTCTTTCATGATTTAGAAAGAGCATGCAATTTTAAATAACTTTCTAATTTACTTTTAGTATCTAATTTGCTTCATTCTCTTGATATCCCTTGCTGAAAATCATATCTAGATAGGCTCTGAAGCTGCTGATTGGTGGCTGTACATAGATGCCTCCTGTGATTGGCTCACTCATGTGCACTGCTATTTCTTTAACAAAGGATATCTAATGAATGAAGCAAATTAGATAATAGAAGTAAATTGGAATATTGTTTAAAAAAATAATTCTCTATCTGAATAATGACAGAAACAATTTGGGTTTAATGTCCCTTTAAGCCTGACGAAAGGTCAATGACCATGATTTAATCAAATTAATTGGTAAAACTAATCTATCACTAAAAACTCTTGCTGAGTAATGCGTAAAGATGTGTACCTGGCCCTCACCACAGCCACAAGTTGAAAATCATTTACCATTATTTTCAATGGAGAAGGATCTATCTAACCATTCACTTTTCAGCACAAGAGTTCCACTGTGAAGAATCCCCACGTCATAAAAAATCCTTATTGAACAAAGGAATTAAAAAGAAACTCCCTCTATAAAACAGTAGAATCTAACATATGCTCAAAAGAAACAGAGATAAAAGAAAATAAACGTAAAGGTCTAGATTACAAGTGGAGCACAAAAATATTAACACAATTGTGCATTAAAATCTCTTGAGCACAATCAAAAGTGCTTCTATTTTTGAGCTCATATTGCAAGCCCAAAGTTAGTTTTTAGCACTCGGATTATAGTCTAGTGTGCGCTAACAGCTGTATAGCAGATAGTGCGCATACGCTAAATCCCTTACATAATAGACCTTTATGGGGCACACAGAAAAACTCATGTTAGATATATACAGCTCTGTGCTATACTGTTTAACGATAGGTAAAGGGATAGTAAACCCAATTTTTTTCTTTCATAATTTAGATAGAGCACGCAATTTTAAGCAACTTTCTACTTTACTCCTATTATCAATTTTTCTTTGTTCTCTTGGTATCTTTATTTGAAAAAGTAGGAGTATAAGGTAAGGAGCCGGCCCATTTTTGGTTTCAGCACCCTGGCTAGCGCTTGTGATTGGTGGCTACCAGGGCCGGACTGGGAAATCTGACCAGCCCTGGAAATTTGTATAGACTGGCCCAGCCCCGCCCCCTCCAGTCTAGCCACTCCCCCTCCAGCCCAGCCACGCCCCTGGTTTTCCCTTCAACACACACACACACACATACAGGGAGTGCAGAATTATTAGGAAAATAAGTATTTTGACCACATCATCCTCTTTATGCATGTTGTCTTTCTCCAAGCTGTATAGGCTCGAAAGCCTACTACCAATTAAGCATATTAGGTGATGTGCATCTCTGTAATGAGAAGGGGTGTGGTCTAATGACATCAACACCCTATATCAGGTGTGCATAATTATTAGGCAACTTCCTTTCCTTTGGCAAAATGGGTCAAAAGAAGGACTTGACAGGCTCAGAAAAGTCAAAAATAGTGAGATATCTTGCAGAGGGATGCAGCACTCTTAAAATTGCAAAGCTTCTGAAGCGTGATCATCGAACAATCAAGCGTTTCATTCAAAATAGTCAACAGGGTCGCAAGAAGCGTGTGGAAAAACCAAGGCGCAAAATAACTGCCCATGAACTGAGAAAAGTCAAGCGTGCAGCTGCCAAGATGCCACTTGCCACCAGTTTGGCCATATTTCAGAGCTGCAACATCACTGGAGTGCCCAAAAGCACAAGGTGTGCAATACTCAGAGACATGGCAAAGGTAAGAAAGGCTGAAAGACGACCACCACTGAACAAGAAACACAAGCTGAAACGTCAAGACTGGGCCAAGAAATATCTCAAGACTGATTTTTCTAAGGTTTTATGGACTGATGAAATGAGAGTGAGTCTTGATGGGCCAGATGGATGGGCCCGTGGCTGGATTGGTAAAGGGCAGAGAGCTCCAGTCCGACTCAGACGCCAGCAAGGTGGAGGTGGAGTACTGGTTTGGGCTGGTATCATCAAAGATGAGCTTGTGGGGCCTTTTCGGGTTGAGGATGGAGTCAAGCTCAACTCCCAGTCCTACTGCCAGTTTCTGGAAGACACCTTCTTCAAGCAGTGGTACAGGAAGAAGTCTGCATCTTTCAAGAAAAACATGATTTTCATGCAGGACAATGCTCCATCACACGCGTCCAAGTACTCCACAGCGTGGCTGGCAAGAAAGGGTATAAAAGAAGAAAATCTAATGACATGGCCTCCTTGTTCACCTGATCTGAACCCCATTGAGAACCTGTGGTCCATCATCAAATGTGAGATTTACAAGGAGGGAAAACAGTACACCTCTCTGAACAGTGTCTGGGAGGCTGTGGTTGCTGCTGCATGCAATGTTGATGGTGAACAGATCAAAACACTGACAGAATCCATGGATGGCAGGCTTTTGAGTGTCCTTGCAAAGAAAGGTGGCTATATTGGTCACTGATTTGTTTTTGTTTTGTTTTTGAATGTCAGAAATGTATATTTGTGAATGTTGAGATGTTATATTGGTTTCACTGGTAAAAATAAATAATTGAAATGGGTATATATTTGTTTTTTGTTAAGTTGCCTAATAATTATGCACAGTAATAGTCACCTGCACAAACAGATATCCCCCTAAAATAGCTATAACTAAAAACAAACTAAAAACTACTTCCAAAACTATTCAGCTTTGATATTAATGAGTTTTTTGGGTTCATTGAGAACATGGTTGTTGTTCAATAATAAAATTAATCCTCAAAAATACAACTTGCCTAATAATTCTGCACTCCCTGTATATATATATATATATATATATATATATATATATATATATATATATATATATATATATATATATATATATATATATATATATATATATATATATATATATATATATAATCATATATTATATATATATATCATATATATCATATATATCATATATATATCATATATATATATATATATATATCATATATATATATATATATATATATATATATATATATATATATATATATATATATATATATATATGTATATACAGGGAGTGCAGAATTATTAGGCAAGTTGTATTTTTGAGGATTAATTTTATTATTGAACAACAACCATGTTCTCAATGAACCCAAAAAACTCATTAATATCAAAGCTGAATAGTTTTGGAAGTAGTTTTTAGTTTGTTTTTAGTTATAGCTATTTTAGGGGGATATCTGTGTGTGCAGGTGACTATTACTGTGCATAATTATTAGGCAACTTAACAAAAAACAAATATATACCCATTTCAATTATTTATTTTTACCAGTGAAACCAATATAACATCTCAACATTCACAAATATATATTTCTGACATTCAAAAACAAAACAAAAACAAATCAGTGACCAATATAGCCACCTTTCTTTGCAAGGACACTCAAAAGCCTGCCATCCATGGATTCTGTCAGTGTTTTGATCTGTTCACCATCAACATTGCGTGCAGCAGCAACCACAGCCTCCCAGACACTGTTCAGAGAGGTGTACTGTTTTCCCTCCTTGTAAATCTCACATTTGATGATGGACCACAGGTTCTCAATGGGGTTCAGATCAGGTGAACAAGGAGGCCATGTCATTAGATTTTCTTCTTTTATACCCTTTCTTGCCAGCCACGCTGTGGAGTACTTGGACGCGTGTGATGGAGCATTTTCCTGCATGAAAATCATGTTTTTCTTGAAGGATGCAGACTTCTTCCTGTACCACTGCTTGAAGAAGGTGTCTTCCAGAAACTGGCAGTAGGACTGGGAGTTGAGCTTGACTCCATCCTCAACCAGAAAAGGCCCCACAAGCTCATCTTTGATGATACCAGCCCAAACCAGTACTCCACCTCCACCTTGCTGGTGTCTGAGTCGGACTGGAGCTCTCTGCCCTTTACCAATCCAGCCACGGGCCCATCCATCTGGCCCATCAAGACTCACTCTCATTTCATCAGTCCATAACACCTTAGAGAAATCAGTCTTGAGATATTTCTTGGCCCAGTCTTGACGTTTCAGCTTGTGTGTCTTGTTCAGTGGTGGTTGTCTTTCAGCCTTTCTTACCTTGGCCATGTCTCTGAGTATTGCACACCTTGTACTTTTGGGCACTCCAGTGATGTTGCAGCTCTGAAATATGGCCAAACTGGTGGCAAGTGGCATCTTGGCAGCTGCACGCTTGACTTTTCTCAGTTCATGGGCAGCTATTTTGCTCATTGGTTTTTCCACACGCTTCTTGCGACCCTGTTGACTATTTTGAATGAAACGCTTGATTGTTCGATGATCACGCTTCAGAAGCTTTGCAATTTTAAGAGTGCTGCATCCCTCTGCAAGATATCTCACTATTTTTGACTTTTCTGAGCCTGTCAAGTCCTTCTTTTGACCCATTTTGCCAAAGGAAAGGAAGTTGCCTAATAATTATGCACACCTGATATAGGGTGTTGATGTCATTAGACCACACCCCTTCTCATTACAGAGATGCACATCACCTAATATGCTTAATTGGTAGTAGGCTTTCGAGCCTATACAGCTTGGAGTAAGACAACATGCATAAAGTGGATGATGTGGTCAAAATACTCATTTGCCTAATAATTCTGCACTCCCTGTATATATATATATCATATATATTATATATATATATGATATATATATAGATCATATATATTATATATATATCATATATATATCATATATATATATATATCATATATATTATATATATATATATATATCATATATATATTATATATATATATCATATATATATATATATATATATATATATATATATATATATATATATATATATATATATATATATATATATATATATATATATATATATATATATATATATATATATATATATATATATATATACACAGGGAGTGCAGAATTATTAGGCAAGTTGTATTTTTGAGGATTAATTTTATTATTGAACAACAACCATGTTCTCAATGAACCCAAAAAACTCATTAATATCAAAGCTGAATAGTTTTGGAAGTATTTTTTAGTTTGTTTTTAGTTATAGCTATTTTAGGGGGATATCTGTGTGTGCAGGTGACTATTACTGTGCATAATTATTAGGCAACTTATCAAAAAACAAATATATACCCATTTCAATTATTTATTTTTACCAGTGAAACCAATATATCATCTCAACATTCACAAATATACATTTCTGACATTCAAAAACAAAACAAAAACAAATCAGTGACCAATATAGCCACCTTTCTTTGCAAGGACACTCAAAAGCCTGCCATCCATGGATTCTGTCAGTGTTTTGATCTGTTCACCATCAACATTGCGTGCGGCAGCAACCACAGCCTCCCAGACACTGTTCAGAGAGGTGTACTGTTTTCCCTCCTTGTAAATCTCACATTTGATGATGGACCACAGGTTCTCAATGGGGTTCAGATCAGGTGAACAAGGAGGCCATGTCATTAGATTTTCTTCTTTTATACCCTTTCTTGCCAGCCACGCTGTGGAGTACTTGGACACGTGTGATGGAGCATTTTCCTGCATGAAAATCATGTTTTTCTTGAAGGATGCAGACTTCTTCCTGTACCACTGCTTGAAGAAGGTGTCTTCCAGAAACTGGCAGTAGGACTGGGAGTTGAGCTTGACTCCATCCTCAACCCGAAAAGGCCCCACAAGCTCATCTTTGATGATACCAGCCCAAACCAGTACTCCACCTCCACCTTGCTGGCGTCTGAGTCTGACTGGAGCTCTCTGCCCTTTACCAATCCAGCCACGGGCCCATCCATCTGGCCCATCAAGACTCACTCTCATTTCATCAGTCCATAAAACCTTAGAAAAATCAGTCTTGAGATATTTCTTGGCCCAGTCTTGACGTTTCAGCTTGTGTGTCTTGTTCAGTGGTGGTCGTCTTTCAGCCTTTCTTACCTTTGCCATGTCTCTGAGTATTGCACACCTTGTGCTTTTGGGCACTCCAGTGCATGTTGCAGCTCTGAAATATGGCCAAACTGGTGGCTTTCGAGCCTATACAGCTTGGAGTAAGACAACATGCATAAAGAGGATGATGTGGTCAAAATACTAATTTGCCTAATAATTCTGCACTACCTGTATAGTGAGTTATTACAACCACACATTAGACAGTAAAGATTCCACTACAGCACTAGCTTAGGCATAAAGTTGATAAATACTGTCGCTGCACGCAGGCATCACAGCAGGCCAGCAATGGCAGCAAAAAAGCAGAGCAGCAGTGCAGCACTGGTCTGACTGACTGTCCTGAGTGAGCACTGCAGTCTGTAGAGAGCTGTCTGAAAGAGATCAACGATCATTAGTACTGACCGACCACGATGTTTGCTTTGCCTCTCTGTAGACTGCAGTGCTCACTCAGGACAGTCAGTCAGACCAGTGCTGCACTGCTGCTCTGCTTTTTTGCTGCCATTGCTGGCCTGCTGTGATGCCTGTGTGCGGGGTGCCTGCTGGCTGCCTGCCCAGTGCCCACTGCCAGTGCCCATTGCCAAATAAAAAAATAAAATTACCAATAGTAACTTAAACTTACTTACTAGTACTACTACTCAGTCTATCAGACTCTAGTAAGTTGCTGCCGGCCGGCCGCCCGCCATCCTGAAATTCGTCTCACAGTCACTCACTCTCTAGACTCTACAGTCTCTCTCGCGTCAGGTGAGGTGAGGTCTCGCGTCTCACTCAGCTCTCTGTCTCTTCAGACTCAGACTGCTCCCACAGTCGACGTCGTCTGCACCCCACGTGCCGTAGCCGCCCGCCCGCCTGCTAACTGATACACAGTACACTGAGTGACTGACAGTGACTGATGATGTTGACGCAACGCATGCAGCCGCTCTTAGGCTCCCTCCACATAATGTTGTCACATCATCACATCATGGTGCTGGTAGTGGGCAGCTGGGCAGGCCGGCAGCTGGGGTTAACAGTACACAACAATATAAAAATGTATTAGAAAGAAGTTGAACAGAAGTTACTTAGTAATAAAAATAATACCTTACACGGATCGGATGCTGTTTGCAACAAGATATTAGAGCAATAGCAATAATATAAAGCAGTCATGCCACCAGCCCAGCTGAGCTGCCGGCCGGCGGCCCACCAGGATTTTTCCCGGTATCCCGGCTGCCCAATCCGGCCCTGGTGGCTACATTTAGCAAACCAATAAGCAAGTGCAACCCAGGTTCTCAACTAAAAATGGGCCAGCTCTTAAGCTTACATTCCTGCTTTTCAAATAAAGATACCAAGAGAACGAAGAAAAATTGATAATAGTAGTAAATTAGAAAGTTGCTCAAAACTGCGTGCTCTATCTAAATCATGAGAGAAAATAATTGGGTTTACTATCCTTTTAAGCATACACTTTACATATGCATGTCATAAGCCTTTTTTTTCTTAAAGGGATATAAAAACCCAAATTTTCTCTTTCAACATTTAGCTAGAGCATGCAATTTTAAACAGCTTTCTAATTTACTCATATTGTTAATTTTTCTTCATTTTCTTGGTATCTTTATGTGAAAACGCAGGAATGTAACCTTAGGAGCCAGCCCATTTTTGGTTCAGATTGCTGGGTAGCACTTGCTGATTGGTGGCTACATTTAGCAAGTGCTACACATGTACTGAACCAAAAATGGTCTGGCTCCTAAGCTTACATTCCTGCTTTTCAAATAAAGATACCAAGGGAATGAAGAAAAATTGATAATAGGAGTAAATTAGAAAGTTGTTTAAAATTGCATGCTCTACCTGAATCATGAAAGAAAAAAAATTGGGTTTCATATCCTTTTATTAAGTTTTAAAGTGAAGGTCAATTTTCATGTGAAAGTGCCCGGTTTTTAAAAAAAACTATTAAAAACAGGGGCACTTTCATTCATGAAATTTGAAATTGCAACATATTTTAAAAATACTTACCTTTTTCTTCTGAAACGCCGGATCGCCATTCTGAAACTATGCCCCGTCTGCTTCTCCCTGGTTAACTTACCCAGCAATGACAAAACCGTCTTCCTCCAATCAAGGCGTTGCCTCAGGCAATGATTCCCCCGGGGGGAAGCCGTGATTGGAGGATGCCGGAATCGTCATTGCTGACGTATGATGAGGCTTGCGACGGGCTGGTGAAGCGCTGGAGCGGCTTCACAAAGAAAAGCTAAGCATATTTTAAGAAAACGGGTGAAATGTAAACTTTCATAAATAAGTGCCCCTTGTTTTTAAAAGTATTTTTAAAAGCCAGGCACTCCATGGCCCTCCTACACCTTGACATTCCCAAGATCCCACTTCATACCCAATACCGCCTCATACACATTCTACTTTCTGACAAACTGTTAATAGTCAGGAACTGGAAAAAGCCTCAACCCCCGCAGTGGAGAGGGGTGCAGGATTTGGTGGGATATCTCAAATCTATAAATGAGGGTGCATACTGAGCTAAAAAACAAATGAGTCTCTATTCCTTGATTTGGGACCCCTGGGATTCACACCAGAATAATAGGGCAAACTAGACGTTGTCCTAAGACCCCTCTTGAACTTCCCCCTGTCTGGAAGGGGGGAACCTAAGACCTGTGCCCCACCACTGGACCTACATCAGTAGCTACCTGGGACCTCCCCCTCCACTGTCCCTCCTTCCCTCCCTGCTGTGCTCTCTAGCTAGCTGGACCCCCAAAAATATTGCCCACAAGCTTCCCCCCTCTACCCCCACTTGCTGAACATAGGCTCCCCAGAGTTCCCTTCCCTCCCAACCATTTAATCCAAGACTCCTAAAAATGAGTGGATTATCTCCCCCTTTGTAAGGATGGCACTGCCTATCAGCCAATCAGATTCAAGTTCAATCTGGTTGGCTGATTAGTTCAGCCAATCGGATTGAACTTGAATCTGATTGGCTGATTCAATCAGCCAATCAGATTTTTCTACCTTAATTCCGATTGGCTGATAGAATCCTATCAGCCAATCGGAATTCGACGGACGCCATCTTGGATGACGTCATTTAAAGGTACCTCATTCGTCGTTCAGTCGTCGGCCGGGATGGATGCTCCGCGTCGGAGGAGCGATGAATGAAGATTGAAGATGCCGCTTGATGGAAGATGCTGCCGGATGGAAGAAGACTTTGCTGCCGCTTGGAGAAAGACATCGCCGGGATGAAGAATTCTTCTTTGCCGCTTGATTGGACATCGCCCAGATCGGATGAAGAGTTCTGCCTGGCGGGGTGAATACAAGGTAGGGAGATCTTCAGGGGGATAGTGTTAGGTTTATTTAAGGGGGGTTTGGGTTAGATTAGGGGTATGTGGGTGGTGGGTTGTAATGTTGGGGGGTGGTATTGTGGGGGTTTTTTCAGGCAAAAGAGCAGTTTTCTTTGGGGCATGCCCCCACAAAAGGCCCTTTTAAGGGCTGGTAAGGTAAAAGAGCTTTGAACTATTTTTAATTTAGAATAGGGTAGGGCATTTTTTTATTTTGGGGGTTTATTATTTTATTAGGGGGCTTAGAATAGGTGTAATTAGCTTAAAAATCTTGTAATCTTTTTTTTATTTTTTGTAATTTAGTGGGGGTTTTTTTGTAATTTAGTTTAGTTTATTTAATTGTATTTTTAGATAGATATTTGTAGTTTATTTAATTTATTGATAGTGTAGGTGTATTTGTAACTTAGGTTAGGATTTATTTTACAGGTAATTGGGTAATTATTTTAAATAGGTAGCTATTAAATAGTTAATAACTATTTAATAGCTATTGTACCTAGTTAAAATAATTAACAATTATTATTATTATTATTATTATTGTTGCAACACCTCATCTTGAGAAAGCCCTGTAGAGGGAGAAACGCGTTGATGTTTGTTGCTAACTTTTAAACCTCAAGGAGCATAACACAGCCACCAGTTGCTGTTACAAATTGATGCTGCTTGTCTTTTGAGGAACTTTGAACTTTGCATTTGATGTATGTTGCTAACTTCTTAAACTTCAAGGAGTATTTCACAGTCACCATTTTGCTGCTACAAATTGATGCTGCTTATCGTCTGTGGAACTTTCAACTTTGCATCGTTTTGGTACTTATCTATGTACCGATATTCCGATATTACAAGCCTTACTGAAGGTTATAAATGGAACTTTGCCTCTACTCCAACAGCTGCATTTAAATACATAACAGCCATTATTAGTATCCTGCGTGCATTTTGGCACATAAAGAGCGGATACCTTACCACTGTGGGACCAAGAAGCCGATACCTAGAAGTGATCACAATAGGAACCAATCGGAGTGCTCAATCAGGCCAGCGCCCCTAAAAGTGACATCACTTCCGCCACAGCGGTAATTTTCATTCTTCCTCTATCGAAAGCCGCAATTGTTTGGGGGTAAGACTGTATCACCTATCCACTTAATATCCTAACTTGGACTGTTTTTATCCCCCACCTTTGAATACAAGGAGATACATTTTAACATTGTGGGTATATTGGCTTATTTAGTTATATACGGAGACGTCCGTTTTTAAACCTTGTGTTTTTATTTGTGAATGTTACATTAAATAACAATTCTTAAGCAGAATCCTGCTGAATAACACTTACTTGTCACTATTTACTTTTAGCTTATTTTTTGCTTTTCTAATCTTTTGATAATCACAATATACACGAATCATTTTATCACTGAACATTTGACACTTTATTACTAAGCATTTGCTACTTTCCTAATTGTATATTTTGTATATTTTATATCAATATTGAAGTTTCACACGTAAATTGTGTAGTTTTTACATTCACTAGTCTAAATATTTATCCCACACCTTTAGCTATAGCGCTCCTGTTTAAATTTCACATTTTTTTATCCTTCTTATACACCTATATTAGGGACATTTTAGGTATATCAGGAGTTTGGTGCTTTTACCCTGCGCTTTTTAATCCACTCTTTTAGATTAAATTAGGGGTTAATAATTTTAATATAGATGGCGGCAGTGTAAGGGGCTTACATTAGGGGTTAATAACATTAATATAGGTGGCGGCGGTGTAGGGAGGGCAGGTTATAGGGCAAAAGAGCTGTTAACTTTGGGGCAAAGCCCCGCAAAAGGCCCTTTTAAGGGCTGGTAATAGAGCTTATTACTTTATGGATATTAGATTAGGGGTTAATAATATTAATATAGCTGGCGGCGGTGTAAGGGGTCAGATTAGGGGATAGATCAGGTAGATGGCGGCGGTTTTAGGGGTTCACATTAGGGGATAGATCAGTTAGATGGTGGCGGTTTTAGGGGCTCACAGTAGGGGGTTAGTTTATGTAGATGGCGGCGGTTTAGGGGTTAAATACTTTATTAGGGATTGCGGCGGGGGATCGCGGTTGACAGGTAGATAGACATTGCGCATGCGTTAGGTGTTAGGTTTTATTTAGCAGATCGCGGTTGACAGGTAGATACACATTGCGCATGCGTTAGGTGTTAGGTTTATTTAGCAGCTAGTTTAGGGAGTTACGGGGCTCCAATAGTCAGCGTAAGGCTTCTTACGGCTGCTTTTTGTGGCGAGGTGAAAATGGAGTAAGATTTCTCCATTTTCGCCACGTAAGTCCTTACGCTGTATATTGGATACCAAACTGCGCTGGTTTGGTATACCTGCCTATGGCCCAAAAAACTACGGGCGACGGAAGAAATATACGCGCGTAACTTCTAGGTTACGCCGTATATGTGATACCAAACCAGCGCAAATATTGGCGTCGCCAGCTTTTGCGGGCGACGATTTTTATCGGATCGAGCCCCTGATTTTACGCTTTTTTAGTCAAGTACAACGTTTTATTTCAACAAATAGAAATTAACATTTGTTCACAACCCTGTAATTGAGATTTTCCTGACTAGTTCTCCATTTGAACATTCATGGTGAGAAAGAAACACTATGAGGAGTATAGTGTGGAAATTAATATTTTTTACAGATGCTGAAAACAAAAAGTAAAGAACCTATCGTTGCTATGAACACACCAATGCTACAAAGGGCTAGATTACAAGTGGTGCACAAATGATAGCTCAGGGCGCATTGGTTTCAATTTAAGAATAAAAGACAATCTGGTGTAACAAGCAAAGGGTTACAAATTTTAACCAAAGCATGTGGGCAAAACTTTTTAGCACAACCTACACTTTAAATGGATAGTGCAGGGAGCACTATTAGCTCACTCATTGTACTAGTATTGTGGTGAGATCAGTGTTGCACTTGAGAGCAACCCAAAATAGCCCCATAAAATGTAGCACACCTGAATAAAACCATTGTTAGTAATAGTATAGCTCAGAACTACATGAAGAACTATTTGCGCACCCAAAGCTTGGCGCACCATTGGCTTAGTGCTCGAGTGATAGCTAGCATGAATTTTAATGTGCATCTCTATAGAAGCCTATTATGGGCTCGATTACAAGTGGACTTTGCGCTCCCACTCGTGCGTTAACTTTGCTGACAGATGCTTTTTGCGTTCATTTGGTAGTGCGCATAATTGAAAGTAAAAAGTTTTCACTCGAATGCTAACCCTACGTGTGCAATAAGATGAACTTTGAATATCATGACTGTTAATTTTTTCCCCATAGACTTCAATGGAGCGTGAAAAGTGGTGTAAATAAACTAAAACCCTTACTCGTGCGCAAATCCAATCGCATATTTCTCAAGTACGCTAACCTACATGAAATATTAATATTTTACATTCCAATGCCCTTGATTTAGAAGAATATATTTTATTTATTCAGAAATACATATTTCTATATGTATATGATTATTTTTGTGCAATATATATCTATACTAATATACATATATATATGATTATACAGTACATAGCTATAGACATATACAGATACATATTGGAACATCTATTTAACATTGGATTGTGAAATAGTTATAGTAAATACATAGTTAAACACTTTATTAAATACTAGTCCTAAAGCCTGTGTACACGGGCCATTTTTTGCAGTACAGCGGTCCCACCCCTTGCGCTCTCTCTCTCCCCTCTCTTTTACTCTCTCTCTCCCCCTCTCTTTTACTCTCTCTCTCCCCCTCTCTTTTGCTTTCTCTCTCCCCCCTCTCTTTTGCGCTCTCTCTCCCCCTCTATTTTGCTCTCTCTCTCTCCCTCTCTTTTGCTCTCTCTCTCCCCCCTCTCTTTTGCTCTCTCCCCCTCTCTTTTGCTCTCTCTCTCTCCTCTCTTTTGCTCTCTCTCCCCTCTCTTTTGCTCTCTCTCTCTCTCCCCTCTCTTTTGCGCTCTCTCTCCCCTCTCTTTTGCTCTCTCTCTCCCCCTCTTTTGCTCTCTCTCCCCCTCTTTTGCTGTCTCTCTCCCTCTCTTTTGCTCTCTCTCTCTCCCCCTCTTTTGCTGTCTCTCTCCCTCTCTTTTGCTCTCTCTCTCTTCCTCCCTCTTGTTTGCTCTCTCCCCTCTCTTTTGCTCTCTCTCCCCTCTCTTTTGCTCTCTCTCTCTCCCCTCTCTTTTGCGCTCTCTCCCCCCTCTCTTTTGTGCTCTCTCCCCCTCTCTTTTGTGCTCTCTCCCCCTCTCTTTTGTGCTCTCTCCCCCTCTCTTTTGCGCTTTTTCCCCCCTCTCTTTTGCGCTCTCTCCCCCTCTTTTGCACTCTCTCCCCCTCTTTTGCACTCTCTCCCCCTCTCTTTTGCGCTCTCTCCCCCTCTCTTTTGCGCTCTCTCCCCCTCTCTTTTGCGCTCTCTCCCCCCTCTCTTTTGCACTTTCTCCCCCCTCTCTTTTGCGCTCTCTCCCCCCTCTCTTTTGCGCTCTCTCCCCCTCTCTTTTGCACTCTCTCCCCCCTCTCTTTTGCTGTCTCTCTCCCCCTCTCTTTTGCTGTCTCTCTCCCCCCTCTCTTTTGCTGTCTCTCTCCCCCCTCTTTTGCTGTCTCTCTCCCCCCTCTCTTTTGCTTTCTCTCTCCCCCCTCTCTTTTGCTGTCTCTCTCCCTCTCTCTCTTTTCTTTAGTTGTCTCTCTCTCCCTCTCTCTATCCCCCCTCTTCTGCTATCTCTATCCCCCCTCTTTAGAGCTCTCTGTCTCTCGGCAGCCCCGGCATCTGGCCTGGCCCCGCCCACGCCACGCCCACCAGGTCACGTCCACTCCACACCCACCAGGTCACGCCCACTCCACACCCATCCGGCCACGCCCACTCCACCACACGATGCCAGGTCAGTTGGATGGCCAGGTGTGTTTGTCCTCGCGTGCAGTCTCTACTGCACATGACAGCTTCGGACAAACACACTTGGCCTTTTATTATATAGGATGAATATTGCATAAATATGTTTTTTCTTGTTTTCAGCTACTTGACTGCAAAGGGCTTCAATTATATATATACGTATATGTATACATATGTTTTTGTATTTATATGTATATATATATGTATGTAAATACATAAATACACATAGAAATACATATGTACACATACACACACATGTATACAATATATATATATATATATATATATATATATATATATATATATATATATATATACATATACATATTTAGACATGTGAATGTACGTATCTCTATGTTAAAGCCCCTTGCAGTCCTTTTTTTCTAACACCTGAGACCTCATATCTTTGAGCCCTTATAACTTTTTTATGCAATACTTTTTTTAAAATAATTTGTATCAGACAGTGTTGTTATGACTGAAACTGTACTTTTCAATGTATTTTTGAAGTTATTCCCCCCACTTTTTAGTTGAGCTTAACAGTTAATCAGAGCTCTGAAGTCGCATTATCCCGACATACGTTATATTCAATTGCGCTCAAATAAATGCATTTACGGTCAACTTGTAAAAACCACACTACTTCCGGTGCGCAAACTGCTGCGATAAACCCCTTTTCTCTTGCGCACAACAATTAGCGTGCCACTCGTAAACTAGCCCTATGTAAAGGATTTAGCACACACAAGCTATCCAACATGCAGATTTTAGCATACCCTAGTCTATTGTTCAAACAATAAAAAATAACTTTAGATTTATGAGCGCAAAAGTAGTAGCGCATTATAGAATGTGGGCGTTATTGATAGAGTAGAATTGAATGGTCAGGAGGTGAAATCTAGATACATTTCATCTTTCACTTTAAAGCACAAACCTCGACTTTTTTTTATTTTATTTTTTTAGTCGCTTCTCTGAAGCTTTTTAGGTGTGGTTTTATATTTTCTTTTGGTTTTGGCCACCACTTTAAAGGGAATTATAGAGAATAAATGTGGTTTTGTTTCTTGAATTCAAAGGGGCTGCTGAAAGTGAAGATATTTGTTTTTCTATTTTTTTTTCAAGTTCTAATAAAGACAATAGATGATTTTTTTTTCCCTTTACAATCCTACATCAATCAATGACATAACGTTTTATGGTATGTGTATACACGTTTATGTCAAAGTTTTCATCTGTCCTAACAGAATAAACTGATGCAAGTGGCTACTGGAACTTCCCGTTCATGTGATGACAAACCTCCCCCCATCTTATATATAAAAAATTCACTACCCCATATTGCAAAATGGTAATTAGACAGATAATGCCACCACATAATTTTCTTGAAATATGTCTGGAAGATAGAAAGAAAGATTTATGTATACATGTTTTAACATGCAAATCCATTGACAAAAATAAAAAATATGGCATGCAGTATTAGCTCTGGGCTATGACTATACTGCCCACCTGTATTACCATATGACCTGCAAGATAATGTTCTATAAGGATATCAGCAATTTGCCACACATGATTCTGTAGAATTAGCTGTAGAAACAAAAGGAACAAAGAGCACAACACAGAGTTGTGACTCGTGTTTAATAAAAACTGTCACATGCAGTAAAATACACTTATTAGAAGTACAGTGAACAAAAAGCTCATATCAGGTCTTGAAAGGGTCTCTCCAGCTGCTATCTGACCTCTGGAGTCTTTGTTTAGTAAATGTCTGGAATGCAAAAAACAGGAGCTATGGGTGCCCGTATAGGGCAAAATACCTAATGTGTTTTGTTTGCTGCGTTCTGCAAATTTTTTAAAAGTCTGGATGTGGCTATGTGGGATTAAAGCTTAGGGGCCGAATTATCATGGTGCGGGGGGGAGTGATCCGCTTTTTTTCCCCCATCAAAGGGCTTTGAACATACCACCACATATGAGGTGTCCAAGTGGTCCATCAACGCAGGGGGAATCCGGGAATGCTCCCCCCCCCAAAAGTGCCAGACTTCAGAAGGGAGCTTAAGGGAGCTGAATGGAGAGGTAAGTATTCAAACCCCTCAATCTCAGATCCCATAAATGGTAGAAATCCCCCAAGATCTTTTGAAAGGCATTTGCCTGCTCTTTCAAACTGTGCATAAAGTGAAAGCCCAATTTTAAAAAAATAAATAAATGAAAACACACATTTAAATGAATACACTTAAGGCCAGTTTACAAGTGGTGCTTTTAATAATTTTATCGTTTGAGCGCTAATTGCGCTCTAAGTAAAATTTTAACACGTTTGGAATTGCACGCGTATTACAAGTTGAAAGTAAAAAGTTAGAGCAAGAACAAAAATCAGGCATGCTAGCTTCAGGACTTTGGACATCGCAACCGCGCTAACTCCTTCTCTCCATGCACTTCTATAGGACGAGATAATAAAAAATGTAAAAAAAATAGCAGTTATCGCTCGTGCTCTAATCCAACACTGCACTAAACCCGAAGTAAGCAAGAACTACTTTACATTCCTATGTTCTTTTATATCTAAATATTTATTTCTATATTTGTATATATTTATATATTATACATATAAAATGTATTTTTTGTAATATATATATATATATATATATATATACACACCTATATGAATATATACACACATATTTATTATATACAGATATATATATATATATATATATATATATATATATATATATATATATATATATATATATATATATATATTATATATATATTATATACAAACACACACATAGTTAAAAAATCTATATATGCCATTTCCAATCTAACACTTGCTATATACCATATTTGTTTTAACCCTTTTAAAACAATTGTATTAATATTTAAATATTATTTTAATAAATAGTGTATATATGAGTGTAATTCTTTATTTACATATGTTTTGGAAGTGAAGAGCATTTTTTTTAACCCTTACAGTTTATGCGGGGTTTCAAGTTGTGCTAATTCCTTTAGCGCAGTTTCTGTTTGCTTTTAAGCACAGTCTTTTACTATCAACTTGTAACATGCGGGCTACTTAGCACGGTCACAATGTTACTTATAAGTACGCCATTTGTAATCTAGCCCTTAATAAGCAAAAAGGCTGTTCTTAAAAATAAATACTGTGGGGGGTAGTTATCAACGTGTCAACTTTCCTGCCTTCGCCGGCCCAATACGCCCGCCTAAGCTCGCCTACCATCGCCGCCGCGGACCTGAAAAAATTCGCCTAAGTTATCAATAAATCTGTCAAAAAGCCGCACACCAAGTACGGGGTGATGAGCAGCGGACTGTGATAGTTATCACTCATCCGATCTCGCTGCTCTTCGGCTTTTTTACAGCTTTATTGCTAGCCTGTCACTAAGCACCCACACTAAACTACACTATTCTACCCCCTCTACCGGTGCCCCCGGAGCCCCCCGCAACTCAATAAAGTTACTAAACCCTAAACCGCCGCTCCTAGACCCCGCCACAACTCTTATAAATGTATTAACCCCTAAACCGCCGCTCCCAGACACCGCCGCAACCTACATTATACCTAGTAACCCCTATCCTGCCCCCCTATACCGCCACCCTCTATAATAAAGTTATTAACCCCTATCCTGCTGATCCCGCACCTCGCCGCAACTAAATAAATAGTTTAACCCCTAAACCGCCGCTCCCGGACCCTGCCGCAACCTATATTAAATTTATTAACCCCTAATCTGCCCCCCCTACACCGTCGCCACCTATAATACATTTATTAACCCCTATCCTGCCCCCACTACACCGCCGCCACTGTAATAAATTTATTAACCCCTAAACCTAAGTCTAACACTAACCCTAACACCCCCCTAACTTAAATATTAATTAAATAAATCTAAATAATATTTCTATTATTAACTAAATTAATCCTATTTAAAACTAAATACTTACCTTTAAAATAAACCCTAATATAGCTACAATATAAATAATAATTATATTGTAGCTATCTTAGGATTTATTTTTATTTTACAGGTAACTTTCAATTTATTTTAACTAGGTACAATAGCTATTAAATAGTTATTAACTATTTAATAACTTACCTAGCTAAAATAAAGAGAAATTTACCTGTAAAATAAAAACTAACCTAAGTTACAATTACACCTAACACTACACTATCATTAAATAAATTATTCCTATTTAAAACTAAATACTTACCTGTAAAATAAACCCTAAGATAGCTACAATGTAATTAATAATTACATTGTAGCTATTTTAGGATTTATATTTATTTTACAGGTAACTATGTATTTATTTTAGCTAGTTAGAATAGTTATTAAATAGTTATTAACTATTTAATAACTACCTAGCTAAAAGAAATACAAGATTTCCTGTAAAATAAATCCTAACCTAAGTTAAAATTAAACCTAACACTACACTATCATTAAGTTAATTAAATAAATTACCTACAAATAACTACAATTAAATACAATTACATAAATTAACTAAAGTACAAAAAAATAAAAAAAGCTAAGTTACAAAAAATAAAAAAAATAAGTTACAAACATTTAAAAAATATTACAACAATTTTAAGCTAATTACACCTAATCTAAGCCCCCTAATAAAATAACAAAGCCCCACAAAATAAAAAAATTCCCTACCCTATTCTACATTAAAAAAGTTCAAAGCTCTTTTACCTTACCAGCCCTTAAAAGGGCCTTTTGTGGGGCATGCCCCAAAGAAAACTGCTCTTTTGCCTGTAAAAGAAAAATACAACCCCCCCCAACATTAAAACCCACCACCCACATACCCCTAATCTAACCCAAACCCCCCTTAAAATAACCTAACACTAATCCCCTGAAGATCATCCTACCTTGAGTCGTCTTCACTCAGCCGAGCCACCGATGGAACTGAAGAGGAGATCCGGAGCGGCAGAAGTGATCCTCCAAGGGGCGCTGAAGAAGTCTTCCATCCGATGAAGTGATCCTCCAGGCGGCGCTGAAGAAGTCTTCCATCCGGGCGATGTCATCTTCCAAGCGGCGCTGAAGAAGTCTTCTATCGGGCGATGTCATCTTCCAAGCAGGGTCTTCAATCTTCTTTCTTCAGGATCCATCTTCATCCCGCCGACGCAGAACATCCTTCTTTCCCGACGGACTACCGACGAATGAAGGCTCCTTTAAGGGACGTCATCCAAGATGGCGTCCCTTCAATTCCGATTGGCTGATAGGATTCTATCAGCCAATCGGAATTAAGGTAGGAAAAATCTGATTGGCTGATTGAATCAGCCAATCAGATTGAGCTCGCATTCTATTGGCTGATCGGATCAGCCAATAGAATGCAAGCTCAATCTGATTGGCTGATTGGATCAGCCAATCGGATTGAACTTCAATCTGATTGGCCGATTCAATCAGCCAATCAGATTTTTCCTACCTTAATTCCGATTGGCTGATAGAATCCTATCAGCCAATCGGAATTGAAGGGACGCCATCTTGGATGACGTCCCTTAAAGGAGCCTTCATTCGTCGTTAGTCCGTCAGGAAAGAAGGATGTTCCGCGTCGGCGGGATGAAGATGGATCCTGAAGAAAGAAGATTGAAGACCCCGCTTGGAAGATGACATCGCCCGGATAGAAGACTTCTTCAGCGCCGCTTGGAAGATGACATCGCCCGGATGGAAGACTTCTTCAGCGCCGCCTGGAGGATCACTTCATCGGATGGAAGACTTCTTCAGCACCCCTTGGAGGATCACTTCTGCCGCTCCGGATCTCCTCTTCAGTTCCATCGGTGGCTCGGCTGAGTGAAGACAACTCAAGGTAGGATGATCTTCAGGGGATTAGTGTTAGGTTATTTTAAGGGCGGTTTGGGTTAGATTAGGGGTATGTGGGTGGTGGGTTTTAATGTTGGGGGGGTTGTATTTTTCATTTACAGGCAAAAGAGCAGTTTTCTTTGGGGCATGCCCCACAAAAGGCCCTTTTAAGGGCTGGTAAGGTAAAAGAGCTTTGAACTTTTTTAATGTAGAATAGGGTAGGAATTTTTTTTTATTTTGGGGGGCTTTGTTATTTTATTAGGGGGCTTAGATTAGGTGTAATTAGCTTAAAATTGTTGTAATATTTTTTAAATGTTTGTAACTTATTTTTTTTATTTTTTGTAACTTAGCTTTTTTTATTTTTTGTACTTTAGTTAGTTTATGTAATTGTATTTAATTGTAGTTATTTGTAGGTAATTTATTTAATTAATTTAATGATAGTGTAGTGTTAGGTTTAATTGTAACTTAGGTTAGGATTTATTTTACAGGTAATCTTGTATTTCTTTTAGCTAGGTAGTTATTAAATAGTTAATAACTATTTAATAACTATTCTAACTAGCTAAAATAAATACAAAGTTACCTGTAAAATAAATATAAATCCTAAAATAGCTACAATGTAATTATTAATTACATTGTAGCTATCTTAGGGTTTATTTTACAGGTAAGTATTTAGTTTTAAATAGGAATAATTTATTTAATGATAGTGTAGTGTTAGGTGTAATTGTAACTTAGGTTAGTTTTTATTTTACAGGTAAATTTCTCTTTATTTTAGCTAGGTAAGCTATTAAATAGTTAATAACTATTTAATAGCTATTGTACCTAGTTAAATTAAATTGAAAGTTACCTGTAAAATAAAAATAAATCCTAAGATAGTTACAATATAATTATTATTTATATTGTAGCTATATTAGGGTTTATTTTAAAGGTAAGTATTTAGTTTTAAATAGGATTAATTTAGTTAATAATAGAAATATTATTTAGATTTATTTAATTAATATTTAAGCTAGGGGGGTGTTAGGGTTAGTGTTAGGTTTAGGGGTTAATAAATTTATTACAGTGGCGGCGGTGTAGGGGGGGCAGGATAGGGGTTAATAAATGTATTATAGGTGGCGACGGTGTAGGGGGGGCATATTAGGTGTTAATAAGTTTAATATAGGTTGCGGCGGGGTCCGGGAGCGGCGGTTTAGGGGTTAAACTATTTATTTAGTTGCGGCGAGGTGCGGGATCGGCAGGATAGGGGTTAATAACTTTATTATAGAGGGCGGCGGTATAGGGGGGCAGGATAGGGGTTACTAGGTACAATGTAGGTTGCGGCGGTGTCCGGGAGTGGCGGTTTAGGGGTTAATACATTTATTATAGTTGCGGCGGGGTCAGGGAGCGGCGGTTTAGGGGTTAATATGTATAGAGTAGCTTGCGGTGGGCTCCGGGAGCGGCGGTTTAGGGGGTAATAACTTTATTTAGTTGCGGCGGTGTAGGGGGGGCAGATTAGGGGTGTTTAGACTCGGGGTACATGTTAGGGTGTTAGGTGTAGACAGCTCCCATATAAATCAATGGGATGTCTGGCAGCAGCGAACTTGTACTTTCGCTATGGTCAGACTCCCATTGATTCCTATGGGATCCACCGCCTCCAGGGCGGCGGATTGAAATCCAGGTACGCTGGGCCGGAAAAGTGCCGAGCGTACCTGCTAGTTTTTTGATAACTAGCAAAAGTAGTCAGATTGTGCCGCATTTGTGTGCTGAACATCTGGAGTGACGTAAGAATCGATCTGTGTTGGACTGAGTCCGGCGGATCGAAGCTTACGTCACAAAATTCTACTTTTGCCGGTCTCTAGCCTTTGATATCTAAGGCGAATCAGCCTCACCACAAATACGCTGTGGAATTCCAGCGTATTTGAGGTTGACGGCTTGATAACTACCACCCTATATATGCATTTTAATCACCAGGAGTGAATAAATAGATTCATACCAAGGGCGAGATAACATATGCGATGCAGGCTCCAGCGCAACTACTGAAACCCACGCAGCCCGTAATTTCACCTTGCACATCGGGGTATTACATAAACCCCGCCGGCAGTTCATGAAGTGCCGTAAATTGGATAAACTAGCGATGTCCATAAATGACCATAAATACAAATTTCTTGAGTCACCAGTGACTTATGGCACTTTAGAAACTGCAGGTGCCTAAGAAAATAAAAAAAAATATCATATCAAAAGTCTAACCCACCTCCCAAAAAAAAAAAACGACACGTAAAACCCCTATATCCGCCAACAAACCCACATCGGAACTAATAATAAAAGTATTAACCCCTAAACCAACAACCCCCCACAACGCAATAAGCAATCTACCTAATAAAACTATTAACCTCTAATCTGCCATTAACCCACATCGCAATAAACCTAATAAAGTATATTAACTCCTAATCTGCCACTAACCCACATCGCAACAAACCTAATTAAACTATTAACCCCTAATCTGCCAAACCCACACAACGCAATAATCCTAATAAATCTATTAACCCCTAATCCGCCAAACCCACACAACGCAAATAACTAATTAAATTGCTAATCCCCCTAATTTAACACCCCCTAAATTAACCCCAATTACCTAAATTAAAAAATACTAAATTACAATTAAAATAAAAAAGCTAACATTACTTAAAAATAAAAAATAACATTTTTAAATTAATCTAAGATTACAAAAAATAAAAAATAGTCTAACATTACATAAAATAATAAAACAAATTATCAACAATAAGAAAATGAAACCTAATCCCTTTGAAAATAAAAAAGCACCTCCAAAATAAAAACACCCCCTAATCTAATGCTAAACTACCAACATGGGGTGATTACATAAACCTGTGCACCCTTCCCTTGTTATCAGTTTGTTGGACTGAGAGCTTGCATTGTGTGGCTGTTTTAGGGACCCAGGTTTTGGTAGGGACCTTGACGTGGTACCTGGGCTTGTCCCATTTGGCCAGATGCGGTTACTAATCCTTCCATTTTTGCTTTTAATCTTCGCTGAGAGCTTGTAATTGAGTGGTGGACTTTCTCTGTGTGTTGTATTAATTTGTTTTGTAATTTTCCCTATGGACCTTGCACCCAGACCTGTCTGGGGTTAACTGCCTGTGACTCTGGGGACAGCACAGCTTCCTGTGAGTGCCAGTGAGCACCCAGGGCTGAGCATGTTGCAAAGTCATAGGATGTGTACCCAGTCTAGTCTAAGAGTGCAGTCCCCTTCCGTGTTTTGTATATGTCTAGGGTGATTACATAAGCCTGTGCACCCTTCACTTGTTCCCAGTTTGTTGGATTGAGAGCTTGCATTGTGTGGCTGTTTTAGGGACCCGGGTTTTTGAAGGGACCTTGACGAGGTACCTGGGCTTGCCCATTTGGCCAGATGCGGTAACTAAACCTTCCATTTTTGCTTTTAATCTTAGCTGAGAGCTTGTAAGTGAGTGCTGGACTTTCTCTGTGTGTTGTATTAATTTGTTTTCTAATTTTTCCTATGGGCCTTGCACCCAGGCCTGTCTGGGGTTAACTGTCTGTGACTCTGGGGACAGCACAGCTTTATGTGAGTGCCAGTGAGCACACAGGGCTGTGCATGTTGCAGGATCATGGGATGTGTACCCAGTCCAGTCTGAGAGTGCAGTCCCCTTCTGTGATTTGTATATGTCTAGGGTGATTACATAAGCCTGTGCACCCTTCACTTGTTCCCAGTTTGTTGGATTGAGAGCTTGCATTGTGTGGCTGTTTTAGGGACCCAGGTTTTGGAAGGGACCTTGACGAGGTACCTGGGCTTGTCCCATTTGGCAAGATGAAGTAACTAACCCTTTCATTTCTGCTTTTAATCTTAGCTGAGAGCTTGTAAGTAAGTCAAGTAAGTGCTGGACTTTCTCTGTGTGTATGTGTATATATATATATATATATATGTAGGAAAAAAGGCACTCACTGGTTCAGAGTAAAAAATAACATTTAATAGTTTAAGTTAAGAATGCATGGCGTTTCGGAGGCATTCCACCCCCTTTATCAAATGCATAATACAAACAGTTTGAATGTACAAAAAAACGAGTCGTTTTTTGTACATTCAAACTGTTTGTATTATGCATTTGATAAAGGGGGTGGAATGCCTCCGAAACGTCATGCATTCTTAACTTAAACTATTAAATGTTATTTTTTACTCTGAACCAGTGAGTGCCTTTTTTCCTACATATACATTTGATGATCTCTTTTGAAGTGCACCCTGGAAGTTGCTACATTGTATATGGAGTGCCTTTCTCATTGACTTTTATCTATATCTATATATATATATACAGATACTCGTCGACTTACGACCGCGTTACGTTCTGACCTTCCGGTCGTAAGACGATTTGGACGTAAGTCGGACAAAATATATGGCATGTAAATAATATGGTCTATTGTGTGATGTGTTGGGCTGACATTTCATGATTAATAATAACAATAACACCAGAGTTGTTTTAAATTAAATTCCTTTACTAATACAGTATCATCACAGTATGAATAATAAAATAACCTTTACTGTACTGTACCTGTACTGTGCAAATAATAACATAACATTTACTGTGCAAATACTATTACTGTACTGACATTTACTGTACTGTACCTATACTGTACTGTAATAAAATAACATTTTTTTTGTACTCTACCTGTAGTACTATGCAAATAATAACATAACATTTACTGTACCTGTACAGTAGTTTGCAGGAACTTTAACACTTATTTTACTTTAAACTTTTAAGAAAAGTAACTGAACTTAAATTTTTCTTTTACTGTACTTTTACAGTTATGTCATCAGAGTTACAGTATTATCATCTTGGTGAGTTGAGGCTGGAGGGGTTTCAGATGCAGTGTTCTTTTCAAAAAACATGCTGAGCTTTGTTTGACGCGTTTGTTTCTTTTTCTCCTCATAGATTTCACGATAGCCACGCACAGCTTCCTGAATTTGACGGTCAACCTTGTTAAATCTTTCAACATTCTGGTCCATGTTTTCAAAACAGGAGACAGCTTTATTTAGCAATGTAAAGCCTTCAGCCAACCCCTTTGCAGTGAATTTCTTCTCTGGCTCTTCTTCTTCTTTGTCTTCTTCCTCTCTCCTATTTTCCTCTGCAACTCTCTCTGCTTCCAGTTCTATTAGATCTTCATTTGAAAGTTCTTTTGACTCATAATCTAACAGCTCTTCTACATCTTCCACTTCACATTCCAATTCAAGATTGTTTGCAAGTCTTACAATGTTTTCTCGAATTTCATCGAGCTCTTCCTCTGTTTCAAATCTCTCAAATCTGGTCACATATCGTTTTAGGCACTTCTTCCAAATTCCATTCATGCACTTTTCTGTTACATCCTCCCACGCTGCTGCAATATTTTTTATGCACTGAAGAATGTTATAACTTTTCCAAAAATCACGCAATGTTATGTCATCATCAGCATCTGTAGCAGCTATGGCTTGGGCGAATGTAGATCTGAGGTAGTATGCTTTAAACGTGGCAATTGCCCCTTGGTCCATAGGTTGAATGAGTGGTGTTGTGTTAGGTGGCATATAAACCACTTTTACATCAGGATTAAGGTCACCCAGGTGTGGTGGATGTCCAGGTGCGTTGTCTAAAATCATTAAAATTTTGAACTGGATTACTTTCCCTAAGCAATATTCACGAACTTGGGGAATGAAACAGTTAACAAACCAGTCTGTGAACAATGCCTGAGTCATCCACGATTTAGCATTTGACCGGTAATACACAGGCAGCGTGTGCTTATTAATGTTTTTAAATGCACGTGGGTTTTCTGAGCGATAGATAAGAAATGGCTTAAGCTTAAAACCAACAACGTTTCCTCCAAGTAACAAGCTTACCCGATCCTTGAATGCTTTAAATCCTGGCATGGTTTTTGATTCTTGGTGAATGTATGTGCGCTCAGGCATCCGTTTCCAGAACAGACCCGTTTCATCAACGTTGAATATTTGTTCAGGTAAATACCCTCCCTCTTGGATTAATTCATCCAAAGTGTCAATGAACTTTGCAGCGGCTTCTGAATCTGCACTTGCTGCTTCTCCTGAAACCCGCACATTATGCAGACTGAATCTTCTTCTAAAACGTTTAAACCATCCAGTGCTTGCCTGGAAATTCTCTTTGTAATCCTCACCAGCTTTCTCCTTTAAAGTCTCAAACAAACTTTTAGCCTTCATCTGAATTGTTAGAAGGCTTATGGGTGTACGTTTTTGTATTTGATCTTCTATCCACAACATTAATAATTTCTCCATTTCATGAATGGGCCCTTTACGTTGTTTTGTTATTATTGTTGATTTCATTGGTGCGGAACCTTTTACAGCTTCACGTATGCGTTCCTTGTCCTTAATGATTGTGGAAACTGTGGAATGCGACAGTTTCATATCACGGGCAATCGCATTCACTTTTTTACCTTCGTCATACTGCTTTATTACTTTCATTTTTAACTCCAAATCAAGAGCTTTCCTCTTCTTTGTAGCCTCTTTGCCACTACACGGTACCGGCCTTTTGGACTGCGACATGGTCAGACCCATACAAAGGCTGCTGCTTACAGTCACTTCTCATCACACACAAGCACCGCCTTTGCGCACACAAGCACTGTCTTGCCGATGGTCGTAAGTACCGCCTTTGCGACCGATGGTCGTAAGTACCGCCTTTGCGCACACAAGCACTGCCTTGCCCCTTTACGCACATACGCAAATAAGCATCACCCTCAGTGCGACCGATGGACGTAAGTACCGCCTTTGCGCACACAAGCACTGCCTTGCCCCTTTACGCACATACGCAAATAAGCATCACCCTCAGCGCGACCGATGGACGTAAGTACCGCCTTTGCGACCGATGGTCGTAAGTACCGCCTTTGCGACCGATGGTTGCAAGTACCGCCTTTGCGCACGCATCGCCTCTTCAGTGCGACCGATAGTCGTAAGTACGGATGGCCGTAAGTCGCATAGGTCGTAAGTCGACGAGTATCTGTATATATATATATATATATATATATAATACAGGGCTCAACATTTTAAGTCCTAAGCTACAAGCCAGGACAAAATGTTGCTCGCAACTTCGAATCCCACCCACACCACAGCCACTAGTTCACACCCTCTTTGCATATGTTTAGCTATTGTGAAACATTTTGTAATATTGTTTTTATTTTATATCATAACAAATTAAATAATGCTACATTCAGTAATAAATTAACAAAAATAAGTTCATAGCAATAAGAAACATCAACTACAGGTTCTGGGGAAGACAACAGCTGGATAGAAAAATGAAGTTGTTGAACTTTGAGAACATAGAGAGTGCGGACAGTCATGGAAGGTTATAACAAACCTGGCGATTTTGTTTTTATATATAATTATCATCTCTCCCTTCTTGTCCTTTACTATCTTTCTCGTCTCCATCCTCTCTTCAATCTCTCTTTTACCCTCTCCCTTCTCTCTCAGGCCATGGCCTCTAGTTATCAAGGTCTGCCGGACCTGATCCGACAGTGCGGATCAGGTCCGACAGACCTCGCTGAATACGGCGAGCAATACGCTCGCCGTATTCAGCATTGCACCAGCAGCTCACAAGAGCTGCTGGTGCAACGCCGCCCCCTGCAGACTCGCGGCCAATAGGCCGCCAGCAGGGGGGTGTCAATCAACCTGATAGTACTTGATCGGGTTGATTTCCGGCGATGTCTGTCCGCCTGCTCAAAGCAGGAGGACAGGTTATGGAGCAGCGGTCTTTGTGACTGCTGCTTCATAACTGCTGTTTCTGGCGAGCCTGCAGGCTCGCCAGAAACACGGGGCATCAAGCTCCATTCAGAGCTTGATACATATGCCCCCATATCTTCTCTTTTACTCCATTCTGCCTTATTATGTATTTTTCTCCTCTTTCACTTTTCCTCTGAAATCTCTCTCTCTGCCCCGTTGACCCTCTCAAAAGTAACAGTCTAAGCACTAATGGGGTCCTATAGCCCTAGAGGAATAACATATCCTTGCACTTTCATGGATAGATAATATCCCTTTAGATAACAGTTGTAGCACATAACCCAAATTGTATGTTTGTCAGTGCTGCAATAGGAATGTACATTTTCCAAATACAAAGGTGCCAACTTTGATACTTACAACATGCCACTAAACTTCAGACTCAACATTCACTAACCGTTAAATTTCCACTCGCAAATGGCTAGTGGGAATTTTAAACCCCTATAAATATAAATAAATATATATATATATATATATACACACACACAGTATAAATATACTGTATATATAATAAACATTATTTGATGTGTTTACAAATTACTTCCGTAATTCAATATAACAGAATTTGTCTATATACATGTAATATAGTTAAGCTTTTCTCTTTCTGCTTAAATACAACAAATTAGTAATGAAGGTTTTAGCTATTAAATTGCTACAAAACATTTCCCGTTGGATACAGAATACCACGTGTTCAGTGAGTTCTGTTGAATACATAGATATCCTACTACATCCTATTAATGTCATTGTAGCTAAACCAAACAGAGGATGCAGAATTTGCTTAATAGCTGAAGACTACAAAAGCCACGTATGTACGTTACTGGCTCTAGGACACAGGAAGGCCTAAGGCACTGGCTGCTCGCTATTTCTTATGGGGGAAAAGGAAATTCTAAATATCCTTTACATTTAACAGCAGGATGGAGTCAGACTGGAGCCAGGAGGGTGCAAAACTAGCAGTGTTACATGAACATATAGCAGGGACAGACTTTTATCCTCCCCCTCCTCATCACCCCATGGTTCCTGAAATGAGCAAGACGTTTTTTTTCTAATAAACAAGTAGCCAACTATGCTGTAGCTTTGGGCAACGGGTTCCAGTTTAAGAAGATAATGGGCACAATAAAAGTAGCTACATTCTTATAATTACCTTTAAGATGCTGGGAAGTATATGCTGATTGTCACAGGAAAAGCATTATGTAACTTTTACAGTGCTGCTTTACATTTTAATGTAATACAAGAACTTGTGTTTGCAAACGAAAACATAAAAGATTTATTTCACTATAGGCTACAATACAAGTGAGGAGCAAATGGTTTTGCACTAGCGCAATCGTGTTTTTGCGAGCCATTTAATTTCGCAGATAATTACAAGTGGAGCAAAATCGCGATTGCACTAGCGCAACCGCCATTTACACTTCAATCCTTACCACGATGTCAGAGCTGTAGTTAATTGTTTTCTGAAACTAAAAAGTTGCACAAAACACTTCAAAAAATCATTACGAAGTACAGTTACACTCATAATAACACTGTCTAATAACTATTTAAAAAAAATATCGCACAAAAAAAGTTATAAGGTTTCGGGAGGCAAACAGCTTTAACATTGAAACACATACATATACATTGCTAAATGTGTATATATATATACGTTGATTGGAGTAGCCGTGTTAGTCCAGAGATTTAGATATCAAAATAACAAGAGTATTGCTTTGAGCAATGATACTTTTTTTTATTGGACTAACTATACATTTATAAGTTGACAAGCTTTCGGAAGAGTTCCTTCCTTTATAAAGTCTAAAGCAATACTGACCAATTCAATGGAATGATACAATCTGTAAATTCCATTGAATTGGTCAGTATTGCTTTAGACTTGATAAAGGAAGGAACTCTTCCGAAAGCTTGTCAACTTATAAATGTATAGTTAGTCCAATAAAAAAAAGTATCATTACTCAATGCAATACTCTTGTTATTTTGATATCTATATATATAGTAATCCTGTCTTCAGACCAACCCGCCAGCTGCCTGGGTGCAAAAATATGGCTCAATATAGTAACAAACAATTGCACTCACAGGTCTTTCACAAACCAAAATAAGAATTTATTGGAACTTTTTCGAGGATATAATCCCCTTCATCAGCATGACAAACACAAGTGTAAAGCACTCTTATATAGTGCATCCAACACAGAGCATACATCATTCCCATACAAGTGGCGCCAAACTGTATTGGAACACTAGCCTGCGTTCAACTGTCTCGTGAAACCACCTTCTGGTGGTGTGCCACTAAACAATGTTCTATACATCTTACTTAAAACATTGTATAAACAAAAAAGTAATATATCAACAAGATTGTGCATGACAAAAAAATGTGAAGTATCTTACTATTGTCACCCTTATCCATGAATGTGTAATGTTCCGGATTAATTGCTATCATTGTAAGCTGAAGTTCAGCCCACTGTGCGTACCTCCTTTGTTTGTTGTGTAACCATAGTAACTTCCCAGTGTTGCAGTTATTTGCTAACTATGTCACTGGGTAACAAAAATCCCAGACCCTGCATGCCCTTATATGTGTGTAGTATTACATCACAGTGTGTCTCAACAATCATTCTATATTGCACAGTGCTAGTGTAGGCATTGTGTAATGCAAAACATGGTGGCTTATATGTGACATGTAGCCACAGAAACCAATTCTGGCCAATCAGGTTTTACTATGTCCCTCCTATGTATTCAATTGGAGTGTTGCATTGTGCCCTGCTACTCTATGTCAAGCAGTTTTGTATACTGTAAGTATTAAACCTCAATACAATGTTATATCACAAAAAAAATCACTTAAAAACAGAAAAATATATACAGATACTCAATTGCATTCTGTCATTAATTTGCCGAATCTTGGCATAATCACGATTGTGTGTGTGTAGCGACCCTGAACTGGATATGTGTGGCACTTCACTGGGAGTGTGGTTGTATACCGGGACTGAATGAACCATATTAATTAAGGTTTGTTACCAAGAATGCTATCTGCAGTATAACCACCATTGTCAAACTACATTTGTCTTAATAACCAGACTATACGTCTTGTACCAAAGCATTAAGAGTGAATATAAACATACATGCATAGGTAAATGTGTAAAGCCATATAGAAACTATTGAGTACATGAAAGAGGCACACACAGTGGGGCAAAAAAGTATTTAGTCAGCCACCAATTGTGCAAGTTCTCCCACTTAAGAAGATGAGAGAGGCCTGTAATTTTCATCATAGGTATACCTCAACTATGAGAGACAAAATGTGGAAACAAATCCAGACAATCACATTGTCTGATTTGGAAAGTATTTATTTGCATATAATGGTGGAAAATAAGTATTTGGTCACCTACAAACAAGCAAGATTTGTGGCTCTCAAAGACCTGTATCTTCTTCTTTAAGAGGCTCCTCTGTTCTCCACTTATTACCTGTATTAATGGCACCTGTTTGAACTTGTTATCAGTATAAAAGACACCTGTCCACAACCTCAAACAGTCACACTCCAAACTCCACTATGGTGAAGACCAAAGAGCAGTCGAAGGACACCAGAAACAAAATTGTAGACCTGCACCAGGCTGGGAAGACTGAATCTGCAATAGGCAAGCAGCTTGGTGTGAAGAAATCAACTGTGGGAGCAATAATTAGAAAATGGAAGACATACAAGACCACTGATAATCTCCCTCAATCTGGGGCTCCATGCAAGATCTCACCCCGAGGGGTCAAAATGATCACAAGAGCGGTGAGCAAACATCCCAGAACCACACGGGGGGACCTAGTGAATGAACTGCAGAGAGCTGGGACCAACGTAAGAAATGCTACCATCAGTAACACACTACGCCGCCAGGGATTCAGATCCTGCAGTGCCAGACGTGTCCCCCTGCTTAAGCCAGTACATGTCCGGGCCCATCTGAAGTATGCTAGAGAGCATTTGAATGATCCAGAAGCGGATTGGGAGAATGTCATATGGTCAGATGAAACCAAAGTAGAACTATTTGGTAGAAACACAACTTGTCATGTTTGGAGGAGAGAGAATGCTGAGTTGCAACCAAAGCACACCATACCTACTGTGAAGCATGGGGGTGGCAACATCATGCTTTGAGGCTATTTCTATGCAAAGGGAACAGGACGACTTATCCGTGTACATGAAAGAATGAATGGGGCCATGTATCGTGCAAACCTCCTTCCATCAGCAAGGGCATTGAAGATGAAACTTGGCTGGGTCTTTCAGCATGACAATGATCCCAAACACACCGCCCGGGCAACAAAGCAGTGGCTTTGTTAGAAGCATTTCAAGGTCCTGGAGTGGTCTAGCCAGTCTCCAGATCTCAACCCCATAGAAAACCTTTGGAGGGAGTTGAAAGTCCGTGTTGCCCAGCGACAGCCCCAAAACATCACTGCTCTAGAGGAGATCTGCATGCAGGAATGGGCCAACATACCAGCAACAGTGTGTGACAACCTTGTGAAGACTTACAGAAAACGTTTGACCTCTGTCATTGCCAACAAAGGATATATAAAAAAGTATTGAGATGAACTTTTGATATTGACCAAATACTTATTTTCCACCATTATATGCAAATAGTCCACAAAGCCCAGTGGATATACAGACTGGGCATGGTACACCCAGGAGAACTCAATTCGGCACCAGACTTTAAGTTACTGACATGAGATAAGAGTAAGATACATACCAGGGGTGCAATTCCTTATGTTGTTGATTCTAGTTGGGATTGAGGGACAATATGCCCACGGTGTAGCGCTGCTTCACCCTCGGAGTACCAACAACTTGTATGTGCTTGGAGCCTGAATAAGCTCCGGACACTGCAGGTGGATCACAACGGTCTAGGAAGTCACTCATAGACTCTCTGTCACATTACGTGCTGGATTATCTCAAATACGTGACACCGGCATATGGGACTTTAACTAATGGGATGGGCACTACAAACCGGGGGTGCAATCTCTTGAGCCAAAATTCCTAATCATTAAGTGAGGTACATTGGCCAGATGTGGCGGAAGTACCCTTTTGATGATATCCCTAAGGTGATGCGGCAGTGTGAGCTTCACACTAACATAACCGATGGTGGTGACTTACAAGAGGGGTCACTCTATAATATGTACTTAATACATCCCTAAGATTGGTGATATATTTGCCTTTTTCATGTGCTTTTTTTTATATGGCTTTACACATTTACCTATGCATATATGTTTATATTCGCTCTAAATGCTTTGGTACAAGGCGTATAGTCTGGTTATTAAGACAAATGAAGTTTACAATGGTGGTTATACTGCAGATAGCATTCTTGGTAATAATGCCTACACTAGCTCTGTGCAATATCGCATGATTGTTGAGACACAGTGTGATGTAATACTATACACATATAAGGGCATGCAGGGTCTGGGATTTTTGTAACCCTGTGTCAGGGGATTTTGAGTGGCTTGTATACCTTTAATTCATTCCACCAATGCCATGCACATGCCCCCTTTAAAACACCTGCTCACTAAGTAGCCAGTGCTTAGTATTTTGTTGTTACTGCTAGGTGCAGCAGTGCTACCTTTAAGCTCATATATACAAAGGACATTCCTTATAATCTCTGAACTTTCTCCTTATCCTTTCAGGTCTATTTTGTGTGTGCTTCAACTAACAGCAATACAAGGAAACTAGTCTTACTGAAGTCTCTGATCGATCAACTCTTTGGCATTTCGGGACTTTCCTACTACATTATCCTCCATTTTGCTTCAACTTAAGGTACGTCACTACGTAACCTGTTTTGGATTAAATCTAACCTGTTGTTTTGCCTCTTATTGGAGCCTTCTCCGTAACTCATCTCAGTGGATCTGTGACGTCACACGCTACTCTCGTTCTCATTGATGCATCAAGAGGAAAACTCCGCCCACTTTGCTCTTTGCAGAGACAGAGCAGTACGGAGAGGTTGATCGGAACATCTTTCATAGACCACCTGAAAGGAAGCAACGAGGTCTAGAACTTCTTTCCATTCTGTAAAACTGTACTTTTGACTGTATTGAAGTCTCTTATGTGGATAAATATGCCGGAACATATTTAGTTATTCATATATGCTCGTGTCTCCTTAGGCCTAATTCATTTTCTTCGCTGTTCTATCAAACAGATAAACACACTAAATAAACATTTATAACACTGCTCACTAGTGTTTTTCATAGAATTTAGTGTTACAAACAACATTTTCCTTAAACTGGGCTACAATTATTGACCACCTTTTCAGGTCTGATAAAGTTGAGACATTTTGTTGTAACATAATACTAAGCCTTAAAAAAAATAAAAGGTCAGTATGGAAGCAGCTGACTGTTTATAATTTGTCCCAGAAGGTGGATCAGATGGGCCAAGCTATTCTGGATTTGCAACTAGAAAACCAGGTACTCAGAGAAATAATTAAAGATACTAAAGAACAACAGATATGTACTCCAGAACCACAGGTTTGCTTACCTGAAATTTTTTCTGGAGATAGATCTTATAGGCAATTTAAAAATGCCTGTCATTTACTTTACAATATAAAGCCTAAGACTTATCCAAGCGACAGAGTGAAAGTACTCACCACTATCTAATTTCTTAGATCTGAACCCAGGATATGGGCAGATCAATTATGTGAAACCAATGCTCCCATTCTAAACTCCTTTAATGATTTTTTTACTGCTTTGGATGAGTTATACAGGGATGCTGACATACAGCTCTCAGCTGAACAAAAAATGAGAAATTTAAAACAAGGAAAAAAAATAGTCGAAGACTATATAACTGAATAAAGGCAGAGCGCACCCAATCTGACAGCCCACTCAAGGCTCATGCAGCAGGTTATTCTGTACAATCCAACTCATCATCAGACCAGACAACACCCATGGAAATTGGCATGCTCAGAGGCCCTCTAACTCCTGAGGAGAGACTACGAAGAAGGAACAGACATTTGTGTATGTATTGTGCCATCCCAACCCATACCGTCACAGACTGTCCCATCCTACGCAAGAATAAAAATTTTAAGTTCACATTTTTACATAACTCTCACTATCATGAGAATACGCAATCTTACTGCAAACTTTCTCTTTTAATACAGTGGGACCTTAGAAGATTGAACACCTACGCCATTATTGACTCAGGAGCCTTCGGCAATTTTATTGATATCACAACTGTTCAGCAAAACAAAATACCCACTGTTATGAAAAAAGTTCCTGTGTCTCTGAGAGTTATTGATGGCTCCACAATCACTAATGGCCCCATCACACATCATACAATTCCTCTTCCTGTCACAACAGATAAGGGTCATACTGAATATATAACCTTTGATTTCATTCCCTCTCCTCATTTCTCTGTTGTTCTAGGACTCCACTGGTTACAACTACACAATCCTACTATCAACTGGTCTAGTTTCCACTTAACCTTCACTTCCTCCTACTGTAAAGATACTTGTTTTCCACAACAAGTATTACTACATTCAGCTAGTGACGAGGTAACCATACCCGAACCTTACAAGGACTTAGTAGATGTGTTTAGCAAAACGGAAGCTGAAACCTTGCCACCTCATTGGGTATACGATTGTCCTATAGAGTTAATTCCAGGAGACACTTTACCTGTAGGTCATCTGTATCCTCTGAGTCAACCTGAACTCGATCATCTAAAACAGTATCTACAGGATAATCTTCGCAAAGGCTTCATTCGACCATCCCGCTGCTGCTGGGATGTTCTTTGTAACAAATAAGGATTCCACACTTAGACCTATAATTGATTATCGCAAGCTGAATAAACGCATGGTAAAAAATCGATATCCACTTCCATTAATACCGGAATTAATTGAAAGGCTAACCAACGCTACTATCTTCACAAAACTGGATTTACGCGGTGCATATAACCTCAATCGGATAAGGGAGGGCGACGAATGGCCTTCAGAACCAGGTACGAACTTTTTGAATACCTTGTGATGCCGTTCAGGCCTCTGTAATGCCCCAGCCACTTTCCAACATTTTATAAACGACATTTTCAGGGATCTGCTGGACGTTTGTATGGTGGTCTACCTGGATGATATTATGATTTATTCCAACAACATAAAAGACCATATCAAACACGTTTGTTGGGTCTTGGCAAGATTAAAGGTACACAAATTATATGCCAAGCCTGAAAAATGTTCATTCCATGATTCTGCTATTTCCTTTTTGGGTTAAACCATATCACTAGCTGGTATACAGATGAAATCCAAAAAGGTGGATTCGGTAAAGGAATGACCAGAGCCAACTAATAAAAAAGAGTTACAGAGATTCCTTGGTTTTTCAAATTATTATTGTAAATTAATCCGGAACTTCTCTACAATTGTTAGACCTCTCACACAACTTACTGGTACTACTAACCCTTTTACCTGGATGCCAGTACACTTCAAAGTTTTCAAATATTTAAAGAATTGCTTCACAACAGCTCCTATACTCAAATTCCCAGATGTATCTCTACAGTATGTATTGGAAGTCGACTCATCTGATCATGCTATTGGTGCCATGCTATCACAGCGGAAAACATTGTCTGATCCCCTACATCCAATATCTTTCTTCTCTAAGGTCATGTCTCCAGCTGAGAGAAATTATGCAATCAGCGATAAAGAATTACTAGCAATCCGTAAATCCCGTGAATTCTGGAGACATCTGTTGGAGGGTGCAGTTCATCCAATCATAATTTATACTGACCATAAAAAATTACAATTCATGCAGAACAACAAAACCTTATTAGCAAGACAGGTACACTGAAGTTTATATTTCACCAGGTTTGATTTCCATATTGTTTATCGGCCCGCTAATAAAAATGGAAAGGCAGATGCTCTATCCCGCCAATCATCCATCCCTATGGTGACATCAAACCCAACTTCCATCATCCCTGCCGAACGCTTCATAGGAATTACATCCGACTTTCTCACTGAAGTTAGAAATCTATCTAAGCAGTCACCCCAAGTCTCCAATACTAACATCTCTACTAGGAATGGGATTTACTACTACAATGATAGAATTTTTATACCAAACAAACTTAGATCTAAAGTACTAGAACAGCATCATGATTCACCTTTAGCTGGACATCCCGGGGTGAACCACACCTTAGATCTTCTATCTAGATCTTTTTGGCGGCCAAAAATGATATCTACAGTGTCTGAATATGTAAAGAGCTGCGTCACTTGTCAAACATCAAAAATTGATAGAAGATCTCCTTATGGACATCTTATGCCATTACCTATCTCCGACAGACCCTGGCAACAGATTGGGTTGGATTTTATTGTTGAGTTACCACCGTCAAAGAATCAAACCACCATATTGGTTGTTATAGACACCTTAACGAAGATGGCACATTTCGTACCTTATCATAAATTACCTACATCGTCAGAAACTGCTACATTGTTTCTCGAAAACATTGTTAGATTGCATGAAGTATCATCCATTGTAATTTCTGACAGGGGTTCACAATTTACATCTCGGTTTTGGAAAAACCTTTGCCATTCCCTAAACATCAAGCATCACTACACAACATCCTTCCATACCCAAGCTAATGGCCAGGCAGAGAGGTTAAATCAATGGTTGGATGAATACTTAAGATGTTTCTGTTCTTATCAACAAAATGACTGGCTAACATTACTGCCATTGGCGGAATATGCATATAACAATTTAACCAACACGTCTACAAAACTTTCGCCTTTTTATGCTAACTACGGTTACCATCCAACATTCAATTCAATCCCTTCTACTCCTTCTGACTCCCCATTAGTGGATGAATTAAATAATGCATTAATAGATAATTTCAGATTCATCAAGGAAAACATTTCCAAAGCTCAAACTACACAAAAATAATACTATGATCTACGACGGAGAAAACCCCCCACCTATCACGTGGGAGATCAGGTCTGGCTGTCCACCAAGAACTTAAAATTGCATGTTCCCAGTAAGAAACTAGCTCAAAAATTCTGTGTACCTTTCTCTATTTCAAGAATAATTTAAAGAAAATGCATTCACTCTCTCTCTGCCTTCCACTATGAATATCCACCCGACCTTCCATGTCTATCTTATCAAACCTTACACACCTACTAGAACTACTACTCCAGTATTACTGCCATCTCTCGCACCACAAGACCCGGACATTTATGAGGTTCAGTCTCTACTTGACTCTAGATACTGCAGAGGTGTATTGCAATACTTGGTCCGATGGAAGAACTTCACGGATGAGGATGATAGTTGGGAACCGGCTTCGAATATCCACGCACCTAGGTTGATCTCCCAAATCCACAGGAGGTACCCAGATCGTCCCAGGCCACAAGCTGTGGATCAGCTTGCCTGAGAAGGGGGTCCTGTCAGAGAATTTTGAGTGGCTTGTATACCTTTTAATTCATTCCACCAATGCCATGCACATGCCCCCTTTAAAACACCTGCTCACTAAGTAGCCAGTGCTTAGTATTTTGTTGTTACTGCTAGGTGCAGCAGTGCTACCTTTAAGCTCATATATACAAAGGACATTCCTTATAATCTCTGAACTTTCTCCTTATCCTTTCAGGTCTATTTTGTGTGTGCTTCAACTAACAGCAATACAAGGAAACTAGTCTTACTGAAGTCTCTGATCAACTCTCTGGCATTTTGGGACTTTCCTACTACATTATCCTCCACTTTGCTTCAACTTAAGGTATGTCACTACGTAACCAGTTTTGGATTAAATCTAACCTGTTGTTTTGCCTCTTATCGGAGCCTTCTCCGTAACTCATCTCAGTGGATCTGTGACATCACACGCCACTCTTGTTCTCATCGACGCATCAAGAGGAAAACTCCGCCCACTTTGCTCTTTGCAGAGACAGAGCTGTACGGAGAGGTTGATCGGAACATCTTTCATAGACCACCTGAAAGGAAGCAACAAGGTTTGTCTAGAACTTCTTTCCATTCTGTAAAACTGTACTTTTGACTGTATTGAAGTCTCTTATGTGGATAAATATGCCGGAACATATTTAGTTATTCATATATGCTCGTGTCTCCTTAGGCCTAATTCATTTTCTTCGCTGTTCTATCAAACAGATAAACACACTAAATAAACATTGATAACACTTCTCACTAGTGTTTTTCATAGAATTTAGTGTTACAAACAACATTTTCCTTAAACTGGGCTACAATTATTGACAACCTATTCAGGTCTGATAAAGTTTACATTTTGTTGTAATACCCTGTGACATATATGATAGACATTATAAGGATTCCCTTAAACATATTGCACAGAGTTAGCAAATAACTGTAACACCGGGTGGTAACCATGGTTACACAACAAAAAAAGAAGGTACGCACAGTGGGCTGCACTTCAGTTTACGATTACAGTAATTAATCCAGGGCTTTACACATTCATGAATAAGGGTGACACTAGTAAGATACTTCACATTTATTTGTCATGCACAATCTTGTTGATATATTACTTTTTTGTTTATACAATGTTTAAAGTAAGATGTATAGAACATTGTTTATTGAAAGTGACGGATGTACACTTCCGGTTTCACGACACAGTGGAACGCAGGCTAGTGTTTTAATACAGTTTGGCGCCACTTGTATGGGAATGAGGTATTCACTCTGTTGGATGTATTTTGATCACTATATAAGACTGCTTTACACTTGTGTTTGTCATGCTGATGAAGGGGATTATATCCTCGAAAATGTTACAATAAATTCTTATTTTGGTTTGTGAAAGACCTGTGAGTGCAATTGTTTGTTACTATATATATATAAATATATATATATATATATATATATATATATGTATGTATATAATGTATGTATATATATATATATATATATATATATATATATATATATATTAATATATATGAACACACATATGAACATATACGTATATATATATATATATATATATATATATATATATATATATATATATATATATATATATATATATATATATATATAACTGCATTATAGCCCTTTGCCTAATGGATGAAAACATGATAAAATATATTCATGCAATAATAATATTTAATAAAGATTTTAACTATGTATTTACTATAAATATTTCAGATTTGCTAATGCGAATATGCTATGTTTGCGCGACAGGTGTTTTTTTTTCAACAATTTTTATTTCTCCATTGACTTCTATAGGGAATGCGAAAATGAGATGGAGTTTGCACGATTTGCGAGATTTTTCTCCATTGAAATCTATGGGGGAATACATGCACATGCACTCAGAATATTAAGTTAGGTTTTTCGCACTATTCGGGTTAACACTAGCGCAAAATAAGTTGTTTTTAAACTTGTAATACGAACGCAACCTGACTAGTGCAAGAAGCTTAACTCTAGCAGAGTTTTCGCAATTGCGGAAAAAAATACTGTGCCAATTGTAATCTAGCCCATTATATACAGTTCCTTTCTGAAAATAAAAATAGTAGCATCTTTTTTTTTTTTTAAATAACTGCACAAAGCAGTGATAAGGGGTTAAAGTGAGGGGATGTGGGGTGTTATAAAAAAAAAAAAAAAAAAAAATGAAAAGTCCCTTTACATTAAAGTTTATGGGGACTGTGTTTTAAACTGTAAATATATAAATATATATATATATATATATATATATATATATATATATATATATATATATAATATATATATATATATATATTTAATAATATATATATATATATATATATATATATATATATATATATATATGTATGTGTATATGCTTATATACATATATATTATTGTATTAATATGTGTATATACACATATAAACACATAAATATATATGTATATATTCACATATATATATATATACATTTTAAACTTACCCTCTGCGCTAGGTTTTCTGCCGTGTCTCACGGCATCAGAACGGGGCTCCCAATGGAAGCTTGCTCTCGTGATCTCAATGCTTCCAGGCAATGCGAACGTAAGGTCACGTTCGCATTGCACTTAACATGTAATACCATTGCACAGTTTTGTGTGCTTGTATTATTGAGTGGAGCGCAAATATCGCACTCCACTTGTAATCTAGACCATTATTTTTATATATCTTCCTCTCACCTCACTACCTGTCCTCTCAATCCCATCCACTCACAACTACTGCCCACCCTCTCTCCTACTCTACTCTAATCCTTAAACATATTTTCATTCTCTCCCTCAGCCCTGGTATATTTCCCTCATCCCTTAAACATGCTCTACTCACACCTATCCTCAAAAAACCCATCTAACTACTGCCTTAATCCCCTACTCCTCCTTGCCTCAAAACTTCTTGAAAGGCTCATTTATACATGTTTATCACAGCCCTCTCGTGGTTCTCCTCCAACCTGTCTATCTGTACCTTTAGTGTAGCCTTCTCTGGCACATCCCTTTTACCACTTTCTTTTGGGATACTACAAGACTCTGTCCTTGGTCCCCTTCTCTTCTCAATTTATATGTCATCCTTAGGTTCTTTAATAAAGTCCCACGGGTTTTAAAATCATTTGTATGTTGATGATACCCAAATTTACCTCTCTACATCAGACCTATCCCCTTCCTTGCTAACTTGTGTCACTAACTGTTTCTTTCTAATTTTTCATTCTGAATGTCCTCGCACTACCTAAAGTTAAATCTCTCCAAAACTGAGCTCCATATTTTCCCCCCTTCTTCCAAAATCATGATCCCACAACTTTCTATAATTGTTGATAATAACATCATTACCCCAATTCTGCATGCCTGATATCTTGGGGTCACACTTGACTCAGATATTTCTTTCAATCCCCACATCCAGTCGTTGTCCAATTCCTGCCATTTCTACCTTAAAAAACATGTTCACACAAGACACAACTAAGATTTTAATCCTCTCTCTCATCTTTTCCCACCTTTACTGTTGCAACTCCATCCTCTGTGGCCTTTCTAACTGCTTTCTATCTCTTTTACAATCCATAATGATTGCCTCTGCTGGGCTGATCTTCCTTACACGTTATTTATCTGCTGCACCTCTCTTCCAATCCCTTCACTTGCTTTATCTAGCCTCCAGAATAAAACACAAAATCCTGACTCTGTCATTCAAGGTCCTTAATAACACTTCTCCTCCTATATCTCAGACTTCATCTCCAGATACTTTCCCTCCCGTCCTCTTCACTAGACATGTGCAATTCGATTCGGTCCGAATCGAAATTCGGACGAATTTGTCGAATTCGGAGATTCGGATTGATTCGAATTTCCGAATTGCGGTAGTGCCGAATCTACTGAATAAATCTGAATCAATTCAAATTTATTCGGTAGATTCGGATGGCCGTGTATTACACTAGTACAGTATACTAGTGTAATACACAGCACATCCCACTTAACAATGACCGAAATTCTGAAATTCCGAATCGAACCGAATTTTCCACGAATCCGAATGAATCCGAATGAATCCGAAACAAATTAATTTGATTTCTTCCGAATTCGAATAGGTCCAAATCGATCCGAACCGAATTTTTCAAAGCTGCACAAGTCTACTCTTCACTCTGCTCATAGCCCCTTCTCTCCTCGTCTCTTGTTACCTCTTCACATTCCCATCTACAGGACTTCTCCAGATTGACCCCTATCTTGTGGAACACTCTGCTTTACTCAGCAATACTCTCCCCTAGTTTTCAAAGTTTCAAGTGCTCCTTGAAAACTCTACTGTGCAGGGTCATACAATATACACTAACATTTTTTTACCTCAGTTCCTCTCCACCTTTTATCATCCCTTTGAACCCCCTCAGTATGTAAGCCTGCGAGCCCAGCTGTTCTGTGGATCACCTTCACGTGAGGGGATTTACAACAGTGCCACTCTTGGCAGGGCCCTCTATCCATTTGTCTCCCATAAATGCTACCTTGCATATTAATTCTCTTTATAGCGCTATGGAATCTGTTGACACTCTACAAATAAGTTATATTAATTATAATAATAATAACATTTTGAGCATGAACCCAATCTTAATTTTTTTTTTATTGATGCATGTTGTTAAATATAATATATTACCTCATAGTATTTTAATTTAAAAGGCTAATCTAATAAAAAAAAATGCATGCTCTAAGGGCTAGATTACGAGTGGAGCAATATATATCACTCTCATTCACAAATTAAAGGGACACTCAAATCAAAATTAAACTTTCATGATTCAGATAAAGCATGCAATTTTAAACAACTTTCCAATTTACTTCCATTAATAAAATGTGCACAGTCTTTTAATATTTACACTTTTTGAGTCACCAGCTCCCACTGAGCATGTGCAAGAGTTCCCAGCATATACGTATATGCATTTGTGATTGGCTGATGGCTGTCACATGATACAGGGGGAGTCGAAATAGATATAACTTTGCAATTTATTTAAAAAAAAATCTACTACTCATTTGAAGTTCAGACTAAGTGCTATTGCATTGTCTTCTTTCATGCATTTGTTGATTATGCAAATCTGCTGTAATGACTGGTCCTTTAACTCCGCTAAAAGTAAGTTTTTTGCTTGTGACAGGCAGCGAGCGTATTAAAAGTTGAAAGTAAAAAGTTTTCACTCATGCTCTAAGCCAACACACACAAAAAGCCAAAGTAAAAAAACTAACACCCTACTTGCGCACAAACCTGATTGCATTTTCTTATTCCAATGTTCTTCACATAGAATAATATGTTATTTTTATTCATAAATATATACTATATACTATATACTATATATATATATATATATATATATATATATATATATATATATATATATATATATATATATATATATATACAATTATATATAGGTATATAACCGGCGTCAGGGTCATGGGCACTTAAGGCTCATTGATGCAGGTAGGGAGCGAAGGCTAGCCTGTCTACTCTGATCACACAGAAGGGCTACTAAAGCTGAAATTGCTGAAAAAATTAATGCTGGCCATGATAGAAAGGTGTCAGAACACACAGTGCATCACAGTTTGCTGGTTATGGGGCTGCGTAGCTGCATACCGGTCATATTGCCAATTATTACCCGTGTTCACCTCCCAAAGTGCCTTCAATGGGGACCTGAGCATCAGAACTGGACCTTAGAGCAATGGAAGAAGGTTGCCTGGTCTGATGAATCACGTTTTATTTTAGATCAGGTGGATGGCTGGGTGCATGTGCGTCATTTACCTGGGGAAGAGATGGTAGCAGGATGCAATATAGGAAGAAGGCAGACTGGCAGAGGCAGTTTTATGCTCAGGGCAATGTTCTACTGGAAACATTGGGTCCTGGCATTCATGTGGATGTTATATCACTTACCCAGAGATTGTTGCAGACCATGTACACCCCTTTATGGCAATGGTGTTCCCTGATGGCAGTGGTCTCTTTCAGCAGGATAATGCACCCTGTCACACTAAAAATTGTTCAGGAATGGTTTGAAGAACATGACAAAGAGTTCAAGGTGTTGCCTTGCGAAGAACATTGGAATGTGAAATATTTACATTAAATACATAGTTAAACACTTTATTAAAAATGAATATTGCATAAATATGATTTTACATGTTGTCATCTACTTGACAGCAAAGGGCTCCAATGCACATATAAATATATATATATATATATATATATATATATATATATATATATATATGTCTATATATGTATACATATGTATTTATGCGTTTATATGTTTGTCTGTAAATGCATATATATACACATATAAATACATATGTGCACACAAATATACACACACACACACACACACACACACACACACACACACATATATATATATATATATATATATATATATATATATATATATATATATATATATATATTTTGACATGTACAGTATATGTATTTATCTCTATGTTAAAGCCCTTTGCATTCCTTTTTTTTAACACCTGAGACCTCATATCTTTGGGCCCTTACAACTTTTATTGTGCAATTTTTAAAAAAATAATTTTTAAAAGATAGTGTTATTATGAGTGAACTGTTAACCAGAACTTTTAAAGGGACACTAAAGCCACATTTTTTCTTTCATGATTCAGATAGAGCATGCAACTTTAAGCAATTTTCTAATTTACTACTATTATCAATTTTTCTTCGTTCTCTTGCTATATTTATTTAAAAAGCAGGAATATGATGCATAGTAGCCGGCCCATTTTTGGTTGATGGGTAAATGTCAGCCTCCAAAGAGCAAGCACTATCCATGGTGTTGAACTTAAAATGGGCTGGCTGCTAAGATTTACATTCTTGCTTTCAAAATAAAGATAGCAAGAGAATGAAGAAAAATGTATAATATGAGTAAATGAGAAAGTTGCTTAAAATTGCATGCTCTGGGGGCGTGGCCCAGCCACAGACATGGAAGGACGCATAACTGTGTAGCTCTGATCTCAATCTGAGGAATTAATGATTTATTTAGCTACACTTACTAGTTTCTGCACAATAATCCTCTCTACTATCAAGGAGTCAATTCTGCTTCTGGGGACGCAACTTTCATTACGGTCTTTCCAAGCAGAAGACTCAATACAGATTACCTTAACCGGAACACCGCGGCCTACCTCACTTTGCAATTAACTCTCTTTCCCAGTTTGGGAGCTGTGCCTAGCTGCTGATTGCAACAAGGTGGAGAAATTATTTAACCCTATCTACATATGGCGAAGGACTTTTTCTTACAGGCACAAGCTCTCTTAGAGAACTTTGAACACCGAATGTGCCGCCACTATGAAGATCTTCTTCACACTATCAGAGCCGCAAGAGAAAAGGGAAACTATGGCGCTGTCAAGATGGCGGTTGCTGAGAATGCCGATCCACCACATGTAGATGCAAGCAATAGCGAAAGCTACCATTACCTTAAGTCAAGCCTCACTCTAGAGATAGAAGAAATACCGTCGAAGCAGAGAGTGCCTGCACCCTTTGGAGACCAACTTGTATCTCACACCTCCGTTTGGACTACCGACTTGCTTACTGCGCTCCCCTCGCTGGAAACCCGTGGTCTGACTACAGCTGGAGATCGGAGGAGCACTGCCGATACACAGAGGAAACAAAAGATTTCACAGGGCCGCATAGGAAGAACGGTCTCTCTGATACTTCTAAAATCTATATCATATACGCTCCTGCAACCCTTACTTGTGCATAGCCTGTGGTTCCTCCCTGACATACGGCCTCTCTGCGGTTTATCCTGCTCATTCTCAAGGAGGGGTGTCGGGTAACTAAATTGCTACTGAAAACTGCTATGAGGTACCTGGTTACCCACCTGTTGAGACCCTAGCTTTGTTAGCACCCTATATCCCCCTCACACCCAAAGGCGAATGTGGACTTATTACCTCTCCCTCAAGTTACATTAGTTGTACATGCGCCCATGTTTTATGTCTGTAACTCACTCCTTGCCTATGTCACACAGTCCTTATAATTCTCTAGAAGGTTATGTATAGGCACCCACTAGAGGTCTGCCTAGGTTTACTTATGTTAGCCATGCTTATTTAGGCTCTGCTTTGCTAGTGCATGTAGCACCTGGTTTATTCCCCATATCAAATTGGAACCACAGTCTCATCACCTTCTCATGTTATGCTAGTGAAGTATGTGCCCTTTCTTATGTCTCTATCTAATTCACTACCTAAGTTTCAACGCCCCTATACTTCTTTAGCGAGGTAGTTGAGGGCACCCACTAGGGAACTGTCCAGGTTTACATATCCTAGCCACATGTACCTATTTATTTATATATATTTATTTATGGGGGGTTTTTTTTTTGTCTTTGTCCTGCACTTCCACAGTTAATAGAATCTTACTTGCCCTCTTAGATTAATCGGGTGTCTGTAGTGAGACAACTTAACTCAAATTAAGAAGCCCCATACCTTACCCTATAATCCCTGTATACTTTTATAACGTCCATTCTGAACTAACCATATATACTAACTTTACTGAACATCCTGCTAGAACAATATATACCTCTCAAGTCTATCAGATCATACTGGTTATCCCTCTATATCCAAACTTATGCTATCATACACTAGTGGCTGAAATATCTCTACTTGACTCAATTTATTCCTAGGACAAATAGGTTTGGTATTTTTTAATATTTCATTATACAGTTTATTTCCTACTATAGCCTCTTATCCAGGTTCCTACACCTCTTAATAATGGTCAGTCTATGTAGCAGGCTATAATCCTGATCACTACATATCGACGCCACATGTTTCATATTGAATAGCAGCTCACAGCTCTCTTAGCCCCTTATAAACTTATACATATATGCAGGGAATGATTTACTCCATATAAGCTATGGCCAAAATGACTACAGACACACTAGCATATATCCTATTAGACACAAGCCTTTATATTTATGTGCATTGGCATGCCCTTCTTAAACAAAAATTGGGTCTAAGATCCCTACATTCTGATCCAACTTTGGTTATATTGCCTAATTGGAAATACCTAATCTGGAGCTGGGCCACGCCCTCCCTTCTCCCTCTTTTACACAAGCGGCTCTTGCCCGCTGGACCCCTTCCCCTAATATTTCACACAACATTTGCCTTAAGTAACTACCACTAGCTATAACACCTATGATACAATTGGTCCAAGAGGGGCCAACGCAGTAGTTACTTCACATTTCTCTATGATAAGAAAAATGAGGTTTCATCTGTTTGTCTAGTTTTCCTTTCTATTGTTATTTTAGTTTTAGACATTTAGCGATATAAAGAAGATTTAAATTAATTCTCTTAAGATACAAGTAGACTTTGTTGCTGTGTTACATCTAACGCATTAGAGTTTTGTGCAATCAGTGAGCTATATATATTCAATTGCATATCTGTTTATTAGATGGCCATCGTGTTGTTACACACACAGTGTACATTTTAACATGAACTTTAATACTTTTTTGTCAGCAAAGCGATTGTATATTCACTTATTATCTACGACACAAACTATGTAATTTTCTTCTTTCTGCTGTACCATTTAAACACCTCAATAAAAAAATATTTAAAAAAAAATAAATAAAAAATAAAAAATTGCATGCTCTATCTGAATCACGAAAGAAAAAATTTGGGTTCAGTGTCCCTTTAAGCCGCGCTATCCCAACACACTTTAAATTCAATTGTGCTCAAGCAATCACGTTTACTTTCAACCTGTAATACGAGCGCTATATATATTCAAAAGTTTTGCAGTTTACTTTTATTTTCCCACTTTTTGTGCAAACTAGGCATGTCAATGTAGTTTCTTTACACTGCTCAAGAGAAGCTGGAGTGGATATTGTTCACAACACTGATTCTATAACATTCTGCTTGAGCAGTTCAGGAGCTCATTTCTATCTGTCCCTAATTGGGCACAGCAAAGATTAGATAAGTATATTTATGAGGCTTGTGGTTTGCCTCAATACTCATTCCCAGTGAGTTTAAAGTTATAGAACAAAGTACATGGACAGGGTGCTATCACATTATCATAAAGTTAAAACAAAAAGGTATTGAGTATCTGGTTTGTGTTACAGTGTTTTATATACTTGATTATATGATTAAAAAAAAATAGAGAGATGTATTCGTTGGCACGTTCCCATTCCCAGTGGAGCAATCTTTTTTTGATAAAAATGTTATGGAACTGATTAAAACCTGGAATTAGAGATCTAATAGCCGAAAAAGGTAAAGCTGTACCTGACTGGAGACAGTGAGCTGTAAAGATCAGAAGAAATTTTGTACATTAATGCAAGGTCAAAAAAATCTATACGTGAGTGAAGGCAGACAGTTAAATTATCACTTTAAAATCATTAGTGCCAGGAATCAGTCTTCCGTCTTCTTCCTTCCTAGAAGTCAGGATGGAAATGAAGTGTCATTAATATTATAGTTCTGCAGTGAATAGAGACAAAATGAGATACATACATTGAGGACACAGGCAACAACCCTCCCCAATTATGAGAAGAGATTAAGTTTCTCCCAACTGGGAGGACACATGATTGGTCATTGGGGCCCTTATGGGAAAAAAAGAGGAGATTTCCAACTGGTTCATGGTTCCTGGGCAAAAGTAGTAATAGGGATGTATTGTGTTCCCAGCTTTGAGGGACAACAATTGTTATCTAGACATCTTCTTTCACATATGCCAATGGTTATTGCTAAATGCAATTTTTACATATTGTTTCAGTGGGTACTTAAGGAAGAAGTGACCTTATATGTAGAAGTAGGGGGGATTTGACTGCTTAAGGGATCATAATGGAACACAAATTGCTTATGCCTATAAAGAACAACAAAGTTTGTGTATAATTCTATATTTAAAGGGCCATAATATCCAAATGTTTAAACACTTGAAAGTGATGCAGCATAACTGTAAAAAGCTGACTAGAAAATATCACCTGAACATCTCTATGTAAAAAAGAAAGATATTTTACCTCAAAAGTTCCTCAGTAGCCACCTCCCATTGTAAAGGATTTCTAAGCAGCATTTTAGTGTGTCTGTCCTGGGACATCTGAAGGGATGAGCATCGTGCACTCTCATCTTATTTCACCAATCAGGTAAAGGAAGTTTACAATGAAATCTCATGAGAGTCAAGTCAAATCTCATGAGATCACAGTAAAAGTTCATGACCTCAGCACTGCTGATGCTGATTGGCTGCTGTTCATTTCTTCATTTTTTTAATTTTTTTTACCTGCAGCTGGGAGCAGTTGAGTATAACTTTTTACACAGAACTTACTCTGCTGAGCTGAGGAGATTGTGAGGTAAAATATATTTGTTTTTTACATAGAGATGCTCAGGTGATATTTTCCTGTCAGCTTTTTATAGTTATACTGCATCAGTTTCAAGTGATTTAGCATATGAGTATTATGTCCCTTTAAATGTATTTGATTATTTAGTATTTCAGGTTGCAAGATGCTGCCTATTTCAGGGTATCGCTCTAAATTGGTTCTCCCTCTTATACAATCTTTGGTATAAGGAAATAGACCGGACAGGAATTGCCCCCCGTTTTATCTGTACCATAAGAGAGCCCAAGGTGCCAATAAATGGGATCAATGTACTAAATGATATGCATTATTATTGTATGTAATTTCTTATTGCTTCTTTCTGCATAGCTTCTTATTATTTTATAGTAATCATTTCTTTTTTATAGACCTCTGTAACATACATGTTATTCACACCATGTCGGGTTAGTGCACATGTAGAATTAGTGTACTCCTGTCAGGCTTGTGTGCGCAAAATCCGACAAGAGTACACTAATTCTTCATGTGTGTTAACCCGACATGATTTATTTTAAGGTGTTTATGTATTTATTAAATATAAAATATTGAAAAATATTAATATCTAATGTAAATAATAATTATAGATGTAGTGAAATATTCTACATAATCAATAGAATATATATATATTACAGCAACTATATTTATTATTAATAATTATTATTCAACATTTTATATTTAATATTTACATAACATGCCTTAAAATAACTCATTCTTCATGTGCGGTAACCCAACACAGCGTTAGACCTACAGTGTGCAACTTGAAGGACGTTACGCATATTTTACATTCTAATGTTCTTCACATACCTTTTTAAAAAAATGTGTATATGAATATCAGATAGTGTTTTTATAAGTGTAACTGTAGTTTTAACCTGATGAGCGAAAACGTTTATTTTCTTGCAATCATGTTAATTTAAACTTGTTATTTGTGCACTCTTTAACTTGTGCACAAAAACCCCAATATCGCTTGCACACAAACATTGGCGCAGCACTTGTAATCTAGCCATTTATCTTTAATGCAAGAATTCTGTATTCTTTCTGTATGAGGAAATTTTTCCTTTTAGCACAACTTAAATTATTATTACAGAACTGTGTAATAATGTACCCAATTGTTCTCCTGGGGTGAAAACTTTTCATATATCCAAACAATGGGCACAAAAGCTTATCAGTCCATTCTTTAGTAAATCAGCTGCTTAAAATAACATAAAAACTGGTGAACCTGGAGAGGATGGTGTAGGACAGTGACATCTTAGTTAAAGGGACACTGAACCCAAAAAAATGTCTTTTGTGATTTAGATAGAGCATGAAATTTTAAGCAATTTTCTAATTTACTCCTATTATCAAATTTTCTTCAAACTCTTGGTATCTTTATTTGAAATGCAAGAATGTAAGTTTAGATGTTTTGGTGAACAACCTGGGTTGTTCTTGCTGGTTGGTGGATAAATTCATCCACTAATAAAAAAGTGCTGTCCAGAGATCTGAACCAAAAAAAAAAAAAGCTTAGATGCCTTCTTTTTCAAATAAAGATAGCAAGAGAATGAAGAAAAATTGATAATAGGAGTAAATTAGAAATTTAAAATGCTTAAAATTGCATGCTCTATCTGAATCAGAAAAGAAAAAAAAAGTGGATTCAGTGTCCCTTTAATATTGCGCTGTGACTCTGTCACTTTGGTTTCTGTCAACCATATGTAAGAGCAGCGTGTGAATATTCCTTTAATAAAAGCTGTTGAAAGGGACATAAAATACCAAAAAATATTTCATGATTTAGATAGTGTATAATTTTTTTTAAAAAAAAAAACCTTTTCTATTTTATTCCATTGTCAAATTTACTTTGTACTTTTGTATCATTTGTTGAAAATCTAGTAGAATGGTGTAGGAGCAATATATGGCAGCATGTTATACATACATTTGCAAGGACAGTAGGTGGCAGCATTATTTCCATGTACTGCTTCAGAAATGTCTACACTACATATCTAAATCTCTTCAACAAACAATTTGATAATAGAAGTCATTTTTGTTTTTAATTTTATGCTCTGAAAGAAACATGTTGGGTTTCATATCCCTTTAAGTTATAAACTAATAGGCTAATAAACATTGGTTGAGCAGTAAGAAAATATGAAGCTATGAAGCAGATATATGCCAGTAAGCATTCTGAGCGCCTGTCAACCAATAAGAATTAGTAGGAAGTATATTATTGATACTGCTTTATAAGTTACATTTAAACAGCTTTTACTTCATGAAAAAAGTTTTGTTGATGAAAAACTGTGTCAGGTGCATTGTTTCAGTTCTTTTTGCAAATGAAGCTATTTTACCTACTCTGTCCTCTTTAGTTGGAAGTTTGGTTGGTGCACCAATGTCTTTGTTGGAGTTAGGATATATTTTTATTTATTTCATAACTTGACCAAATGACAGACAAAGCAATTACTTTGGTTAGGTGAACCAACCTTATCTTAGATTACTTTATATATAGAGAGAGAGAACAGACTCCCAATCCATGTGCCAGGCACAGTGCAAACATTAAAGGGACAGGAAACCCCAAAAAATGATTTAATGACCCAGAGAAAATACAATTTTAAACAGCTATCCATTTTACTTCTGATATCTAATTTGCTTTGTTCTCTTGGTATCCTTTGTTGAAGAAGCAGCAATGCACTACTGAGAGCTAGTTGACTGCTATGGGTGAGGCAATAGCATGAGGCATATACATTTGCAGCCACCAATCAGCAGCTCTTGAGCCTACCTAGGTATCCTTTCAACAAAGGATACCAACGGAACAAAAAAACAAATTAGAAAATAGAAGCAAATTGGAAAGTTGTTTAAATATCTAAATCCTGAAAGACAAAATGTGTGTTTCATGTCCCTTTAACTTTCTTGTGTTCACACTATGTCCAAAATATTTAATAAATGATGGAAACTGAAATAAATATTTTCATATCATAATTGCTATATTTATTTAAAAACTGAACATTTAGAGAGAAATGGAAACAATAATTATAGCAATGTGTATAATGTATCATAAACTACATTTTAAATTAAAAAAAGTAAAGTGCTTCTTTTTACTTTATATTAGTAAGAATTTGTATAGTTGATATAACACTTTGCCTAATAAAATAAATATTTTTAATAAACAATAATAACTTTAAATTCAAGATAATTTTCCTGTGTTTACTCCTAAAGATATCTCAGTGTGCAGATCAAATATCCCAAAACAAGAATGCTGGCTTCTGAGAGCTTCTAAGATTCTATTTACAATTTCCCCTATTAGTTCAAAGCCCTTGCAGCAAAAGCAAGGGCTCTAATAGCAGTGTTGAAATTATGTATAATTCCGCTTTTCCGTATAGTAATTGTTTCCCCATGCAAATTACTGAAATCCACAAGCACTAAATGATCATTTTGTTTAAATATAAACTAACTTGGGATTAGGGGAAGAGAGCTGTCTCCTCCAATTATAGACCGAGGTACTATGATCTTTTAAGATGGGCTTCTGAGGCCTTTGTAAGGGCTATTTCCCAACAAGCTGTGCAGTAAGCCAGCCAAATTAATTTACATATTCATGAGGTCAGTAGCTATGGGGCCCAAGTGGCAGGTAGTCTTGTACAATGAATAGTTTGTCAGTTGTTTTGCTACATTGAATTCATGTAACAGATTGACTCTTGTGTCTTTTTAATGTATACTTGAATTGATTGCGTATGTTTTCACAACATACATAAATATGATTTTGTACTTCAATAATTAATGCTTTCTGCTTTTTTCACTAACTATATGTTGGGAGAGCTACACCTTAATATTTATAATATGACCCTCAAGGCCACCAAAGGCACTCACAAGTATATTTGAACATATCAAAAAGGTAAGGCTCACATTAAAAATTTTCATGATTCAGACAGAGCATACAATAAAAAGAACTAAACTTTACAGGTTACTTCTCTTATAAAATTCAATTCATTATTTTCGTATCCATCATTAAAACTTTCCATGAAGGTTTACTGAGGTATACTCAGGAGCGTACACGTGACTTGAGCACCATATTTATAACATTTTATAAACTTGGTTGTGAACACCGCTTTGATTTAGGGCTAGAGATACATACACTCTTCTAAGGCTATCTCAGTATGCTGCTATGGAAATTAGTTAAAGGGACAGTCTAGTCAAAATTAAACTTTCATGATTCAGATAGGGCATGCAATTTTAAACAACTTTCCTATTTACTTTTATCATCAAATTTGCTTTATTCTTTTGGTATTCATTGTTGAAAGCAAAACCTAGGTAGGCTGATATGCTAATGTCTAAGCCCTTGATGGCCACCTCTTATATCAGTGCATTTTGACACTTTTTCTCAGCTAAACAGAGCTAGTTTATGTGTGCCACATAGATACCATTGTGTTCACTCCGGTGGAGTTACACTGATTGGCTAAAATGCAAGTCTGTCAAAAGAACTGAAATAAGGGAGCAGTCTGCAGAGGCTTAGAACTATAACCGTGTTGGTTGTGCAAAACAGGGGAATGGTAATAAAGGGATTATTGTCACGCTGCACCGCTCTAGACGTTGCTAGGGGCGTGGTGTCTCCTTCCCTGCTCGTTGCCAGGGGCTGTGTTGGGTCCAGAGGCGTGTGGTGCTGACTTCATCGCTGCATGCTCCACTCTCATTCTGGTCCTGACGCCTGGGCGCGAATCCTGCACCTATTTAAATGCCGTCTTATCGATCTATTACTGCCCAAGTAAAGGTGTAACTTTGTGTGCTCCTGGGTGTGATAGATTGTTTATTCTCTGATTGCCTTTTTGTTGCTGAACTCTGCTTGCCCGACTACTCTGCCTGTTAACCCCTAAAATGCTGGATTGATTTACTGCTGCTGAACTCTGCTTGCCTGACTACTCTGCCTGTTAACCCCTAAATTGCTGCTTTACTGTTGCCAAATCCTGCCTGCCTGACCATTCTAGTGGTGTGCCCTTGGACTGCTTTACTGTTGCCAAATCCTGCCTGCCTGACCATTCTAGTGGTGTGCCCTTGTATGGCTTTACTGTTGCCAAATCCTGCCTGCCTGACCATTCTAGTGGTGTGCCCTTGGACTGCTTTGCTGTTGCCAAACCGTGCCTGCCTGACCATTCTAGTGGTGTTTCCTTGGACTGCTCTGCTGTTGCCGCCGTGGACTGTCCTGCCTTTGGTTAGTGCCGCCATCCTCATTTTACTAACTTTCTTTGCTCTTGCATATTCCCTATCATTCCGGCCTGACGCCAGGATAACAAGACTACTGGCCGAGAAGCATCCCACGAGCATTACAATTATCTATCATTTTAAACAACAAACATTTTCAAGTAGACTGTCCCTTTGAGTTTCAACAAAGGATACCAAGAGAAAGAGGTAAAATTAATAAAAGGAGTACATTGGAAACTCATGAAACATTAATTAACACTACCATGCCCTTTTGAGTGTAAACAGAAATGTTGATATATGTGTATTCATGATAATACAGTGCGATTTGTACAGATACCACACCTTTTAAATGCAATGGGCTCTATTAAAGGGATGCTAAAGTCAATATTAAACATTCAAGATTCATATAGAGCAGACAATTTTAAACAACTTTCCAATTCACTTCTATTAAAGGGACAGTCTACACCAGAATTTTTATTGTTTTAAAAGATAGATAATCCCTTTATTACCCATTCCCCAGTTTTGCATAACCAACACAGTTATATTAATATAGTTTTAACCTCTGTGATTATCTTGTATCTAAGCCTCTGCAAACTGCCCCTTTATTTCAGTTCTTTTGACAGACTTGCAGTTTAGCCAATCAGTGCCTTCTCCTAGATAACTTCACGTGCACGAGCACAGTGTTATCTATATGAAATACATGAACTAACACCCTCTAATGGTGAAAAACTGTTAAAATGCATTCTGAAAAGAGGTGGCCTTCAAGGTCTAAGAAATTAGCATATGAACCTCCTAGGTTAAGCTTTCAACTAAGATTACCAAGAGAACAAAGCAAAATTGGTGATAAAAGTAAATTAGAAAAATGTTTAAAATTACATGCCCTATCTGAATCATGAAAGTTTATTTTGGTCTAGACTTTCCCTTTAACTAAGGGCCAGATTACGAGAGGCAGGCTAATAGTTCCGTCCAAGCAATATCAGGTTAATGGCGCCTGTTTGCACGCATCAGAAGTAGCACACGTATTACAAGTTGAAAGTAAACATGTTTGCTGGAACATAATTGAATTTAACGCACGTCAGGTTAACGCAACCTCAGAGCGCTGGTTAACTGTTACATTTAAATAAAAAGTTGCACAAAACCATTAAAAATACATTTGAAAGTACAGTAACACTCACTCACACTATCTAATAATATTTATTGAAAATAAATTGCATTAAAAAGTTATAAGGGCTCAAAGATATGAGGTCTCAGGTGTTTAATATAGAAATACCTACATGTACATGTCTAAATAACATCATTTATGTAAGAACTTACCTGATAAATTCATTTATTTCATAGTGGCAAGAGTCCATGAGCTAGTGACGTATGGGATATACATTCCTACCAGGAGGGGGCAAAGTTTCCCAAACCTCAAAATGCTTATAAATACACCTCCCACCTCACTCATACCTCAGTTTAACGTATAGCCAAGTAGTGAGGTGTAAAAAAGGAGTAAAAAGCATACAAAAAGAGGAACTGGAAAAATAATGTGCTTTATACAAAAAATCATAACCACAAAAAATAGGGTGGGTCTCATGGACTCTTGCCACTATGAAAGAAATTAATTTATCAGGTAAGTTCTTACATTATGTTTTCTTTCATGTAAGTGGCAAGAGCCCATGAGCTAGTGACGTATGGGATATAATACCCAAGATGTTGAAGTCCACGAGTCACTAGAGAGAGAGGGATAAAATAAAACAGCTATATCCGCTGAGAAATTAAATCCAAAAAAATAATTATGTTTTCTTAAAAATTTAAAAAACTCAAATCAAAGGCACTAGAATCAAACTGACACAGCTACTTGGAGAACCTTTCTACCAAAGGCTGGTTCCGAAGAAGCAAACACATCAAAATAGTAACATTTAGAAAATGTATTCAAAGAAGACCAAGTTGCTGCTTTGCAAATTTGATTAACTGAAGCTTCATTCTGGAAAAGCCCAAGAAGAGGCAGCTGATCTAGTAGAATGAGCTGTAATTCGCTGAGGCGGAGACTTCCTCGCCTCCAAATAAGCTTTGTGAATCAAAAGTTTCAACCAAGATGTCAGAGAAATGGCAGAAGCTTTCTGGCCTTTCCTGGAACCGGGAAAAAAAACCCAAATAGACTAGAAGTCTTTCTGAAATCTTTAGTAGCCTCAACATAATATTTCAAATATCCTACCACATCAAAAGACACTGCGGATCAGGTCCGCCAGGCCTCGCTGAATACGGCGAGCAATACGCTTGCCGTATTCAGCATTGCACCAGCAGCTCACAAGAGCTGCTGGTGCAACGCCGCCCCCTGCTGACTCATGGCCAATCGGCCGCCAGCAGGGGGGTGTCAATTAACCCGATCGTACTGTCTGGACAGGTTATGGAGCAGCGGTCTTTGTGACTGCTGCTTCATAACTGCTGTTTCTGGCGAGCCTGCAGGCTCTCCAGAAACACGGGGCATCAAGCTCCATTCGGAGCTTGATACATATGCCCCATAGCCTTCTATATGGCTGCAGCAATATAATTTTTCATATCTGCAGGAATATCATGTACATTAGACTGTGAATGAATAACAGTAGATGTATTTGTACTTATAGAAACATTATAAGCATGTAATAATTTGTCATAACAAGTGCCACATATTTGAGCTGAAGAAATAAGCTAATTTACAACAAACACACTTAGTTTTGGTAGAATTGTGTTCAGGCAGCTTAGTTCCTACAGTAACAACAGAGGCAGGATCCGTTTGAGACATCTTCCAAAATGTAACAAAAGAGAAAAAATAACATTAAAACAAAATATCCAATTTACTCAAAATAGCAGTTTCAGGAATGGGAAAAAATGCTTATGATAAAATACTTATACAAAAGTAAAACCAAAAGCAAAAATCTTAGCCCTCTATAATCAAAGAGCAGCAAGCAAAAGAGGGAGAGACTTAATATAACAAATTTTGGTGCCAAGAATGACGCAAATATGATGCAAATGCAGAGGTAAAAACTTGGAGCTAAAGCTAACACAATGAAATGACGCAACTCGCGTCATAACAGGTGCGACTTTGCGTCAAAAAAAATTGCGGCAACAAAGACTCAAGAAATGACACGACTCGCGTCACAACAGGCGCAAATTCGTGCCAAAAAGTTTTGCGCCAAAAATTACGCAATAAAAAGTAGCATTTTGCGTCATTGCGTGCCTAGTTTTCCCACGAAAATTTTAAAAAACAGACTCCAAGTTACAACTAACTGGAACCCCAGGTAAGAAAAAAATGCCTAAATTCTCCCATAAACATAATCTCCATGCTGAAACCGTTAGACTTAGACTGCAAAGGGAAATATACACAAACCTGACTCATGGCAAATATATGTAATATATATTAAAAACTTTATCATATAAAGTGCCAAACATAGCTGAGAGTGTCTTAAAAAATTATATATACTTACCAGAAGACACCCATCCACATATAGCAGACAGCCAAACCAGTACTGAAACATATCAGCAGAGCAGATGAATCTAACTTTTGTTGCATTTGTTAATTTCTCTATAGCGCTCAAAACTCGTAATCTAGCTGTAAGGTTGCTAAAAAAAATATTAAAGTGTAGAACCCACCTCTACTATAGACAAAGTTTTAACCATCATCTTTTTCAGGCAAGGCATATTTTATACTAACTAGATTAGGAGATTCATTCTGCATGTAACACTATACACTCTTTGTTTTCTGTTATTTATCACCCTATCATTTGAGAACATTGTGTAGTGTTACTGGGAGTTAACCGCAACAGCCTCTACAATTATTTTCGGCTAGATTACGAGTTTTGCATTATGAGTGAAAAAGTAACATTATGGGTTATAAAGCTGCTTTTTCACTACCGCTGCTATTACAGAATTAAAGGTGAAAAAATCCTATTGGTTGATGCAATCAGCCAATAGGATTGAGCTTCAATCCTATTGGCTGATCCAATCAGCCAATAGGATTGAGCTCACATTCTATTGGCTGATTGGAACAGCCAATAGAATTCAAGCTCAATCCTATTGGCTGATTGGATCAGCCAATAGGATTTTGCGCTCTCTCTCCTCTCTTTTGCTCTCTCTCTCTCTCCCCCCTCTCTTTTGCACTCTCTCACCTTCTCTTTTGCCCACTCTCTCTCTCACTCTCTTTTTTACTTGCTCTCTCTCCCCCCTCTCTTTTGCTCTCTCTCCCCTCTCTCTTTTGGTCTCTCTCCCCCCTCTCTTTTGGTCTCTCTCCCCCTCTCTTTTGCTCTCTCTCTCCCCCTCTTTTTTTTCTCTCTCCCCCCTTTCTTTTGCTCTCTTTCTCTCCCCCTATCTTTTGCTCTCTCTCTCCCTCTCTCTTTTGCTCTCTCTCCCTCTCTCTTTCTCTCTCTCTCTCTCTCTCTCCCCCCCTCTTTTTTGCTCTCTCTCCCCCCCCCTCTCTTTTGATCTCTCTCCCTCTCCTCTCTTTTGATCTCTCTCTCTCTCTCCCCTTTCTTTTGCTCTCTCTCTCTCTCCCCACTCTCTTTTGCTTTCTCTCTCCCTCTCTATTTTGCTCTCTCTCCCCCCTTCTGTTTTGCGCTCTTCCCCTCTCTTTTGCTCTCTCCCATTTTTTTGCTCTCTCTCCCCCTTCTCTTTTGCTCTCTCAGCCCCTCTCTTTTGCTCTCTCTCCCCCTCTCTTTTGCTCTCTCTCCCCTCTCTTTTGCTCTTTCTCCCCCTCTCTTTTGCTCTCTCTCCCATTCTCTTTTGCACTCTCTCTTCTCTTTTGCTCTCTCTGCCTAGCAGTGAAGGGGTTAATTAGTTAGCTTGTAGGGAGCTTGTATGGTTAATTTTAGTTTTAGTGTAGTGTAGTAGACAACCAAAAGTATTGATCTAGGTCCAAAGTTTTTTTTTAGCATTTTTTTATATATATAAATAGTTTCTGCAGTGTAGGTTCCCGCCTAACCCCCCAACCTTCATAACCCCCCCCAAAACAGCTCTCTTAAGCTCCCCCAATTCTGATTTGTGGCCATCTTAGGTACTGGCAGCTGTCTGTCAGTACTCAGTTTCTAATCAAATTTGCTCATTGTTTTTATTTTATTTTTATAACCCCATTTTTCCATAGTGTAGCTGCCCCCCTCTATATCCTACTCCCCTATCTCCCAGATCCCTTTACCAACATATATTCCACCCTCCCTCTCCCTCCTTCCTCTCCTTAATTCCCTTAAACACTGTGCACTGTACCAGTCGCGCATGCATGCACTCCCACCCCCCCCTCACGCGCTCCCGCCTTCCTCTGAGCACTCCAAGAAAAGTGGTCGGAACTGCTTTAGCGATGGGCTGCCTACCCGCCTCCCTGCTATGGCTCCCACCCACCAACGATCAGCACCATCGCTGGCCAAAGCAGAGAGGGCCACAGAGTGGCTCTCTCTGCATCGGTGGGTAAAAAAAGGGTATTGCAGGATGCCTCAATATCGAGGCATCACTGCAATACCCTGAAAGTGTTTGGTAGCGATCAGGATCACTTCCAGCGCTTGAAACCCCAGAGGACGTGCCAGGCACATCCTTGGTCATTAACTGACACCTTTTGTAGGATGTGCCTAGCACGTCCTTGGTCGTTAAGGGGTTAAAGGGATACTAAACCCTAGTTTTCCCACGAAAATTTTAAAAAACAGACTCCAAGTTACAACTAACTGGAACCCCAGGTAAGAAAAAAATGCCTAAATACTCCCATAAACATAATCTCCATGCTGAAACCGTTAGACTTAGACTGCAAAGGGAAATATACACAAACCTGACTCATGGCAAATATATGTAATATATATTAAAAACTTTATCATATAAAGTGCCAAACATAGCTGAGAGTGTCTTAAAAAATTATATATACTTACCAGAAGACACCCATCCACATATAGCAGACAGCCAAACCAGTACTGAAACATATCAGCAGAGCAGATGAATCTAACTTTTGTTGCATTTGTTAATTTCTCTATAGCGCTCAAAACTCGTAATCTAGCTGTAAGGTTGCTAAAAAAAATATTAAAGTGTAGAACCCACCTCTACTATAGACAAAGTTTTAACCATCATCTTTTTCAGGCAAGGCATATTTTATACTAACTAGATTAGGAGATTCATTCTGCATGTAACACTATACACTCTTTGTTTTCTGTTATTTATCACCCTATCATTTGAGAACATTGTGTAGTGTTACTGGGAGTTAACCGCAACAGCCTCTACAATTATTTTCGGCTAGATTACGAGTTTTGCATTATGAGTGAAAAAGTAACATTATGGGTTATAAAGCTGCTTTTTCACTACCGCTGCTATTACAGAATTAAAGGTGAAAAAATCCTATTGGTTGATGCAATCAGCCAATAGGATTGAGCTTCAATCCTATTGGCTGATCCAATCAGCCAATAGGATTGAGCTCACATTCTATTGGCTGATTGGAACAGCCAATAGAATTCAAGCTCAATCCTATTGGCTGATTGGATCAGCCAATAGGATTTTGCGCTCTCTCTCCTCTCTTTTGCTCTCTCTCTCTCTCCCCCCTCTCTTTTGCACTCTCTCACCTTCTCTTTTGCCCACTCTCTCTCTCACTCTCTTTTTTACTTGCTCTCTCTCCCCCCTCTCTTTTGCTCTCTCTCCCCTCTCTCTTTTGGTCTCTCTCCCCCCTCTCTTTTGGTCTCTCTCCCCCTCTCTTTTGCACTCTCTCTCCCCCTCTTTTTTTTCTCTCTCCCCCCTTTCTTTTGCTCTCTTTCTCTCCCCCTATCTTTTGCTCTCTCTCTCCCTCTCTCTTTTGCTCTCTCTCCCTCTCTCTTTCTCTCTCTCTCTCTCTCTCTCTCTCTCCCCCCCTCTTTTTTGCTCTCTCTCTCCCCCCCCTCTCTTTTGATCTCTCTCCCTCTCCTCTCTTTTGATCTCTCTCTCTCTCTCCCCTTTCTTTTGCTCTCTCTCTCTCTCCCCACTCTCTTTTGCTTTCTTTCTCCCTCTCTATTTTGCTCTCTCTCCCCCCTTCTGTTTTGCGCTCTTCCCCTCTCTTTTGCTCTCTCCCATTTTTTTGCTCTCTCTCCCCCTTCTCTTTTGGTCTCTCAGCCCCTCTCTTTTGCTCTCTCTCCCCCTCTCTTTTGCTCTCTCTCCCCTCTCTTTTGCTCTTTCTCCCCCTCTCTTTTGCTCTCTCTCCCATTCTCTTTTGCACTCTCTCTTCTCTTTTGCTCTCTCTGCCTAGCAGTGAAGGGGTTAATTAGTTAGCTTGTAGGGAGCTTGTATGGTTAATTTTAGTTTTAGTGTAGTGTAGTAGACAACCAAAAGTATTGATCTAGGTCCAAAGTTTTTTTTTAGCATTTTTTTATATATATAAATAGTTTCTGCAGTGTAGGTTCCCGCCTAACCCCCCAACCTTCATATCCCCCCCCAAAACAGCTCTCTTAAGCTCCCCCAATTCTGATTTGTGGCCATCTTAGGTACTGGCAGCTGTCTGTCAGTACTCAGTTTCTAATCAAATTTGCTCATTGTTTTTATTTTATTTTTATAACCCCATTTTTCCATAGTGTAGCTGCCCCCCTCTATATCCTACTCCCCTACCTCCCAGATCCCTTTACCAACATATATTCCACCCTCCCTCTCCCTCCTTCCTCTCCTTAATTCCCTTAAACACTGTGCACTGTACCAGTCGCGCATGCATGCACTCCCACCCCCCCTCACGCGCTCCCGCCTTCCTCTGAGCACTCCAAGAAAAGTGGTCGGAACTGCTTTAGCGATGGGCTGCCTACCCGCCTCCCTGCTATGGCTCCCACCCACCAACGATCAGCACCATCGCTGGCCAAAGCAGAGAGGGCCACAGAGTGGCTCTCTCTGCATCGGTGGGTAAAAAAAGGGTATTGCAGGATGCCTCAATATCGAGGCATCACTGCAATACCCTGAAAGTGTTTGGTAGCGATCAGGATCACTTCCAGCGCTTGAAACCCCAGAGGACGTGCCAGGCACATCCTTGGTCATTAACTGACACCTTTTGTAGGATGTGCCTAGCACGTCCTTGGTCGTTAAGGGGTTAAAGGGATACTAAACCCACATTTTTTCTTTCATGATTCAGATAGAACATGCAATTTTAAGCAACTTTCTAATTTACTCCTATTATTATTATTATTTTTCTTCGTTCTCTTTGAATCTTTATTGGAAAAGCATGAAATGAAAGCTTAGGAGCCGGACCATTTTTGATTCAGCACCTGGGTAGCATTTGCTGATTGGTAGCTAAATATAGCCACCAATCACAAGCGCTTTCCAGCTTTCTGAACAAAAAATGGGCCGGCTGCTAAGTTTCATTGCTGCTTTTTATTTTCAACTTGTAATACCCAACATGTGCAAAAAGCCTCCGACTAGCTAAGTATACGCCTGAGCAGGAGCACTAAGTATTGATCCAACTGTAATCTAGCCCTTTATTTTTTAAAGCAAAATGCAGAGTTATTTGCTCTGGCAGTGGAAGCAGCCCATATTTACAGATTAACTGCTTCTCTAACTCCTAGAGTGATGCAGGAAATGACCAATGATGTCATTAGAAATGTGGGGATAGGATAATGGGAGGCTTCTGACAGCTGCATGCGCATACAAAAGAGCCTCAATTACTGAAATTCCATTTTTAGACTGGTCATGTAGAGAATAGGGAAGTCAGATTGCAATATCTTATACGCTCACAGCAGTGTGCCTATAGTTTAAGTTCGTTATTGTAAACTTGATTTTTCAGGTTCCCATATATATAAATTGGAATGACATATCTGGTGGAAATTCAATAGTTTTATTCAGACTGGGAATCACTACAAAACTGGAACATTTTATTTGATGAAGTACTTTTAAAAATAAAAACCGGGCTTTGAATTAAAAATCTCATAGACTTAATTTTGGAGTTTTGGGTGAATATATATAGGTGAAATAGTTGCACAGGTTAGTTTGAAACTTGGTATTTTGTTATATCGTGTAGAGAGCTAAGTATTTTACTTTGGGTGAAAATGTGTATGATTATTTTTTTTTTTTTTTGTGATACTGTTTGGGACACATGTGTAGTGAGTATTTTTGTTTGTAGCCTGTGTGTGGTGCCAAAGCTCACAATTTGGCTAATGAAGTGCGGAGAGAGGCAGATTCACTACAAGCCTCAGTAGTGGTGTGTAGTAGACAACTTCATCTTGCCCTGGCAGCAGCCTCTACTACCCCGTCAAGAGGTTGAGGGAGATCAAACTGAGACGTTATACAGGGAGCATGGACGTATGATATACATGACACAAAACTAGAATAGCACACAGCCTGCAGTGTAATCAGTGGCTCCCCAGCCTTCAGCTCCTGTGTCGTTATAAGAGGAAAGTGGGGTCTGGAGGCTAGTAAGGGCCTGGGATTCACTGAAGTGTGCATATTAGGGACTGAGGACCTCAGTGACATATGGTGTGACTGAGCCCGGCCTATTTGCTGATCAAGTGCTGTGGGGCACAGAGCAGTCCAGAGAAAGTTGTGTGAAAGTTGTGTGAAAGACACAAAGATTGTCCCTTAGGGGCTGATTATCTAAAATTTTCCAGATCAGACATGGTTTTTCACTGTGACCCTCGCTGGGACTGTTCTGGTGGGAATATTGTAAAAGAGGGACAGTCCCTGCGAGTAGCAAGATGGCTCCTATATAAAGTAATGGAGCTCGTTGGAAAGGGACACCGCTCCATAGACCAAATTTAGCAGGGAGCAGGTGGGCATTTTAGGAATTAAATCCTATAGCCAATATAAAGCACATAACACTTCTCTCTGCATATAGCATCTTACAATCACTTCATATGCATGTGTTTTTCTATTAGGGTATTTTGAGTGTTTTGAGAATAAACTGTAAGATCTGCAGGGCTAAAATCTGGATGGGGTTAGAGAGACAATTTCTTATATGCCCTTGAATGCCCATGTTCAGCCCATTGTTTTGCAAAAACAACAATTAAGCTTTGTATTTTGTATTTATAAGTATGAATTTCTATGCTTGTTTTGTACATCCAGTGTACTTAAATTACGATTTACGCTGTGCATATTTAATACGATTTATTCCTGTGTAATTTCCATACAAATTTTTGTTATGGTTTTTGATGCATCCTAAAAATACTATTTTTTCCTGTGTGTCTTTATGTAACTGGTTTAATTATTCATTTTGTATGATTTTTAAATTACAAATTTAATTCTGCACTTTTGTAATGCATGCATCTCCTTCTCATACGAAAATGCAGTATACTCCCTTAATCGAGACACCCTGTTTTCAGGGTAAAAAGTGGCTTTAGATAATTCCACCAGGGATTCTAATAGAATCTCACTAGCCCTAAGAGCGTTAGATAATCAGCCCCTTGGTTTCTCCCAGTAGGGTCCATTAGGGGAGATCTTGGTGTCTAGAGTGGCTGAAGGGAATCCTGGTTGTCAAATATATACATTATTCCTTTTACACATCTTTCCATAGTCTATTCTACCCTACCCTCCAGCACTTGGTCGGCGGAAGCAATCTCACCATGTTTCATTTCCATCTCTCTCCAACTCTTCTTCTCACATATTGTCGATGACTGGACCAAAAAATTTGAAACTTGGATTCGTCACTCCATAATACTCTTTTCCACTGATCTTTATTTCAATCTTTGTGAGCTTTAACATATCTTAGTCTTTTCACCCTGTCCCCTTTTCTGAAAAAGTAATTTCTTGGCTGCCACCTGTCCACAAAGACCATTACTAATATGTTTCTTCAGATTGTAGAAGGGTCAACTTGGCATCCTGATGAAGCTGCCGGATGCTGAGCAGGTCCTTGCAGGACTTCTTCCCGTCTCTCAAAGAAGAAACTCTGAGAAACTTCTCATCAGATTTTAAAAGTTTTCTTGACCTTCCAGTCCTTTATTTGTCCTTCACCTCTCCTGATTTTTCAAATTTCTTTATAACAGCTTGAATACCACATCTTGAGTATCCAGCTTGTTTGCTGATTTTCCTTTGATAGTGGCCTTGCTGATTCAAAAGCATGATTTCATGGCTGTCAAATTCAGTGAATGGAATGATGTCTTATTGGATCTTATTAGCAAGCGTCCAATGAATTAAACTTATACCACATGTGTATGGAATACTCAAGCATGTCTTTTTCACAGCTGTCATTTTGACATGCAATAGTAGATGCTGAATAATTCACTTGTTTATTCAAAGAGACACTCAAGTCAAAATTAAACTTTCAGGATTCAGAAAAAGCACACCATTTTAGGAATTTTTCCTATTTACATCCCTTATCAAATGTTTCACAATCTTTTTATATGCACCCTTTTTTTAGCCACTAGCTCCTACTGATCAACCTCACAGGGTAGACGTATATACTAGTCTGTGATTAACTGATGTCTGTCACATGATACAGGGGGCTGTAAAATGGGAGAAAAAATACATTTGCCAGAATAAAAATTACTACTTTTGTGAAATTCAGCGTCTTTTTATTATGCAGTTGTCAATTATGCAATTCTTCTGTATTTAGTGATCCTTTAACCCTTTGAGTGCTAAGCACTTTCCCACCTGGGTGATAATATTTTCTAAGGTTTTTTTTATTTTTTACATTTTTTGAAAAAATATTTTTACTTTTTTTTTTCTACAGACCCCCAAGACCTACACTGTTGGAAAGGTTAGGCGATTACCAACAGGGGTCTGTAGCTGCTTAGATGCCTGAGATACAGGCTTCTAAGCAGCATGCCCCCTCCTCCTATACTTAACATTGTTAAGTATAAATAAAGTTGCACTGTGACGTCATCACATCATTGCGAGTGATGTAACCGTGCATCACGTGAAGCCCCAGCGATGTCTGTCACTCTACAGGCACGATCGCCGGGGTAGGAGCAGTTAGGAGCACACAGATCTCCCTCAAGGTGGGAGAGTGCTAATGACGGCTCTGAGCCGTCATTAGCACCAGAGTGAGAAACTCTGTGATGGCTCAGAGCCGTCATTTGCACTCAAAGGGTTAAGCATCTAGATAGATTATTGTCCTATTTATATTGTAATATTTAATTACTTTGTAGCTAATATGTTCCTCTAGATCAGGGATGGCAAACCTTGGCACTCCTGATGTTTCAGAACTATATTACCCATGATGCTTAGGCACTCTGAAGTCCAGTTGAGCATCATGTGAAATGTAGTTCTGAAATATCTGGAGGGCCAAGGTTCCCCATCCCTGCTCTAGATCACTGGTTTTAAAACCTGTCCTCAGGCCTCCCCAACAGGCCAGGTTTTCAGGATTCCCTTGGGCAATAGCAGGTAAAATAGCCATGTTTACTAATCAGCCGATTATTTCACCTGTGCTCCAGGTCAGATATCCACAGAATGTGGCCTGTTAGGGAGGCCTGAGGGCAGGTTTGAAAACTAATGCTGTAGATTAGCTACTGTGTGGTATAAAAATAGTAACGTACACAAGGAAGCAAAACACATATTGAAGCAGTTTTTCTGTCTTATAAAAAATATTGTGGAAGAATCCCTGAGGGTGTTTACTTTATCCTGCCTAAAATGTATAAATAATTCCTTAAAGAACTTTAAACAGTAAATTATTGTTAGCTATAATGATGTATTTAACTCAAAGATTAGCCTGAGAATAATATGTAGTGTTTCTTTTTTACTATCGGCTAGATTACGAGTTGTGCGTTAGGCTTAAAAAGCAGCGTTGGCCGGTCCTAACACTGCTTTTTAACGCCCGCTGGTATTACGAGTCTTGCAGGTACAGGTGTACCGCTCACTTTTTTGTCCAGACTTGGAAATACCACAAATACACTTACATAAATTGCGTATCCTCTTTGTTCAATGGGACTTGCATAGCGCCGGTATTACGAGTCTGACAAAAAGTGAGCGGTACACCCTCTCCTGTCAAGACTGATACTGCATTTTAAAGTCAGTAGTTAAGAGTTTTACACTACAACGCTGTAGCATAAAACTCTTAACTAAAGTGCTAAAAAGTACACTAACACCCATAAACTACCTATTAACCCCTAAACCGAGGCCCTCCCACATCTCAAACACTAAAAGAAAATTTTTAACCCCTAATCTGCTGAACCGGACATCGCTGCCACTATAATAAATATATTAACCCCTAAACCGCCGCACTCCCGCCTCGCAAACATTAGTTAAATATTATTAACCCCTAATCTGCTGTCCCTAACATCGCCGACACCTACCTACATTTATTAACCCCTAATCTGCAGCCCCCAACGTCGCCGCCACTATACTAAAGTTATTAACCCCTAAATCTAAGTCTAACCCTAACCCCCCCTAACTTAAATATAATTTAAATAAATCTAAATAAAATTACTATAATTAACTAAATTATTCCTATTTAAAACTAAATACTTACCTGTAAAATAAACCCTAAGCTAGCTACAATATAACTAATAGTTACATTGTATCTAGCTTAGGGTTTATCTTTATTTTACAGGCAAGTTTGTATTTATTTTAACTAGGTAGAATAGCTACTAAATAGTTATTAACTATTTAATAAACTACCTAGCCGAAATAAAGACAAATTGACCTGTAAAATAAAACCTAACCTAAGTTACAATTACACCTAACACTACACTATAATTAAATTCCCTAAACTAAATACAATTAAATACAATTAAATAAAATTAGCTAAAGTACAAAACCCCCCCACTAAATTACAGAAAATAATAAACAAATTACAAGTTTTTTAAACTAATTACACCAAATCTAATCCCCCTAACAAAATATAAAAGCCCCCCCAAAATAAAAAAAGCCCTACCCTACACTAAATTACAAATAGCCCTTAAAAGGGCCTTTTGCGGGGCATTGCCCCAAAGTAATCAGCTCTTTTACCTGTAAAAAAAAAATTACAAATCCCCCCAACATTAAAACCCACCACCCACACAACCAACTCTACTCTAAAACCCACCCAATATCCCCTTAAATAAACCTAACACTAACCCCTTGAAGATCACCTTACCGGGAGAAGTCTCTTAGATAGATTCCGATTGGCTGATAGAATTCTATCAGCCAATCAGAATTAAGGTAGGAAAAATCCTATTGGCTGATGCAATCAGCCAATAGGATTGAACTTCAATCCTATTGGCTGATCTTATCAGCCAATAGGATTGAGCTGGCATTCTATTGGCTGTTCCAATCAACCAATAGAATGCCAGCTCAATCCTATTGGCTGATTGCATCAGCCAATAGGATTTTTTCTACCTTAATTCCGATTGGCTGAAAGAATTCTATCAGCCAATCGGAATTGAAGGGACCCAATCTTGGATGACGTCACTTAAAGGTACCTTCATTCTTCAGTCGCCGTGGAAAGAAGAGGATGCGTCGGATGTCTTGAAGTCTTGAAGTGTAGGGTAGGGCTTTTTTTTATTTTGGGGGGGCTTTTTTATTTTGTTAGGGGGATTAGACTAGGTGTAATTAGTTTAAAAATCTTGTAATTTGTTTATTATTTTCTGTAATTTAGTGTTTGTTTTTGTACTTTAGCTAATTTATTTAATTATATTTAATTTAGGGAATTAATTTAATTATAAGTAGTGTAGTGTTAGGTGTTATTGTAACTTAGGTTAGGTTTTATTTTACAGGTACTTTTGTATGTATTTTAGCTAGGTAGTTTATTAAATAGTTAATAACTATTTAGTAACTATTCTACCTAGTTAAAATAAATACAAACTTGCCTGTAAAATAAAAATAAACCCTAAACTAGATACAATGTAACTATTAGTTATATTGTAGTTAGCTTAGGGTTTATTTTATAGGTAAGTATTTAGTTTTATAAATAGGAATAATTAAATAGGAATAATTTAGTTAATGATAGTAATTGTATTTATATTTATTTAAATTATATTTAAGTTAGGGGGTGTTAGGGTTAGACTTAGGTTTAGGGGTTAATAAATTTAGAATAGTGGCGTTAACGTTGGGGGCGGCAGATTAGGGGTTAATAAATGTAGGTAGGTGGTGGCGATGTTAGGGACGGCAGATTAGGGGTTAATAATCTTTAACTAATGTTTTTGATGCAGGAGTGCAGCGATTAGGGGTTAATATGTTTATTATAGTGGTGGCACTACCTAAGAAGTGTAGGTAGGTTGCGGCGACATTGGGGAAGGCAGATTAGGGGTTAATAAATATAATGTAGGTGTCGGCGATGTTGGGGGCATAAGATTAGGGGTTTATAAGTATAATGTAGGTGGCGGCGGTGTCCGGAGCGGCAGATTAGGGGTTAATAATATAATGTAGGTTGCGGCGATGTCGGGGGCGGCAGATTAGGGGTTAATAAATGTAATATTAGGGGTGTTTAGACTAGGGGTTCATGTTAGGGTGTTAGGTGTAGACATAAATTTTATTTCCCCATAGGAATTAATGGGGCTGCGTTGCTGAGTTTTACACTGCTTTTTTGCAGGAGTTAGACTTTTTTTCAGCCGGCTCTCCCCGTTGATTCCTATGGGGAAATTGTGCACGAGCACGTTACACCAGCTCACCGCTAACGTAAGCAGCGCTGGTATTGGAGTGCGGTAAGGAGCAGAATTTTGCTCAACGCTCACTTCTTGTCTGGGTTGAAAAAACCTGTAATACCAGCGCTGTCTGTAAGTGAGCGGTGAGCATAAACTGCTCGTTAGCACAGCATAGCCTCTAACACAAAACTTGTAATCTAGGTGTATATTTGTTGTTTAAATATTGAATATATAAATGTAAAGGTTTAATTTAGTACTTTAGTTTCTATAAAGCAGTGGGCGCCGCCATCTTACAACCTTGTTTTCCCTGATCTTTCTCTTCTGCTGAGAACATTTAGAAATATATATATAAAACAGCCAATAAAAGAGAGTGTACAGAGAAAAAGGGTATGGACTATAGGAATGTTAAAGTAACTATGTAACAGGGTTTACACACAACCTTGTTTGTATACTTCCTTGTAAATGCCTGTTTTATATCTGTTCCTAACTGTCCTCAACAGAAGAGATAGATAAGGGGGAAACCTAAGTTCCAGCATGGCAGCACCCATTATTTTTTTAGAAATGCAGAGAAATATCAGTAATTTTCAAATTTAAATTACAACAAAAGGGAGCAAATAAATAATGAAAATCTATTGCAGTCTTTTTACCACTCATAATTAAAATGTTATATTACAATCTCAAACTGTTTAATGTCCTTTAACCTCAAAGTAATATTATCTATTTTAAAATACTATTATGTATTTGATATGAGTATTCTTCATATGTTAATGTGGATATTTTATGATATTCCTTGTATATGTAAATATATTTGTTTATGTTTAAACAAGGGAATTAATCAGCATCCAACCACTGCCACCATATCATATAACTGGGCTTTGCCTTCTATTTTACTTATTGTCATTTCTGAACTTCTTTCTTTTATGATTCAGATAGAGCAGGCAATTTTAAACAACTTTTTAAGTTACTCCTATTATAAATTTTTCTTCATTCTCTTGCTAGCTTTATTTGAAAAAGCATTCATCTAAGCTAAGGAGCCAGCACATTTTTGGCTCAGCACCTGGATTGCGCTTGCTGATTGGTGGCTAAATGTATCAGCAATTAGCAAGCGCTATCCAGGGTGCTGAAAAAAAATGGTCCGGCTCCTTAGCTTAGATTCCTGCTTTTTCAAATAAAGATAGCAAGAGAATGAAGAAAAATTGATAATAGGAGTAAATTAAAAAGTTGCTTAAAATTGGATGCTCTATCTGAATCATGAAAAAACAATTGGGTTTAGTGTCCCTTTAAGTTTTACTTGAATGAATATACAGACATTAGTAAGTAAGGGGAATAAGTATAAAGCAGGTATACACAATCATGTACTGAATGTACTGAAGAAACTAAAATATAAAAGGAAAGAATAAAAAGAAAAAGGAAATGGTAAAAAATTGAAAATGTACGAATAAGTAGCACAGCAACAGTACCATAACATCATTACATAGAAATCTGAAAGTCACAGATTAGAGACAACATATATCACAAAAAGAGTGGGAAAGATTAAATGTCACCTATGTTATCCTGGTCTAAGATAAAGAAATTAAAACAGAGAGGGGGATAAAACATTGCTTCCCAAAATACCACCTTGTTACCCTGGACAGTTATAAGTTACACATGCTGTAACACAGTGATTTGCAACCTTTTTTTTGCCGTGGCACACTTTTATACATTAAAAAATCCTGTGGCACACCACCATCCCAAAATTTTACAAAATCACACATTGTAGCCTAATACAGGATATATATATATATATATATATATATATATATATATATATAAACATACACACACACTGTACTGTGCTGTCATGCCATGCCTCCTACAAACTATACATGACATATTGACATTCATTCAAACACCCCCCCGCACTGTTGTCAGTCTGCCGTGGCACACCTGAGGATCTCTCACGGCACACTAGTGTGCCACGGCACACTGGTTGAAAAACACTGCTGTAACACTATTCATGCGCTATCCAGAGGCACAATACATGTTCCTTCCTGCACACCCTGCAGCATGTATAACTCATAACTGTCTACATTAACATGGCTGAGGTGGCAACCCTAGGGGCCCATTACTTTATTGAAATATAATATGAAAGAGCAGGAATTCATTTTAAAACAACTTTTTGCAGGAAAAGGTTAAAGGGACAGCGTTGTCAAAATTAAACTTTCATAATATGGAGTTTTAAAAAACTTTCCTGTTTACTTTTATCATCAAATTTGTTTTGTTCTCTTGGTATTCTTTGTTGAACGCTAAACCTGGTAGGCTCATATGCTAATTTCTAAGGCTGCCTCTTATCTCAGTGCATTTTGAAAGGTTTTTTTTTTTTACAGCTAGACAGCACTAGTTCATGTGTGCCATATAGATAACATTGTGCTCACTCTCGTTGAGTTATTTATGAGTCAGCACTGATTGGCTAAAATGCAAGTCGGTGAAAGAACTGAAATAAGGGGGCATTTAGTCTGAACTTCAAATGAGTACTAGTTTTTTTTCTAACAAATTTCAAAGTTATGTCTATTTCCACTCCCACTGTATCATGTGACAGTCATCAGCCAATCATAAACGCATTTACGTATATTCTGTGAATTCTTGCACATGCTCAGTAGGAGCTGGTGACTCAAAAAGTCTAAATATAATATATAAAAACACATTTTGTTAATGGAAGTAAATTGGAAAGCTGTTTAAAATTGCATGATCTGCCTGAATCATGAAAGTTTAATTTTAACTTGAGTTTCCTTTTAAGGATTTTAAATTATTTTAAATTTCATTTTAAAAGTATTTTAAATTATAAATATAATTTCAGAACAGGTTCTAGATTCCAAGCCTCACTAGACTGAAATAATACAGTAAATGAAGGCATAAACATAAATTAAAATCTCTTAAACTATAAATAAAAATGCCCCTGTTTGTGAGCTCTCTAAACATTACTTTTCCAGATCCTTCCTTCTGTCTCTCAGTTTCTTCACAAGCAATATTGCGTTTTCCATCTAAGCATCTAATGCTATCAGCTGGTAAAATGTATTTACTCTTATCCATAGCAATGCTTTGTATCATTCAAAGGTTTTAGTGAACAAATAGATCTGGTTTTCTTTACATCAGGATCAAATAACTTTTGAGGTTCCTACAAACAATTGTTAGATTATTCTGTGTGGAGATTGATGCCTGTGCTCCTGAAGAAAATCATACTAGGTAGAAGAGATGGTGGTTTTCAGAATACAAAATGAACATTTTTAAAGCTATTTATGGAAGGGCAAGAACAATATTTAATTTGATGCGTAAGAGAAGTAGCTAGAACTGAAGTGTGATAATTGTTATCTTAATGTCCTATTGTGTACTGAATTGTACAAAAAATGAAAGGCTGCGGTGTTATAAAGCTGCACTATCTGTATGATTTAGTCAGTGAGCAGCTGTTCTTCTGTATAGTTAACCTATAGCTCAGTCAATATTACAAGTTCATATGTGTGCTAAGAGAAAGGCAATCATGCTTGCAGAATGTGGCAATCCACTCTGGGAGTTACAACCAGGATTGTATCACTTCCAACATTCATTTTTATTCTTTTCTTTTTTTTTTTGTATGAGACCACAATGTATTTTCATGATTTCATGTAAAATTAAAAAAAAAATTAAAAAAATAATGTATTTAGATTATCAAAATTTACTTAGTTCTCTTGATATCCTTTGATGAAAAGTAGGTCGATAGGTATGCTCGGGAGCATTCTTTTCTGAAATCATTATACAACTGCAGTTTTGCAAAAATGCAAATTATACATTTAAAAAGAGTACTAGATAGCAGCAGTCTGGTGTCAGAAAGTGCTTCAGACATTTGTACACTATCTACTTAGGTATACTCTTCAATAAAGGATACCATGAGAAAGAAGCACTTCATGATACAAGTAAGTTGGAAACCTTTTTAAAACTGTATGCTCTATCTTAATCATGAAAGAAAAAAATTGGGTTGCATGTCCCTTCTTAACATACAATCAGCTTCAAGTAGCTCATACACTGTATATATGAACGAAAATAGCAATAAAGTGAGTCACATAATTTTTTTTCTTCCCCAGTGCATATAAAAGTTATATTTACTCTATACTGTAGTCTATTAAGTGTACAATAGCATTATGTCTAAAACAAATATTGTACATACCTTAATTAAAAAATGCTAACCATCATCTGAGCCATAATCTTTTTGGCTGGTGGTGTTTATATGTGTATTCATGTGTATTTGTTTATATGTATATTTGTTTATATGTGTATTCATGTGTATTTGTTTATATGTATATTTGTTTATATGTGTATTCATGTGTATTTGTTTATATGTATATTTGTTTATATGTGTATTCATGTGTATTTGTTTATATGTATATTTGTTTATATGTGTATTCATGTGTATTTGTTTATATGTATATTTGTTTATATGTGTATTCATGTGTATTTGTTTATATGTATATTTGTTTATATGTGTATTCATGTGTATTTGTTTATATGTATATTTGTTGGAAAAATGGTGCTGATAAACTTGCTTGAAACAGGGTTACCACAAACCTTCCATTTCATAAAAAGAGCAATATCTGTGAAGCAACAATAAAGCAAAGCGCAATAAAACGAGGTATGCCTGTGTGTGTATGTGTATATATATATATATATATATATATATATATATATATATATATATATATATATATATATATATATTTGAAGGTAACGTCCAGCACCATTTTCTCCACAGTTAATGGGTATATATATATATATACATAAACACACAAAAATTTTGCCATCTATCATATACTGATTTGTGTAAGATTAAAGAGAATTAGTTAAATGGCCTCTCACAATAATATGGGTTTATTTTCTGATTTGCAACATATTTGCCCTATCTATATCCAGTGCAATCCTACTGGAAAGTGAAACACAGTCTAACTTTAAGGGACTGCTCTAAAACCTCAGGATAGGTTACATGAGGAAGTAATTAACTTTATCAAAGAAACACATGACTCAATTTTTTATAGCCATTTAATAAACGCAGGCAGCTTGCAAGCTACTGGTGACACTGTATAGTAAACAAGACAATTTAGCCGGAAGGCAAACTGAATAATCTAGTGTCCTGATAAAGCCATACCTGCTACCGTTTGTGAACATCAAATCTATTAAAGGGACATATAATTCTGCAATATTATATCCCCTTTAATAATGTGTTGTTAATAATCTATTTTACCTGCTGAAGTGTATTAAATTGACTTCTATATTTACTCAATATTGATTAAATTCAATTGAACCTTAAAATGATCAACCATAACAGTTATATAGTAGCTGGGTGACCAACATAGTTAAATAGTTTAAAAGGTGTTATAAACTAGCAGACCAAGAAACAAAGCTCTGTAGATAGGAAGGGACATAAGTTATATGGCTCTTGAGTAGGGAAAAGGAGAGGTCAGGAGCAAGGTTATAAGCGGTGACATTTTGCTTAGAGTTTTTCTGATTAGAATCAGAGTTTTGAATTTGGAGGAACACTAAAGTAAAATTAAACTTCATTCAGATAGAGCATGCAATTTTAAACAACTTCCCTATTCATTTCATTTTCACATTGTACACACTCGTTTTAAATGCTCACTTAATGAGGCACTAACTTAATGCATGTGCAAGAGTTCATAATATATACATATATGCATTTTGTGATTGGCTAATAGCTGTCACATGGCACAGGAGACACGGAAATGGAATTGATTTTGAAATTTGAAGAAAGAAATCTACTACTCATTTGAAATTCTTACTACTTTTGCATTGCCGTTGAGTTATGCATTTGTTGATTATGCATTTAAACTCTATATAATGGTCCATTAATTCTGAGCTTATAAAAAGTGTAAACCTTAAAATGATCAACCATAACAGTTATATAGTAGCTGGGTGACCAACATAGTTAAATAGTTTAAAAGCTCCTCATCAAATATAGCAACAGTCATGATCATCCTCCTCTTTCTGGACTCATCTCTTGCAAAACCAATTTGAGAAATGCATTGTACAACTTTATGCATTTACATTAGACAACTATGGGGTAAATTTATCATGGTGCGGACAGACATGATCCGCTATAGCGAATCATGTCTGCCGCACATCGATAAATGCCGACAGCATATGCTGTTGGCATTTATCATTGCACCAACAGTTCTTGTGAACTGCTTGTGCAATACCACCCCCTGCAAATTCTCGGCCAATCGGCCGTTGGCAGGGGGTGTCAATCAATCTGATCGTATATTCGATTGGGCTGATTGCTGTCCGCCACCTCAGAGGTGGCAGACGAGTTAAGGAGCAGCGGTCTTAGGACCGCTGCATCTTAACTTCAGCTTCAGGCGGAACTGAAGCGGAGTGGGTCGGAAGCAGCATCCGCTGCTTTATAAATCGACCCCTATGTGTAATCATCACAAGATCATACACTTTCTATAGTAAAATATGTATTTAAAATGTGTAAATCTTTCTGCTTATTTGCTCTCTTATCTTCTTCTGCTTTACCTGGACTATGCAATCTATTAATGATTTGCACTTTTGTCCGTATTGCTCTCTTGCAATAAATCTTCAGTACAGTTTCTCATATGGATTGTAATTCTTTCTGTTCTAACCTTCTACCTGTCCACAAGTACATCTATTGCCCCTTTATAATCAGTTATACTCCCTGGCTCTAAACACAGATCCCATGACTTACTTAGCAAATCCTAACACATTTACCAGCATCCAATCTAGGGACAGATAACAAGGGACAATGATCAGTTTTGCATAATCGTCATGAATATAGTGAAAACATTCATTACAGATTAGCATCACAAAACAATAAGTTGATGACAAGAATGATAAAGTTATGATAACTGAAGCAACACATTGCAGTGAAATAACATTGGTTTAGTGCTCTATCTATGAAGCTCTATAACTCTAAATAGTATATGATACAGTAGTTATCAAACCGATGGAAGAAACTTTCTGGCATCCTCTACCAATGATGAACTGATGTAAATAGATATATTGCCAACTCAGAGTGGGTGCTAGCAACCTGTTAAAGGGAAAAAAGCCAAAAAAAAATTGTGCTTCAGATAGAGCCTGCAATTTTACATTTTTAAGCATTCCAATTTACTTATTTGCTTTCTTCTCTTGGTATCCTCTGTTGAAAAGCACAACTAGGTAATGTCATGAGTAACAATGCGCAGCTGGGAGCTAGCTGCTTATTGGTTGCTCCGGTCCTTGGCTCATTGGATGTGTTCAGCTAGCTCCCAGCTGTGCATTGTTACTCTTGACTCTACCTAGGTGTGCTTTTCATCAGAGGATACCAAGAGAAGAAAGCACACCTAGGTAGGGTCAGGAGTAACAATGCACAGCTGGGAGCTAGCTGCTGATTGGTTATTCTGGTTATTGGCTCACCAGATGTGTTAAGCTAGTTCCCAGTTGTGCACTGCTGCTACTTCAACAAAGGAAACCAAGAAAATTAAGTAAAATTGTTAATAGAAGTAAATGGTAAAATGCTTTAGAATTGTATACACTATCATAAAAGTACATTTTGGATTTAATGTTTCTTTAAAGGGACAGTCTACCCCAGAATTGTTATTGTTTAAAAAGATAGAGAATCACTTTATTACCCATTCCCCAGTTTTGCCTAACCAACACTGTTATATTAATACACTTTTTATTTCTGTGATTATCTTGTATCGAAGCCTTTACAGACTTTTCCCTTATTTCAGTTCTTTTTACAGACTTGCATTTTAGCCAATCAGTGCTGACTCATAAATAACATAGAAACATAAAATTTGACAGTAGATAAGAACCAAAAAGGCCCATCAAGTCTACCCATATTGCATGTTGCTTTTTTTTTAGGATAGCCTTATGCATGTCCCAGGCATTTTTTAATTCCTTTACAGTCTTTGTGTTTACCACCTCAAATGGAAGTTTATTCCATGAATCCACCACCCTTTCTGTAAAAAAATGCTTCCTCAATTTTCTCCTGAATCTGCTACCCTCTACCTTTAGATTGTGACCCTTTGGTTTTTTTTTTAAATATTTTATTTTTGTCCAGTAGTGTACAAAATTACAAGAAGAGCATAAAAAGGAAAAAAAAAACGGAAAGAACAGACTCTTTGTCTATTGCGCCACGCAGGGCCCGATAACATATAAAATACCGTTAGAAACTTGTCCTGCATATTTACATACATCTTGACAATTCAGTATAACTTCAAATAAATGCACACTACTGGGTCTTTTTTATAATTTTAATCCTAAACCTAACAAACTAACAAAAACAGAAAAAGAAAGGAGAAAAAAGAAAGCGAGAAAAAGAGAAAAAAAAAATTGCTCTATCCAACCACCCCGACCCCCCATCCCCCGACCTCAAAGGAGATGCTGTCTCCAAAATTCGGGGTACCTGTCTGATAGTATTAACTGTAGAAAATCCTCTGACTTGCAGAAATGACTTAGTATCTGCAGCTGAACCTCTCTAGGCTGAGCTAGAATTACTTTATCCCATTTTGCTAGATATTTAATTATTTTTTTTTCCTCAAGTATTACTGGATCAAATTGTTCTACCAATATTTGATATTGGATATTGCGTGTAACAGAGGCTATCGTGGGCACTTCTCTATCCTTCCACCTCCTTACAATCACTTGTCTGACCAAGAGAATTACTGTATTAATCAAAGCTTTATTTTGAATCTGGTCATGAACCAGAAAGAAGATCTATAGCGGGTTGAGTGTTATTCTGACAGGCAGAAATCTGTTCAGCCAGTATTCCACTTGTTTCCATAATTTAATCGTTTTTGGACAAGCATAAAAGACATGAAATAGATCAGCAGAGGGAAATTTGCATCTATAGCAAGCACTATCCCCTTTCCATTTAGCTAGTCTACTAGGAGTCAGGCTCTATTCAGCAGCTTCAAGTGAGATTCTCTGATTGCCATGTTATTTGTATACTTTCTTACCCTATTAAAACTTTTTTGGAAAAATTCTAGGTCAATCTCAGGAACATCTAATTTCCAAATGCATAGGAGACTATTCATCCTAGCCTCTGCATCCTTGGATGAGAGTAATCTGTACATGGGTGAGATAGAATGTTCCCCCCTATAGAATCTACTGACGATAGTATCTAGTGGACCCAAAGACCAGACGTCTCCTTCTGAGACTTTCTGATTATAATAAAAATGTCTGGTCTGTAAATAGGCAAAAAAGGATCTCCTATCTAAATTAAATTATCTAGTTAAAGATTCAAAGGTTTTTTATATGGTTTTATATGGTTTTTATATGGTTGGAGAGCGGATCCACCATCTGGATCAAGAAATTCAAGTTATTTGCTGACCATTTTCTAAAGACAGGGGATGTATAACCACTTTCAAAATCCGGGTTTCCTCTAATAGGTAAGTATTTAGAGAGAGTATGTTTAATCTCTAATAGCTTGCAAATTTTGTGCCATGCTATAATTACATTGTGAATAGTGTATTTTAGTGTGAAATCTCTTATCCTTGAATGATGGGCTAGGTGTAATAGCGCTTTAAGAGTATAGGGGGACATTATGTTTTCTTCTATCTCAAAACTGGTGACATAACTGGCTGATGCCAAATTATAATTAACCAAGTTTGTGAAAGCAAAACCACCCATTTCTTTTGGGTGCATTAGTCTTGATAGTGCAATACGCGGTTTTTTAAGTGCCCACTGAAAACGGAACAGCCTGCATTGAATTTATGCACGTCCACCTTACGTAAAAACAAGGGGACATTCTGTATAATATATAAAATTTTCGCATTTTAATTAGTGCTATCCTAGCCGAATGTGAAAGAGGCAGTCTGCTCCACTTCTGCATCTCAGCAAGACATTTCCTCCAAATATTAGAGAAATTTATATCATACCATTCTTCTGGATTTCTGGAGAGATTTATTCCTAAATATTTAATGTATCTATCTGATAGCTTAAAGGGATTCTCTAAAAGGCTGTTCTTATTTTTTATTATCCATAGGATCTCCGATTTGGATAAATTAATTCTGTACCCAGTAAATTTACTAAACTCCGCTAGGGCATCTACTAAGACTGGAATATTTTGGTTGAATTTCTTATATAGAATAAGATATCATCTGCATATAATGATAATGTCACCTTATGCTGCTTTACCTTAATACCCTCCAGTATTTCTCTGCTCTTTATATATTTCTCAGTATTATTTATACTGAGATATGATATAGGATTCTGATATAATAGGGAGATATACGTGTAGAAATGCCCTGAGAAGCCGAATTTCTTTAAAGTTGTTAATAAATGATCCCATAGGACAGAGTCAAAAGCCTTTTCTGCATCAATCGTTATTATAGCAAAGAATGTATTCGATTATCGTCATAGCTTTTCTTATATTTTTCTGGCTGTTCTGCCTGGTATAAATCCAGTTTGATCTGGATGGATGACATCTCCTACGATCTTTTTAAGGCGCAAAGCTAATATATTTGCTAAAATTTTGTAATCGCAATTAAGGAGTGAAATAGGTCTATATGAATCCATTAAATTGGGGTCCTTATCCTTCTTTAATATAAGTGTGATATTAGAAGCAGAAAAAGTTTGGGATGGTTTGAGATGGAGTAGGAAATAGTTATTAAATGGGGGTGATCTCTTCAGAAAGCACTTTATAAAACTCAATCGGTAATTGGTCAGGGCCTGGAGCCTTCCCATGGGCTGCCTCTTTAATAGCCTTAGAGATTGCATCTACTGTAATCTCTTTATTCATTTTATTCAACTGAGCTACGGATATTTTAGGTATCTTAATGTCTTTCCAGAATCTGCTTTTCGCCTCCTGATTTACTTCTAGCGGAGAGTAAAGTTTTTGAAAGAATAGGTAGAATTGCCTAATAATATCATTTGGAGTATTATATTTCTGTCCATCGACAGAGATTGATCCAATATAATTATTTTTCATCTTACTTTTGGAGATAACTGCCAGCACTTTTGCTGTTTTAGGGGAGAAAGTACCATAAATGGCTTTATTTTTAAGATCCTCTTGCAGCTGATTTTGTGTTAGGAATATCTCCCTCTCTTTTTTTGCCTTCTGGTAAATTACCCCTATCAGGATTGTCAATATATTTTATAAATTTATTTTTAAGATAATTTGTTAATTGTAGTTCCCTTGCTTTCATCTTTCTCTTCTTTTTGACCATATATGCTTTTATTTCACCTCTAAGAGAGGCCTTTGCGGCCTCCCAGAATATTTCTGTTCTAGGGAGGTATTCCTTATTTAGAGAGGCATAGTCCCTCCATCTTTGGCTCAACCAATTTCTAAACTGAATATTTGAGTGTAAGAAGGAGGGAAAGAAAAATTTACCACATAGGCTCTCTCATTTATTTCCCAGCTGGATAGACAAGGAGATAATGGCATGATCTGATAAAATTATATTTTTAATATCTGTCTTAATTTCTAGTTGTAAAATCCTTTCCATCACCAAGAACATATCTATTCTTGAGAATGTACGAAATGACTTAGATTCACATGTAAACATTTTCTCATCAGGATGTTGGGGCCTCCATATATCCCTGAGTTTAAGACTTTTTAGAAAGGAAGCCAAAATTTTGGCTTCTTTCCTCGCTCTATATGAGCCACTGGTGCTTAGTCTATCCAGCTGGGGAACACACACGCTGTTGAAATCACCACCTATAATTAGTTGTGAGTCTACTGAATTAATTAGTTTTAGATATATCTCATCCCAAAAATCAGATCGACATTCGTTTGCAGCATACAGAGTATATTGGCAATTATTAATCTCTATTTCTAAAATCAGATATCTTCCATCTACATCTCTATACTGCGATTTTAGCTGAAATTCTAGTTCCTTACTAAAAATGCATGCTACTCCTCTTTTTCTTTTTACTGCTGGGGTCGAAAACACCTCCCTAATCCAACCCATTTTTAATTTCTCTGCTTCCTGCAGGTTCAAGTGGGGTTCCTGTAGGAAAACAATATCTGGTTTGTACATTTTTAAGTGGTGTATTATTTTTTTTCTCTTGGCAGGGGAGGAGAAGCCCCCACATTCCAAGAGAGTAGATTAAGTAATTTTTTCATTTCTGTTGGAGCAGAATCTTAATCCTATTGACTTCTTTTAGGCGAGAGATAGTAGCCATAAGGTAGAGAGGGGGGGGGGGCGTAGGAGGAGAGATAGAGAGAAAGAGGGCGACAAGAAGAAGGAGAAAAAAAAACGGACAGGGGAAAAACAGCACAAAACAGCCGATCCAGTGGCCATCTGATTGAACTAAAATAATGTACAGGCATTTTTATATTATAGCTTTTTATTTTCTAAAAATAGTCTGGCCTCCTCCACTGAGTTTAATGTAAGTGTACTATTGTCTAAAAAAAAAATTGATTTTTGCAGGATAGATCATTGTGGCTTTGTGGCCTGCATTAATCAGTTGTGTACACCAGGGAGCCATCAGCCTCCTCTTATTAAGTGTTTCAGCGAAGAAATCTTGAAATAGATAAATACGTTCTTTATTAATCTCTACTGAGCCTTTTTTCCTATAATATGAGAAAATTCTCTGTTTGTCCTGAAAGTTTAACAATTTCTCTAGCACTGGTCTTTTGAATTTTGTAGGGTTATCTTTCTTTTGGTATGAGCCCAGTCTATGGGCTCTCTCCACCGCAATCTCTGTAGTATTTGAGGGCATATCTAACATTTCAGATAATGTAACTTTAATAAATGTCATAAGGTCCATAAATTCTGGAATCTCAGGTAGACCTACTATTTTCACAAATTATTTCTTCGTGACCTATCTTCTAAGTCGTCCAGTCGTGCTTGCAACATTTCAATAGTCTTAGTCTGTGCATTCAAAAGAGTATGTTGGGTATTTTGGAGATCATCAAGATCAGATATTCTGCTCTCGATTTCCCCTAGTCTACTAGAGACCTGTTTGATTTCGCTAGTTAAGGTGATTAATTCTGATTTCACTTCCTCAAATTGTGGCAAAAATAGGTCGGATATTTGTTTTACTAGATTATTGGTATCAATAATGGTATTGGGGCCAGATGGAAGATCTGTTGCCCCTATCTCTGAACTACCTATACTCGACCTAGGCTTCCTATCCTTAATTTTTGGTGGCATTGTGCCTATGTCAGATCTGCTGATCCCTAAGAATTTGTCCATAAAAGGGAACTGGGAGAGAGAGAAAATAAGAGAAAAGGCCGTAAAAACGGCGTGTCCATATAAGTGTGTGTATAGTGTGGGATGACTATATATAATGTAGTGTTCTGCAGTAGCAGAAAAATAGAAAAGGGGACGCAGTAAAATTCATGCAAGGGAAAAACGTGAATTTAGTGAGAGAAACAGGTGATATGTACCTATGGATAGAGGTGAATGTGTAAAGTCAACCAGTCCTATATTCTTACCCAATATATACGGGATTAGTTAGATCCTATTAAAAGTCAGATAGTATTTCAATCCTTTAAATTATAGTCACTGCCAGTAAATTTAGATGGAAGAATACAAGTTAAACATCCACTATATAGCAAAATGCTGCCCCACTTACTTTCTGGGATCCCTATTTAATATGCCTAAATTAGATACGAACATACTAATTAGGATACGCTTTATTTCTGTAAACCTTAATATAGGTGTGTTTGACTAATTCAGTTGAAGCAAGCAGTACTTCTCCACTATATATCCCACCGAGCAAAAAATATACTTCACAAATATAATTTTAACCTAAGAGCTTTGATATACTTTGTACCTATGAAAATAGCGTTATACCGTAATATAGTTGTTAACCATATATAAATCTATGCCTAAGTTGTCAGCTCTATAGATCCATATATTAACTGACACATTGTTGATAGACAGGTCAAAAGCCAAATTATATTATGAGAATACCATAAGCCATAAATCAGAACAGCATACTCTATCTTTAATCTCATGGGTATCGCTAAAAGCTATTTTCCTTTGAGTGCTTTGACAGATCTTATCCTGATTTCTAGGCTAGTTCAGAATATCTAATAGCCATCATCTAGATTTATAAAAATACTGAGCATAAAGTCTGATCGAATTGAAATGGGCCAGATATGTTGTAATATCACTGTGAACCATATATAGATCTATGCCTGAGTCATCAACTCTGTAGGACCATATACCTAGACTAGCACATTGTTGAAAACAGATCAAATAGCTTAATTACATTCTGAGAATCATATAAACCATCGTTCAGAACAGCATGTAATATCGCTAATCTCATTTATTTATTTATAAAATATTTTACCAGGAAGGATACATTGAGATTTCTCTCGTTTTCAAGATTTCCCCTTTAAGTGCTTTAGCAAATCCTTTAACAAATCCTAGCCCGATTTCTAGGCTAGTTCAGCATATCTAGCAACAGTTGTCTAACCTTATAAAAATATTAAGTATATACTCTAATCAATTTGACATAAACAGGTGAGACCTCAGCGTGGAGGGGGGATCCCTCCAATCCGGACACGATCTCTTGGCCAGAGTGTCGAACACCACAGTGGCCGTGGAAATGCTCGGGAGTGCTGTGTGAGGATGGTTCTCTCAGGACGCCGGTTGCACGTGTCTAACCAGACACCTCCCACAAACGGAAGTCACTTCACCGTGACCCTTTGTTTTGGCATTTATTTTTTTTGAGGAAAATGCTTTCAGCTTCTACTTTATTAAGTCCCTTCATATATTTGAAGGTTTCTATCATGTAACCTAGTTCCCTTATATCCTCTAAACTATATATATTTAGATCATAGAGTCTTTCTTTGTATGTTTTATATTTTAGACCATGTACCATTTTAGTAGCCCTCTTTTGGACAGCTTCTAGATTATTTATATCTTTCTGAAGATATAGGGGCCAATTTATTATTGCCTGGCAGAAATGATACGCCACAGTGTATCATGTCCACCAGACATTGCTGAACTGCTTGTGCAATGCCGCCCCCTGCCACTAGCAGGAGGTGTTAATCAACCCGATCGTATAGGAACCTTGCTATTTCTACTACTAATACCTCTCCCAATGCAACCAAGTATTCGACTGGCTTTATAGGCTGCACTACTGCATTGTGGACCAAATTTTAAATCATCTGAAATAATAATTCCCAAGTCACTTTCTTCTTTAGTTGCAGTCAGTAATATACCATTGAGACTATAATTGGCCTTTGGGTTTTTGGATCCTATATGCATAATTTTGCTCTTGGTTACATTAAATTTCAGATCCTATTTATTTGATCAGTCCTCTAGTTTTTTTAATATCACTGTTCATTTGATCAACCCCTCCTGGAACACCGACTCTGTTAAAAAAATTTGTATCATCAGCAAACAAGCAAACCTTCCCCTTAAGCCCACTTCCAATATCACTTTTGAACATGTTAAACAAAACAGGCTCAAGAACTGACCATTGGGGAACACCACTAGTAACTGATGCCTCATTTGAATGTACTCCATTAATTGAAACCCTCTGTCATCTATCTTTAAGCCAGCATTCTACCCACTTAACAATCTTAGCATCTACTTGTTGTATGGGACGGTGTCAAATGCTTTGCTAAAGTCTAGAAATGCAACATCTACAGCTCCTCCCTGGTCTATTAATTTAGTTAAATGGTCAAAGAAATCAATTAGATTAGTGTGACTTGATCTTCCAGCAGTGAAACCATGCTGTCCTTTGTCTTCTAAGTTGTTTGTCTGAAGGAAAGACACAAATTTCCTTTAAAAGAGTTTCCATTAATTTCCATGCAGTTGAGGTCAAACTGACTGGCCTATAGTTAGTAGAATCTTCCTTACTACCCTTTCTATGAAAAGGCACTACATTGGCAATTTTCCAGTCTTTTGGAACAACTCCTGTTAGAAGTAGGGTGACCATATTGCCACTTTAAAAAGGTACACATATGAAAAATATATATGTCTGGGCTGTTTTCAAGGCTGTTTAAATAAATGTTTTGTATAAGAACCCTGACATATGTATTTTTTATATGTGTCCCTTTTTAAAAAGGCAATATGTTCACGCTAGTTAGAAGTGACTGATTAAATAAATCAGCTAATGGAGTAGCTATCACGGATCAAAGTTCTCTTAGAACCCTTGGATGAATATTATCTAGAACCACAGACTTATTTACTTTTATTTTTGATAAAGCCCTTGAAACCTCTTATGCTGCAAAAAGAAAAGTACTACTCACATTATCATTTACAGTAACATTCCTTAATAGAATCTCACTATCTTTACCATCTGTTGTAAAGACTGAACAGAAGTAATCATTTAAACAGTTTGTCTAACTGTGAAGAAATGTCAAAATGCGCTGAGATAAGAGGCAGCCTTCAAGTTCTGAGAAATTAGCACATGAGGCTACCTAGGTTTAGCTTTTAACCAAGAATACCAAGAGAACAAAGCAAATTTAATGACAAAAGTAAATTGGAAAGTTGTTTAAAATTGCATGCCCTATCTGAATCATGAAAATTTCATTTTGAATTGACTGTCCCTTTAAGCATATTTTACATGTTTTAATGTAACACAATAAAAACTCTTATTAGGTCACAGTAAAAACATTTATACAAAATACTAAACTGTAATCTAAGAGACTAGTTTTTAATCATTTTAAACTTCTTGTTACGCACTTTTGTCTATTATCAGTTAAAATGAATATGCTTTACCCCTTATAGTGTATCAGATAAAAAATGCACACATTTCTCATATCTCCGTCTGAACATTTTTAATTATTTATTTTATTTTACTATTTTTATAACAGTATTTGACATGTTTTTAACCAGATACATTAACGTTATCAATTGTATGCAAGCATGAAAGGGACTTAAAGTTACTTTTAGGTAGAAGGGTAATTCCTGGTTGTATTATTTTTATAATAATATTAGCACCAACATTTTATTCAGATCTATAGAGATGAGCATTTTGTATGTATGTTATATTTAAGAGAGTAAATTACAATAGTTACATTAACAAGGAGGACATGAGTGCCTTTCTCTTAAACACAATCAAGAGAAGATGCATTATTAGAGAATGTCTCACGCTTACAATCTGAAGGGGAAAATCAATTAACAGTAGCAGAGGGAGGACGGGAAAGGAAGAGAAGTATCCACTTCCAAGCCTCTGTCAGCTGCCAATGTCTAGAAAAAAAATATTCAAAACCTCGCTGCTCAGGTGAAATGATCTAAGAAGTTGGTACAGTGAGGTCCTTAAAAAATGTAGAAACACAAAATTTATTGATAAATTTTTATGTTGCCATGTAGTGTTCTTTATGTGAAACAGAGACTTCTACATTAGAAATACAAGGTCTAAAAACAATCACAAATACTTTGCGTGATTTCTCTCCTTGCTGGCGAGGTTTTGAATATCAGCTCCTCTAACTCACTCTTAGTGACTCATCCACTCTCTCATTCTCGGTCACTCCCTTGCCATTTTCTGTCTTATGCTCTCACTCAATATCACCCTGTCTCAAACTCTCACTCTTTTTCACTCAGTCATTCATACTTTTACTCATTCGCACTGATTCACAACCTATCACACTCTCACTTTCACACAACACAGGAGGTATTGGGGTCAAATAAACAAAACATGTGTTGCAAACTGCTGCAAAAAATTGCCTGCCTGTAGTTTTAGGGCCCGTCAACCTTGGGACACTATGGCCTAGATTTGGAGTTCGGCGGTAAAAGGGCTGTTAACGCTCCGCGGGCTTTTTTCTGGCCGCACCATAAATTTAACTCTGGTATCGAGAGTTTAAACAAATGCTGCGTTAGGCTCCAAAAAAGGAGCGTAGAGCATTTTTACCGCAAATGCAACTCTCGATACCAGAGTTGCTTACGGACGCGGCCGTCCTCAAAAACGTGCTCGTGCACGATTCTCCCATAGGAAACAATGGGGCTGTTTGAGCTGAAAAAAAACCTAACACCTGCAAAAAAGCAGCGTTCAGCTCCTAACGCAGCCCCATTGTTTCCTATGGGGAAACACTTCCTACGTCTGCACCTAACACCCTAACATGTACCCCGAGTCTAAACACCCCTAACCTTACACTTATTAACCCCTAATCTGCCGCCCCCGCTATCGCTGACACCTGCATATTTTTTTTAACCCCTAATCTGCCGCTCCGTAAACCGCCGCAACCTACGTTATCCCTATGTACCCCTAATCTGCTGCCCTAACATCGCTGACCCCTATATTATATTTATTAACCCCTAATCTGCCCCCCTCAACGTCGCCGACACCTGCCTACACTTATTAACCCCTAATCTGCCGAGCGGACCTGAGCGCTACTATAATAAAGTTATTAACCCCTAATCCGCCTCACTAACCCTATCATAAATAGTATTAACCCCTAATCTGCCCTCCCTAACATCGCCGACACCTACCTTCAATTATTAACCCCTAATCTGCCGAGCGGACCTCACCGCTACTGTAATAAATGTATTAACCCCTAAAGCTAAGTCTAACCCTAATACTAACACCCCCCTAAGTTAAATATAATTTTTATCTAACGAAATAAATTAACTCTTATTAAATAACTTATTCCTATTTAAAGCTAAATACTTACCTGTAAAATAAATCCTAATATAGCTACAATATAAATTATATTTATATTATAGCTATTTTAGGATTAATATTTATTTTACAGGCAACTTTGTAATTATTTTAACCAGGTACAATAGCTATTAAATAGTTAAGAACTATTTAATAGTTACCCTAGTTAAAATAATAACAAATTTACCTGTAAAATAAATCCTAACCTAAGATATAATTAAACCTAACACTACCCTATCAATAAATTAATTAAATAAACTACCTACAATTACCTACAATTAACCTAACACTACACTATCAATAAATTAATTAAACACAATTGCTACAAATAAATACAATTAAATAAACTAGCTAAAGTACAAAAAATAAAAAAGAACTAAGTTACAAAAAATAATAAAATATTTACAAACATAAGAAAAATATTACAACAATTTTAAACTAATTACACCTACTCTAAGCCCCCTAATAAAATAACAAAGCCCCCCAAAATAAAAAATTCCCTACCCTATTCTAAATTAAAAAAGTTACAAGCTCTTTTACCTTACCAGCCCTGAACAGGGCCCTTTGCGGGGCATGCCCCAAGGATTTCAGCTCTTTTGCCTGTAAAAAAAAACATACAATACCCCCCCAAACATTACAACCCACCACCCACATACCCCTAATCTAACCCAAACCCCCCTTAAATAAACCTAACACTAAGCCCCTGAAGATCTTCCTACCTTGTCTTCACCATACCAGGTTCACCGATCCGTCCTGGCTCCAACATCTTCATCCAACCCAAGCGGGGGTTGGCGATCCATCATCCGGTGCTGAAGAGGTCCAGAAGAGGCTCCAAAGTCTTCCTCCTATCCGGCAAGAAGAGGACATCCGGGCCGGCAAACATCTTCTCCAAGCGGCATCTTCAATCTTCTTCCATCCGGTGCGGAGCGGGTCCATCTTGAAGCAGGCGACGCGGATCCATCCTCTTCTTCCGTTGTCTCCCGACGAATGACGGTTCCTTTAAGGGACGTCATCCAAGATGGCGTCCCTCGAATTCCGATTGGCTGATAGGATTCTATCAGCCAATCGGAATTAAGGTAGGAATTTTCTGATTGGCTGATGGAATCAGCCAATCAGAATCAAGTTCAATCCGATTGGCTGATCCAATCAGCCAATCAGATTGAGCTCGCATTCTATTGGCTGATCGGAAAAGCCAATAGAATGCGAGCTCAATCTGATTGGCTGATTGGATCAGCCAATCGGATTGAACTTGATTCTGATTGGCTGATTCCATCAGCCAATCAGAAAATTCCTACCTTAATTCCGATTGGCTGATAGAATCCTATCAGCCAATCGGAATTCGAGGGACGCCATCTTGGATGACGTCCCTTAAAGGAACCGTCATTCGTCGGGAGACAACGGAAGAAGAGGATGGATCCGCGTCGCCTGCTTCAAGATGGACCCGCTCCGCACCGGATGGAAGAAGATTGAAGATGCCGCTTGGAGAAGATGTTTGCCGGTCCGGATGTCCTCTTCTTGCCGGATAGGAGGAAGACTTTGGAGCCTCTTCTGGACCTCTTCAGCACCGGATGATGGATCGCCAACCCCCGCTTGGGTTGGATGAAGATGTTGGAGCCAGGACGGATCGGTGAACCTGGTATGGTGAAGACAAGGTAGGAAGATCTTCAGGGGCTTAGTGTTAGGTTTATTTAAGGGGGGTTTGGGTTAGATTAGGGGTATGTGGGTGGTGGGTTGTAATGTTGGGGGGGGGTATTGTATGTTTTTTTTTACAGGCAAAAGAGCTGAAATCCTTGGGGCATGCCCCGCAAAGGGCCCTGTTCAGGGCTGGTAAGGTAAAAGAGCTTGTAACTTTTTTAATTTAGAATAGGGTAGGAATTTTTTATTTTGGGGGGCTTTGTTATTTTATTAGGGGGCTTAGAGTAGGTGTAATTAGTTTAAAATTGTTGTAATATTTTTCTTATGTTTGTAAATATTTTATTATTTTTTGTAACTTAGTTCTTTTTTATTTTTTGTACTTTAGCTAGTTTATTTAATTGTATTTATTTGTAGCAATTGTGTTTAATTAATTTATTGATAGTGTAGTGTTAGGTTAATTGTAGGTAATTGTAGGTAGTTTATTTAATTAATTTATTGATAGGGTAGTGTTAGGTTTAATTATATCTTAGGTTAGGATTTATTTTACAGGTAAATTTGTTATTATTTTAACTAGGTAACTATTAAATAGTTCTTAACTATTTAATAGCTATTGTACCTGGTTAAAATAATTACAAAGTTGCCTGTAAAATAAATATTAATCCTAAAATAGCTATAATATAATTATAATTTATATTGTAGCTATATTAGGATTTATTTTACAGGTAAGTATTTAGCTTTAAATAGGAATAAGTTATTTAATAAGAGTTAATTTATTTCGTTAGATAAAAATTATATTTAACTTAGGGGGGTGTTAGTGTTAGGGTTAGACTTAGCTTTAGGGGTTAATACATTTATTACAGTAGCGGTGAGGTCCGCTCGGCAGATTAGGGGTTAATAATTGAAGGTAGGTGTCGGCGATGTTAGGGAGGGCAGATTAGGGGTTAATACTATTTATGATAGGGTTAGTGAGGCGGGTTAGGGGTTAATAACTTTATTATAGTAGCGCTCAGGTCCGCTCGGCAGATTAGGGGTTAATAAGTGTAGGCAGGTGTCGGCGACGTTGAGGGGGGCAGATTAGGGGTTAATAAATATAATATAGGGGTCGGCGGTGTTAGGGGTAGCAGATTAGGGGTACATAGGGATAACGTAGGTGGCGGCGCTTTGCGGTCGGAAGATTAGGGGTTAATTATTTTAAGTAGCTGGCGGCGACGTTGTGGGGGGCAGGTTAGGGGTTAATAAATGTAATACAGGGGTCGGCGGGGTTAGGGGCAGCAGATTAGGGGTACATAAGTATAACGTAGGTGGCGGTCGGCAGATTAGGGGTTAAAAATTTAAATCGAGTGGCGGCGATGTGGGGGGAGCTCGGTTTAGGGGTACATAGGTAGTTTATGGGTGTTAGTGTACTTTAGGGTACAGTAGTTAAGAGCTTTATGAACCGGCGTTAGCCAGAAAGCTCTTAACTCCTGCTATTTTCCGGCGGCTGGAGTTTTGTCGTTAGAGCTCTAACGCTCACTTCAGAAACGACTCTAAATACCGGCGTTAGAAAGATCCCATTGAAAAGATAGGATACGCAATTGACGTAAGGGGATCTGCGGTATGGAAAAGTCGCGGCTGAAAAGTGAGCGTTAGACCCTTTAATCACTGACTCCAAATACCAGCGGGCGGCCAAAACCAGCGTTAGGAGCCTCTAACGCTGGTTTTGACGGCTACCGCCGAACTCCAAATCTAGGCCTATGTAAGTTGATTTTGTAATTTAAGCAAATTATGGCCATATTGTGTGAATAATATTCCAATTTTAACACAATTTGAAATACAATTTTAATATAAATTCATAGGCAATGTTTAGCAGCATTTAAAAATCTTTTGTTTATTTGAAAGTGGATGTGCACCAATACCCCCTGTTTTGTGTAACTATTTTGTCTTATTGGCAGCACTCCAAAAAAAATATTTTTTGCAAGGTGTGCTAAACCAAATGTTGTGGATTTGTATTTAAAAAAAAAGACTGACCATCTCCCATTGGTTAAAGCACCCCACTAAAGCAGTGAATTGGAGTTGTATATAAAAGCCATGGAGTTTCATTCTATTAAAAAAGCTAGAATTATTCAGCCCATAAAGGCAAATTATTGAAGTGTTAGCAGCAGGCAACATTAGGACTCCATTGTAAGTTGGTGACTGGCTAACCAAAATATGGCTATATTGCGTGACTAAGATCCCAATTTTGTTATAAAAGCACAGGTGATTTTTGCAGCAAATGTTTTGTTTATTTGCAAGTGGATATGCGTCAATACCCCCCTGTATTGTAACTTGGGTTGAAAAATTTGTCCAAGAGCTAGTAGTCCCATGAAATTTCTTGGTAGCCAACTTTTTCAACTCCAAATTTTTACTGTGTCATACGTAAACTTGTAATATACTGTTATAAAGTACACTTTCATTACACATTTGTATTAAGAATAAAACACTATGGCCAGATTACAAGTTTTCTATACATTCTGTGAAAGCAATATTTGCACTCAACCTCACATTGCACGTAAGATTTGTGCTCAGGAGAGCAAGCTTTCATAGACTCCAATGGGAGCCTCGTTCTCATGCCATCAGACACGGCATGAGATTTAGCGCAGGAAGGGGGTAAGTCATGCAACGATGGGCAGAAAATATCAACAGATTTGTATATGAATATATATATATATATATATATATACAGGTGGCCCTCGTTTTACAACGGTTCAATTTACACCGTTTCAGAATAACAACCTTTTTTTCCAGTCATGTGACTGCTATTGAAAAGCATTGAGAAGCAGTGCATTTATTAAAATAGCCAGTAGGTGGAGCTGTCCGCTTTTGTTGCAGCAAAGCCAAGCAAGCTGAAATTTATCAGTTTAACCAGACCTGAGCTATTGAGCAGATTTCAAAGGAACAAGATCTTCCTGTTTATAACTCAGTCCAGATTGGAATGCATAGAAATAACTGTTTGCAGAAAAATGCAAGTGAAGTCTGTGGTGTGTGATTATTTTATTAGGTTTATAATGCTGTTTAGCAAATGTTTTTGTTCATTTAACTTAGTTTAATTATATATTATGTGTTGTGTGATTATTTGATTAGGTTTATAATGCTGTCTAGCATTTAAAGTCTTCATTTCAAAGCTTTTAAAATAATGTATTGGGTGTTACTTATGACAATTTTGAGAGGGGCCTGGAACCTATCTACCTCACTTCCCATTGACTTACATTATAAACTGGGTTTCAATTTACAACGGTTTCGATTTACAACCATTCCATCTGGAACCTAACCCCGGCGTAAACTGAGGGCTACCTGTATGTATATATATATATATATATATATATATATATATATATATATATATATATATATATATATATATATATATATATATATTCATATATATATATTTTTTGAAATTGTGTATTATATCTTCTCATGTGACAACACTGAAGAAATTACACTTTGCTACAATGTAAAGTAGTGAGTGTACAGCCTATATAACAGTGTAAATTTGCTGTCCCCTCAAAATAACTCAACACACAGCCATTAATATCTAATCCGTTGGCAACAAAAGTGAGTACACCCCTAAGTGGAAATTTCCAAATTGGGCCCAAAGTGTCAATATTTTGTGTGGCCACCATTATTTTTCAGCACTGCCTTAACCCTCTTGGGCATGGAGTTCACCAGAGCTTCACAGGTTGACACTTGAGTCCTCTTCCACTCCTCCATGATGACATCATGGAGCTTGTGGATGTTAGAGACCTTGCGCTTCCCCACAGATGCTCAAGAGTGTTTAGGTCTGGAGACATGCTTGGCCAGTCCATCACCTTTACCCTCAGCTTCTTTAGCAAGGCAGTGGTCATCTTGGAGGTGTGTTTGGGGTCTTTATCATGTTGGAATACTGCCCTGCGGCCTAGTCTCTGAAGAGAGGAGATCATGCTTCAGTATGTCACAGTACATGTTGGCATTCATGGTTCTCTCAATGAACTGTAGCTCCCCAGACCATGACAGTCTCACCAGCATGCTTGACTGTAGGCAAGACACACTTGTCTTTGTACTCCTCACCTGGTTGCCGCCACACACGATTGACACCATCTGAACCAAATAAGTTTATCTTGGTCTCATCGGACCACATGACATGGTTCCAGTAATCTATGTCCTTAGTCTGCTTGTCTTCAGCAAACTGTTTGCAGGCTTTCTTGTGCATTATCTTTAGAAGAGGCTTCATTCTGGGACGACAGCCATGCAGACCAATTTGATGCAGTGTGCAGCGTATAGTCTGAGCACTGACAGGCTGACACCCCAACCCCTTCAACCTCTGCAGCAATGCTGGCAGCACTCATACGTCTATTTCCCAAAGACAACCTCTGGATATGATGCTGAGCACGTGCACTCAACTTCTTTGGTCAACCATGGTAAGGCCTGTTCTGAGTGGAACCTGTCCTGTGAAACCGCTGTATTGTCTTGCCCACCGTGATGCAGCTCAGTTTCAGGGTCTTGGCAATCTTCTTTTAGCCTAGGCCATCTTTATGAAGATCAACAATTCTTTTTTTCAGATCCTCAGAGAGTTCTTTGCCATGAGGTGCCATGTTGAACTTCTAGTGACCAGTATGAGAGAGTGTGAGAGTGATAACACCAAATTTAACACACCTGCTCCCCATTCATACCTGAGACCTTGTAACACTAACAAGTCACATGACACCGGGGAGGGAAAATGGCTAATTGGGCCCAATTTGGACATTTCCACTTAGGGGTGTACTCACTTTTACTGCCAACGGTTTAGACATTAATGGCTGTGTGTTGAGTTATTTTGAAGGGACAGCAAATTTACACTGTTATACAGGCTGTACACTCACTACTTTACATTGTAGCAAAGTGTAATTTCTTCACTGTTGTCACAAGAAAAGATATAATAAAATATTTACAAAAATGTGAGGGATGTACTCACTTTTGTGAGATACTGTATGTATATAAGCGTATACATATATATTTACTGGGAACGCACAGTCCCCATAGACCGCAATGTAAAGGAACTTTTCAGCCCCGTTTTTTTTCTAACACCCCACACCCGCCAACTATAGCCCCCAAAAACTTCTTAGTGTAGTTTTGTTTTGTTCTTTTAACAAAATGCTATTTTTTTTTTATTTTTTTAAAAGGAACATCATACATTTGTCGGGGGGGGGGGACAATTGGTTACAAGTAAAAAATTAACCAGAGGTCTGACCTCTGGTTAATTCTTTTGAGCACTAATTGCTACTGCAAGCTCGTGGTAGGAATAACAGACACTTGTAATGGCTGGTTATTTATTACACACCCGTAAATGGGCAAATTTGCCCATTTGTAGGTGCACAATAAATTATCTCTCCACTTGTAATCTAGCCCTTTATATATAGTTATAAACATTAAACATATCTAAAAAGAGATGTTTCTTCTTCAGATGCCATCAAGCTGAGGCAGGAATAGACAGGTACAAAGTCAGGGACAGACAGGCACACACACCCCTCACTCTCCATACACACACACTCGTAAGACACTCACACACTCCACACACACTTCACACACTCCAGACACAGTCCACACACTCCACACACCACACACACACAGATACACACACACAAACACACAACTGCTTACATCCAGAGGTAGAGGCTAGAGCCCTCCCCGAACTCCCTCCTGACACGCGTCCTCCGATGCCAGCAGCGGTGTACTTCAGGGCAGTGCAGATCCTACTTATATGGTCTAACTTAATAACCCAAAAAAGAGAGTGCACTTGGAACAGGAAGCTGAAATATTTCAGTTTTAATAGTTAGAGAATAGAAATAATGTTAAAAATCAATCTGTAATATACAACTTAAAACCACTTGTGGAATTGTTTTAAACCTAATGATATTTACAATGAAACTATAAGAATGTCTTTAATAAATCTTTAAAAAGTCTTTAAACTGAGTCTCAGTTAATTTTATTGGATCTAATGGGATCTCATGACTGCACAGTGTACTGAATTCACCCAGTTCAATACTTATATTGCACTGCTTGTAATAGTCAGTTAGAAATGTCTCCACTAATTTATGTGGCCATTAGGTTAGTGGCAATATGACTTTCAAAAACATAGGTCACCACATCAAAAGCTTATTTCATTAATAGCAAATGCACTGCAATTATTAAACCTAGTTGGGCATAATAAGCAAAGAGAGTGTTATTTTCCCTTATGACAAGAGCTGTTAGTCTTGGCATAAACTGACAAGTTCCTCACTATATATAACACAAATAGGTATGAATAAATATTCATAGATGTTACATCTATCTACCTACCTATCTATCTATCTATCTATCTATCTATCTATCTATCGATCTCTTTATTTATATATACAGTATATATATATATATATATATATACAGTATATATATATATATATATATATATATATATATATATATATATATATATATATATATATATATATATATATATATATATTTATAAAAGTAAGCACACGGTGGAGGGTATAAGTAAGGTAAGTCTGCACAGTATTATGTAAGATTTTGTGGTCTGAAGAGTGGGGTGACCCTGAAATGTTACTCTTGGTGGGAATGAAACCCAATTAACTTAAAGGGACATGAAACCCAAATTTTTTCTTTCGTGATTTAGAAAGAGCATGTCATTTTAAACAACTTTCTAATTTACTTCTATTATCTCATTTGCTTCATTCTCTTGATATCACTTGCTGAAAAGCATATCTAGATATGCTCAGTAGCTGCTGATTGGTTGCTGCACATAGAGGCCTTGTGTGATTGGCTCACACATGTGCATTGCTATTTCTTCAACAAAGGATATCTAAAGAATTGAGCAAATTAGATAATAGAAGTAAATTGGAAAGTTGTTTAAAATTACATGCCCTATCTGAATCATGAAAGTTTAATTTTGACTAGACTGCCCCTTTAAGACCCTGTGAATGTACCTCTCTTTATTAATTATATATATATATATATGTAGTTAAAAAAGGAGAGCGCCACACACTGAGAAATGTATATTTTAGTTACTTAGTTGCAATCAACAAAAAATTTGATGCCACTAGAATATATTAGGTATCTAATCACTTGATTAAGGGCTGAACTGCAGCTGTTTCTAGGAACAAGAAAGGTTGTATGAGAGTATATAAACAGCGCTGTATACAGCAAATATAAACTAGAAATACACAATGTGTAGAAAAAAACACTTTATTTTACTGACAGACCATGTCTTAGAACATTTAAAAAGATATAACATATACCTATTCACAAAGCAATAGTATTAAATGTTGCTATTGTATATAGTCCTAACACATAGGGTAAAAAACTATTTGCACAATGGAGGGCAAATTAAAGTTTTTGAGATGAAATGGAGCACTATTGTCCCCACTTTCATACAATATACAAATTTACAACATGCCTCCATTGTGCAAATAGTTTTTTTACCCTATGTGTTAGGACTATATACAATAGCAACATTTAATACTATTGCTTTGTGAATAGGTATATGTTATATCTTTTTAAATGTTCTAAGACATGGGCCTCTAGTTATGAAAGTCTGGCGGACCTGATCCTCCAGTGCGGATCAGGTCCGCCAGACCTCGCTGAATACGGCGAGCAATACGCTCGCCGTATTCAGCATTGCACCAGCAGCTCACAAGAGCTGCTGGTGCAATGCCGCCCCCTGCAGACTCGCGGCCAATAGGCCGCCAGCAGGGGGGTGTCAATCAACCCGATCGTACTTGATCTGGTTGTATTGTTGCGATGTGTGTCCGCCTGCTCAGAGCAGGTGGACAGGTTATGCAGCAGCGGTCTTTGTGACCGATGCTTCATAATTGCTGTTTCTGGCGAGCCTACAGGCTCGCCAGAAACACGGGGCCTCAAGCTCCATTCGGAGCTTGATACATATGCCCCATGGTCTGTCATTAAAATAAAGTGTTTTTTTTCTACACATTGTGTAGTTCTAGTTTATATTTGCTTTATACAGCGCTGTTTATATACTTTTATATATATATATTTATATATATATATATATATAAATACTCACAAATAGAGTCCAGCACTTAAATCAGGCTTGTTTTGAAAAGTGTGCCAGTCACAGTGGAGTTTCTGTTTCCTCTAAACAATACAGTCCATAAAAAGGATGTGACAGCACCACAGTACTATCTGGTGACAATTTCTTTATTGGAGGATACAAGACCGCAAAATAGTGCGACGTTTCAGAACTACATGGTCCTTAATCATGCATATACGTATGGACTATATAATATATATATATATATATATATTGTTCTTTGGCAAGTTACTAGCAAGTAACAGTCTATGATAGCTTTCCATAGAACCAGCTCTTAAGGAACTTGGAAAATGTCTCCCTAAGGTTGATGGGGGAACCAGATGTGTATTCCCCACCAAATTAGCCAATGTGCCTATAGGGATGTGACTCGGACTCCTCTTCACTTTTTAGGCCTACAATAGGGCAGAACAATCATCTAGGGTTTCTATAGCTCTTGTTGATTGGATTATTGGGAGATCTATCAGCTCTGAGCAGTCCATGTTAGGTGTGATTAGACTAATATTCTTCAAGAAAGGTCTCCTCAGTGAAAAGCCCAAGTAGGCTAAAAATGCTACAGAACCAGGTATTGAGGCATTGTTTGATACTGGCTAAACATTTCTCCTTTTGTTAATAAATCACAAGGTATAGAAAATTTTAGTCATTCTATGAAACAGTTTACTGCCCTTGGGTATTCATCTGGACTTTTTTAATTTAATATTTACAGGGATGATTGTCTAGACAAACTATTGATAGTTTTGGAATATATTTTAATATTCCTATATCTTTTGTCTTATATTTTTGTCAAAAAATCCCAATCAGTATCCCACTTCTGCCTGGGTTTTGATCTGTTGAGCATCCGGCACAAAAGAAATATGTGAGCAGTGGATCATCTGGATTTTTTACTTCCAATGCCAGAAACGTTTATTAATGAACAAAGTTATGCAACAGCCAATGGTGAATTTATAAATTCCTGTACACAAGAGGGAGTGAGAGATTCATATATACACAAAGGGGTAGATTTATTAAGCTGTGTTTGCAGCTTTTCCAGCTATGGGGAGCAGATATGCATAGCTTGCTCCACATATTTAAGAAGTAGAAACTGCTTCTTTTTTCTCTCCGCCGCCTCAGAAGTAAAACTCAAAATCTCTGCCTGTTTCTATGCGTCGCAGGCTGCCTTTATCTTAGTGAATTTTATTAGCATTTCGCAGCAAGAGTGCAAGTTCATGTGTGCCATATAGATAACATTGTACTCACTTCTGTGGAGTTACAAATGAGCCAGGACTGATTGGCCAAAATGCAAGTTTGAATATAACACTGAGATAAGGAAGCAGTCTGCAGAGGATTAGATACAAGTTAATCACAGAGGTAAAAAGGATATTAATATAACCGTGTTGGTTATGCAAAGCTGGGGAATGGGTAATAAAGGGATTATCTATCTTTTTAAGTAATACAAAATGTCAAGTAGACTGCCCCTTTACCTGGGGTGAAATATCCCAAACATCATTAATATTAACCACATTTCAAACATCTTTCAAAACCTCATGCCCAGTAAGCTGCCCAAATGTTCCCTGTCACCAGTGAGGCTACAAATATAACACAAATTGGCCATGTTAGGAAATATTGAAAGTTTCCTACTTTAAAGATCTGGGGAGCCCAGGTGCTACACATTCTATCCCTCAAAATAACATATCACTATTATACATTTCAAATACCCTAGAAACCCATTGGACCCTAATGCCAATGTGGCTTCCACCATAGCCCCCCCTATGACTTTCTGCTGTTTACCTTCACTTAGTAAAATTTGTACATCTTTAAACATTTAGCAGCTTATTAAACCATCAGAAAAACTATGGCAGAGAATGAAGTATGCTAGAAGTTATCTCTAGACTGGTAAGTGCAGACATAACAGACATACTGTCTAATCATTTCATAGGCAGTTTATGTATTGGGGCTTATTGCTCTCCCTTGATGTATACTTGGAACACTCCTGGTTTATGTCCCCTTTATCCAAATTTGGACCTGAGGGTTTTTCTGTTTATGTAAAAACATGTGAATATCTTGGAATATCTTGGACATACTGCTGTGCCAAATATATTTAGATTTTTTCTAAGGTGCATTATTGTTAAAGGGACATTGTACACTAGATTTTTCTTTGCATAAATGTTTTGTAGATCATCCATTTAGCCCATCTGGGAGTGTTTTGCTTAATTTTTAATAACATTCAACTAGATTACGAGTTTTGCGTTATGAGTGAAAAAGCATCATTATGCTTCATAACGCTACTTTTTCCCTAACGCCGCTATTACAAGTCTTGCAGGTATAGGTGTACCGCACACCTTTTTGGCCGGCACGCAACGCCAGTACCGCACTTTTAAAAAGTACTTTTTCAATTGGACTCCCATAGCGCCGGTATTACGAGTTTGACTGGGAGGCCAAAAAGTGAGCGGTACACTCTATAACCGTACTGCCATCTAAAGTGAGTAGTTATGAGTTTTACATTACAAAGCTGTAACACAAAACTCGTAACTAAACTGCTACAAAGTACACTAAACAACCCTAAACTACATATCAACCCCTAAAGCAAGGCCCTCCTGCATCGCAAACACTAAAATAAAATTATTAACCCCTAATCTGCCGCTCTGGACATCGCCGCCACAAATTTTTTTATCAACCCCGCCGCCACTATAATAAACCTATTAACCCCTAAACCGCCGCCATCCCACATCGCAAACACTAAAATAAAATTATTAACCCCTAATCTGCCGTCCGCCCACACCGCCGTATAATAAACCTATTAACCACTAAACCGCAAGCCCCCCACAACAAAATATACTAAAATAAATTTTTAACCTCTGACCTCCCACATCACTAACTCTACATAAATATATTATCCCCTAATCCTAACCCTAACGTAACCCTAAATCTACCCCTAACCCTAACGTAACCCTAAGCCTAACACCCCCTAATTAAAGGGACAGTAAAGTAAAAAAAAACTTTCATGATTTAAATAGGGCATGTAATTTCAAACAACTTTCCAATTTACTTTTATTACTAATTGTACTTTGTTCTCTTGGTATTCTTAGTTGAAAGCTAAACCTAGGAGGTTCATATGCTAATTTCTTGGACCTTGAAGGCTGCCTCTAATCTGAAAGCATTTTGACAGTTTTTCACCACTAGAGGGCATTAGTTCATGTGTTTCACATAGATAACATTGAGCTCAGGTACGTGAAGCTTCTAGGAGTCAGCACTGAAATAAGGGGGAAGTTTGCAGAGGCATAGATACAAGTTAATCACAGAGGTAAAAAGTATATTATTATAACTGTGTTGGCTATGCAAAACTGGGGAATGGGTAATAAAAGAATTATCTACCTTTTTAAACAACAAAAATTCTGGTGTTTACTCTCCCTTTAATTATAATTAAAATAAATCTAAATAAACCTTACAATTATTAACTAAATAATTCCTATGTAAAAATAAATACAAACTTACCTGTAAAAAAAAAACCTAGGCTAGCTACAATATAACTAATAGTTATATTGTAGCTAGGTTAGGTTTTATTTTTTTCACAGGTAAGTTTGTATTTATTTTAACTAGGTAGACTAGTTAGTAAATAGTTATTAACTAACTACCTTGTTAAAATAAATACAAAGTTACCTGTAAAATAAAACCTAACCTGCCTTACACTAAAAACTAACATAACAATAAAATGAAATAAATTAAATTAATAAAATACAATTTACTAAATTACAAAAAAATAAACACTAAATTACAAAAAATAAAAAACGAAATTATAAAAAATAAAAGCGAATTACTCCTAATCTTATAGCCCTATCAAAATAATCCCCCCTCAATAAAAAAAAACCTAGTTTACACTAAACTGCTAATGGCCCCTAAAAGGGCCTTTTGCGGGGCATTGCCCCAAAGAAATCAGCTCTTTTACCTGTAAAAAAAAAATACAAACACCCCCCAACAGTAAAACCCACCACCCACCCAACCAAACCCCCCAAATGTAAATAAACCTAAGGTAAATATTGCCCTGAAAAGGGCATTTGGATGGGCATTGTCCTTAAATGGGCATTTAGCTCTTCTACATTGCCCAAAACCCCTCAACGCCACCATATCGCCCGCGCAAGCCTGCTTTTTTAAAACCTGTAAAAGCAGCGCTATAGGGAGGTGAAATAATGCCGAAAATTTTGCGGTCATTATATTCCCTATAGCACTCAAAACTCGTAATCTAGCTGTATGTGCTGCTTTTCAGACTCCTAACCAAGCCCCAAAGTTTTAGATGTCTACAGACTCCAGATTGCCACTGTTTGTGTAAAGGGTCTTTTCATATGCAAGGAAGGGGGAGGGGGAATATCTGTTGTTCCTGTTTTCCCAGCCTTTTTCACTTGGTGTCCCAGCCTAACTTCACCAACAGTGCTAAACTGGGATCTTCAAAGTACTTTTTTAAAAGGTTTTATACTGGATTCTTAGTTCAGTATCTGTTCATATTCTTCTTTATGGTAGTTTCTATAACATGTAGTTATTTAAAAATTAATGTATAATGTCCCTTTTAGCTAAACTATTAACCTGGGTAAATTGTTTGATCAACCACCCTTACATGATCTGCTAAGCTCTATGTCAAATAGTCCTAGATGTATTAAGGTTTATTGTAATAATTAATCTTTATTGCAAATCTCATTTTCCTTTTCCTTAATGAAAATGTATTATAAATAAATAAATAAAGATGTGGCAAAACTAACCAAACAGATTCCAAGGTAACCATAGGGTATAATCATTTGAATTAATAGTTTAGTGGTATATTGTTCTGTCCTAATGTTTAAGAAAGTTTTGTGGTTTACAGACTAAAGAAACTAAACAGGAAAATATAACGCCCCTTTCACTGTTTGCCTTCTTTTTGTTCTCATTGCATTTTAAGTATTGTTCCAATTAAAGGGACAATTATGTGTACAATTTGCCATGATTCACTGTTATACTTGGCTGAAGAAGACATAAGTTTCACTCTTCCTGGAACGCTAACACTTCCACGCTAAGGTAATTGTGTTAGACATAGGTCAATACAGGAGTTTGACCTCCTGTGTATTAAATGAGATTAGCTGTTCACCGCTGGATTCCCTCACTGTGACATAGAATCTTAACTTTATAAAACACATGTAGCAGAAAAGCTTTGACAAACCAATTAGGCTACTGAACATATACACTCTCCATAAGGAGGAAATGTATACAGTATGTTATCTGGGTTTTTACATTGAAGTAATTTATTTTGTTAATTCAGCATTATATAACAACATATATTATAAGCTTATGCCCCAGTATCACTTGCATGTAGTGCATTTTAACATGTAAATTCACTTTATACAAACCATGGGCTATATAGATCCTATGTTGCAATTGATAGTATTAAGGCCATGAATAACAACAATCCTGTCACAATTATTTGCAGCTTGTAAATAATCAAACTCTGCTTATTAATTAAGCAGCTGAGAGCCTTACTTAGCCAGTTATCAAAAGCTATTCTTTTCAACAGTATCCACTACTAAACAACAATATACAGTATCTCATGTCTGCCCCTATTATTTGCACCCTGTTGCAAACTCCTACTTCATTATGGCTGTTTTGACCTGGGGTTAAGTCCTTATAGTAGCCAAACGGTAGTCTCAAAGCCAATGCCAACAGATAAAAAGAAATAATCCACCATACTGAGTTAAAGGAATAATCTAGTGTAAAACTAAAATGCTCTATTTCATTAGACCATTTTATTTTTAAACAAATTCTTTAAAGGGTTGATCACAGTTAAAGCTGCACTTCTGAACCCCCCAATCTGCTACAGATGAATTGTGAATTTTGAGCAAACTTCACCTCTATACAGCTGGCGAGACAAATCAGTGAGACCAGCTTGTTTAAAATGCTTACAAAATGTCACAAGACTGGAAAGAAAGTTTCAAAAATACCCTGGCAATCTCCCCTATTCAGTCGAGGGAACTGCCCTCTCCCTCCCACTTTCTGAAACTGTCAGTATACAATGGAGAAAATACAAAGTGCAATGTAATTTGTAAAAGATACACAGAAATATATAAAGTATGATCCTAAGTTATTAAAGTAACACAGAAACTTTCCAAGCATAATCAGAATGTGTAAAATCACTGCTTGATTGAAATGTAAATGTTTTAAAATACAAATGAGAAAGTGCAATGTTAAAATGCAATAATACTGAAAGGACCAATCTGAAATGTTTTAACTACAATTTAACTTACCTTTGTCTATATTTTAGTTTATATTACTTTTCTGTTAATATGTGTCTTGTGAATTTTGATCAAACTTCATCTGCATACAGTTGGTGAGACAAATCAGTGAGGCCAGCTTGTTTAAAATGCTTAGAAAATTTCACAAGACTTATGATAAAGCTTCAGACATAAAGGGAATTGCCCTGTCCCTCCCACTTTCTGAAGCTTACAATGGAGAAATACAAAGTAATTTGTAAAAGATACACAGAAATATACAAAGTATGAGCCTAAGTTGTTAAAGTAACACAGAAATTTACAAAGCATAATCAGAATGTGTAAAATTACTGCTAGATTAAAATTGTAAATAAATGTATTACAATACAAATCGGAAAGTACAAAGCTTAAATGCAATAATACTGAAAGGACCCAATCTGAAATATGTAGTAACATAAAATACAAATGTACAAAGTGTAAATTCTCATATCATGCAGTGCTATAATGCACTGGGCTTGTCTCTGCTTCACATACATAATTGAGAGAGATCTTGCAGTACTGGATACATATATATATATATATAAACATTTTCTTCAGAGTCAAGAACAATGCTATTTCAAGTATTTCTTAATGCATCTTTATCTTTAGTGCACTGGGCTTAGTGCTTGTTTGAGTTAGTGAGAGAGTGAACGTCAGAACAGGCTTTTGTATCACACCCCATAATAGTCTTTGAGGAAATCTCGAGTTGTTGGCTTCGATGAAGCTTTCTCTGTGACTTTTTACTTTTAACTTGTAATATGAATCATCCAATAGAATGAGAGCTGCTTAAATCCTATTGGCTGATTTGAACAGCTAATAGGATTTTAGCAGCTCTAATTCCTATTGGCTTATTCAAAGTTTTCAGCCAATAGGAATGCAAGGGACGCCATCTTGGTTTGCGTACCTTGCATTGAAGATTCAGTGTACGGCGGCGACCGTATGAAGAGGATGCTCGGTGCCGGATGTCTTCAGGATGGACCCGCTCCGCGCCGCCTGGATGAAAATTCTCGCCGCTTGGATGATGACTTCACCGCCGGGATGAAGATTGAAGAGGCCGCCTGGATGAAGATTTCTCGCCGCCTGGATGAAGATCATTCAAGCGGTACTTCAAAAACTGTAAGTGGATCTTCGGGGGTTAGTGATAGGTTTTTTTAAGGGTTTTTTGGGTGGGTTTTTATTTTAGATTAGGGTTTGGGCATGTAAAAGAGCTAAATGCCCATCCAAATGCCCTTTTCAGGGCAATGGGTAGCTTAGGTTTTTTTAGATAGTTTTTTTTATTTTGTGGGTTTGGGGGGGTGGGGGTTTGTAATGTTAGTGGGCGTTTCCTTTTCATAAACAGAGCTGATTTACTTTTAAGGGCCATTGGTAGCTTATTCTAGATTAGGTTTTTATTTTGGGGTGTTTTTTTAAATGGGTATTAGAATAGGGATACTTTTTATTATTTTTTATAATTTGTTATTTTCTGTAATGTATTTTTTTAGGGGGTGTTTGTTTTTTTGTAGCAAAAGAGCTTTTTAACTTAGGGCAATGCCCTACAAAAGGCCCTTTTAAGGACCCCCCCAAAAGGCCCTTTTAAGGACCCTTGGTAGTTTGGGGGGTGGGGGTTTGTATACTGTTAGGGGGTCTTTGTTTTTTGTAGCAAAAGAGCTGTTTAACTTAGGGCAATGTCCTACAAAAGGCCATTTTAAGGGCCCTTGGTAGTTTGGGGGGTGGGGGTTTGTTTACTGTTAGGGGGTGTTTGTTTTTTGTAGCAAAAGAGCTGTTTAACTTAAGGCAATGTCCTACAAAAGGCCCTTTTACGGGCCCCAAAAAGGCCCTTTTAAGGGCCCTTGGTAGTTTATTCTAGATTATTTTTTTATTTTGGGGTGTTTTTTTTTTTAGTTGAAATACTTTTTATTAATTTTCTTACAACCAGATTACAGAATATATAAGATAAGTAAATAAAGATTGACAATAGCACTTGCAAATGTCCCGTAAATAGATACACAAGACTATTTTGGGAATTAACAACAGGTAAATGTTATATATAGTAACTTGTCCTTGAGAATTCCAATTAACTCTACTGTAGAATTTAACCAATAATAGATTAAGCAAGACATTGTCAGTTAATAAAAGTGAAAAAGAAAATAAAAATAAGAATAAAATCCCTTTAAACTCCCTCAACCCCCCCCCTCCCCCCTCTACCAGGTGTTTCCCAAAATTCCAATTATCTACCAGTCGATCTAACTGTCGTCTATCATAAAACTTCTATATATATCATTCTTTTTCAGATGTGAAGGTGTCAAATGTGAAGGTATTTGTGCCAAATTCTCTGTCTCTGCCCTAGTGTTCTGGTCCTCTTTCTTCAGTTCTCTCTATAATATTAGTAGAGGTTGAGTTTCCACTCATCACCCAGTAAAACCATACTTTCTGAAAATGTTCCACTGTCCCTTGTGACCAAGCTACCATTTCTGTCATTGTGTAAGTATCCTTTATCTTATCCATTACCTCTATCCAGCTCGGTGCTCCCACCTTCCAATGTCTAGCTATGCAAATGCGTAGACATGTACATAGAGTTTTAATGAAAGTGTTGATTGCCGCATTCAGCGACCTCACCCTCTCGTTCAGGAGTCCCTGATATATAGTCAAGTCAATGACTTCACATAGCGTATCACCTAGTAGCTTCGAAAGTCTCGTCCATAATGGGCAAACCTTTGGGCAGTCCCACCACACCTGATGAAACGGTTGTTGTGACCGGGAAACGCGTAGTGTATTAGGTTATAATAAACTTAATTGTTATATTTTAACCTGGCTGTCATCACGCTTGTTTTATTATACTGTTTTTATCAGCCGATTTTTTACACCTTTACCGGCTTGAGCTTTTCATGAGCTGTATTTTTCCCAGATTGGGATTTCACAAATAAGTTTGGCTCATCTTCAACTTCAGTACGTGTGGGGGATTCTGAAGTTAACCCTCTGGCTCTTCAATCATGAGGATAAGCTCGCTGGACAGCTTTTAATAGTTCAGCCTGCACCTGTGGACCTGTATCGTATTGTGGGGGTCTCTTTCATCTACGATCTCACACTATTGTGGCGCCTCCTTTTTTCTCCCTTCTATCCACCACATATGTCTATATGACCCCCTCATCCCACATCCTCTATAACAAGCTGCCGAGTTCAGGGAAGAAGTGTATGCTGTCCTTTCTGCGGTTAGATACCACCTAAAAGCCACCTTCAAACAGTTTTCCCTCATATCTGCACTGATCATTCCCTTACTAGTCTCAAATAATATCGTCTCCCAAGATTCTTTTTCCTTTGTTTCACCTGCATCTTTCTCCCATCTCTCCATCAGAGGAGATTTGAGGCCAGTTTTCTTTTCTTGAACCATTAAATACAACTGAGAGATCACCTGTTTCCCTCTTGTGTGTGTGTTGCAAATGCGCTCTAAGGCAGACAAAGGCTGGTTTACTCTTTTAAAAGTGTATTTAGTTATGGCTGATGATATCTGTAGGTAAAGATACCACATTAAAGTGTGAGGTTGGATTTTATCCCTAATCTGATTAAAAGTAAGAATTTTATTTGTATCAAGAAAATCCACCACCCTATATAACCCCTTATTTTCCCATTTTCCTACCACCTTTCTAAGTTCAGAGGGCAGTAAAAACCTCAAAGGGAGAGACAAGGACCGTGAGGCTATTAGTCCCATCTGTTTGGTAACCTTATGCCAGATATGTGTTGTCTCCATTGTTACTGCTGATCTAAAAGCGAGTGTTTTTGTTTTCAGCTCTGGTTCCCACAAGACATCCGCCGGGCTCTCATACCCTGCCAGATCTGCTTCAATTTTTGGCCAGATGACCTCCTGAGTATTTTTCGCTAACATTGCAGATTGTGCTAACCTAGAAGCCTGGTAGTAATCTAATAGATTCGGGACCCCCACTCCCCCTACCTGCCTATGTTGCTTCAAAAGCTGTGAAGCTATCCTAGCCCTCCCTTCTCCCCTCAAAAAGCGAAATAGATCGGCTTGTAGGGCCTTCAAATCTGCTAGGGGAATCCCAATCGGCAAAGCTCTGAAAAGATACAACACCCTGGGAAGCACGTTCATCTTGATAGCCGACAATCTACCGTACCACGAGAATTTACCTTTTTTCCAATTGTTTAGATCCCTCCTGATGGTTTTAAAAATATGTATAAAATTTAAGCTATATAAGTCTGAGAAAGAACTATTGATCCTGACCCCCAAATATGTGATAAGACTTTTTGCCCATAACAAGCTAAAATTTAGTTCTATTATTTTTTTTGTATGAGGCGGAAGACATATCGGTAGAGCCTCGCATTTATCTAGGTTAATCCTATAACCCGATGTGTTTTTTTTTTTTTTTGTTTTTTTTTAAAGGGTATTAGAATAGGAATATTTTTTATTTTTTTGATAATTTGTTTTTTGTTGTTTTTTTTTGCAATGGTAGTTTTTTTTTATTTTTTGTAATGGTAGGTTTTTTATTTTTTATAATTTTGGGTTTTAGTGTAAGGTAGCTTAGGTTTTATTTCACAGGTAATTTTGTATTTATTTTAACTAGGTAGTTATTAAAGAGTTAATAACTATTTACTAACTAGTCTACCTAGTTAAAATAAATACAAACTTACCTGTGAAATAAAAATAAAACCTAAGCTATTTACAAAATAACTATTAGTTATATTGTATCTAGCTTAGGTTTTATTTCCCAGGTAAGTATTTAGTTTTAAATAGGTATTATTTAGTTAATAATTGTAAGTTTAATTTTAGATCTATTTTAATTATGTTAAAGTTAGGGGGTGTTAGGGTTAGGTTTAGGGTTAGGTTTAGGGGTAGGTGTAGGGGTTAATAGTTTAATTTAGGTTGTTGAGATGTAGGGGGCTGGTGGTTTAGGGGTTAATAGGTTTATTTAGTGGTAGTGATGTGGGAGGTCAGAGGTTTAGGGGTTAATAACTTTATTTAGTTGCGGCGATGCCGGGGAGCAGCGGAATGGGGCTAATAACTTTGGTATAGTGGCAGCGATATTGGGGTGCGGCAGAATAGGGGTTAATAAATTTAGTATAGTGGCAGCGATATCATGAGCGGCAGATTAGGGGTTAATACCTTTATTTAGGTGGCAGCGATATCGGGAGCAGCAGATTAGGGGTTAATAACTGTAGGCAGACGTAGGTGATGTTGGGGGCAGCAGATTAGGGGGGTTCCGACGTGGGGTTTATGTTAGGGTGTTAGGTTTAAACATAACTTTTTTTCCCCCAATGGAGATGCGTTACGGAGCTTTTCTTTCTGCGATCGCAGGTGTTAGACTTTTTTCTGACCCGCTCTCCCCATTGATGATTATGGGGAAAGCGTGCACAAGCACGTCAAAACAGCGCTTGTTTTTGGTGCGGTATGGAGCTTAAAAGCACCATATCGCCCGCACAAGCTGGGGTTTTTAAAACTTGTAATGGCAGCGCTATGGGGATTAAATAACTGCACTTTTGTTACGTTCGTTAATTTCCCTATAGCGCTCAAAACTCGCAATCTAGACGAGTCATAGTTATAATATCAATCACCCTAGGAGCTGTTACCGCTAAACACTGGCAAGTCAATATTAAATATCAACATTTTAAAGAGCTACTAAATGATCAGTGATATCAAACCTCTGCAACATTTTAGTGACTATTTATATTTGGCATCATTCTAATAGTCAATCTATTAGTTCTGCTGCAGTGCATCAGTGCTTAGCAACTGTAGACATATATCAATAAAAAGTAGAATAGTTATTGCAAAAATGTGGAATAGTTATTACAAGATACATCCTTTTCCTATACTGTATCAATGACTGGGTGTACATGGGCTTGATCTTATATAAGTCTCTATAATGAAGCAACTTTGAAAGAAATTAGGAACAACATATTTTTCACAATAAATCCATTTTAGTGACTGGATTGTACCTGACCTACTATTATTGAGTTATAGCACTCAGTAAGTATGTGGGTCATTAGATAATAAGGGTGCCTGGTATATGTTAGCTGTGACCAGCCACCAGATATTGTCTGACTCCTCTCACTGTAACTCTGATACCTATATTACATATTCACCAGTGTTATATCTCATTAAGCCTAACCATGAGCCCCCAATCCCCCACTGTACTTTAACCCAAACATCTGCTGTCCTGAAGCAAGCCCCTTGCTCTGTTTAAATCAAACCCACTCAGTCCTGGACCCTTCACAACAAAATACTCTGTTACTTTCCCTCACCGCCAAAGTAATGGTTGTGGGGGCAGTTGGGATTGGGTTTCCTGCAGTCAGAGGTTTGGATCAGAAGAGTTGGGTTTCCATTTGTGGTATTACAGAAACTGTCAGGTTAGGGTGTTTTGTTGTAGGAAACATCTCACCTAGGTTTATTTGTGGTGGTGGATTCAGGATATTGTAGTTAGGGTAATTTTTGGTGGGTTCTGTTGCTGTCATTATACCTTCATCATTGAGAACGGTTCAATGCCAAAACACTTATGATGTTGGGTCTGCTGTAATATTTTACTAGTTTGTCACTCTTTCCCATGGCTGTTTTTAATCTGTGGAAATAAAGTATTAGAGTTTCATATGTGATGGCTCATTTTTGGTGGCACCTTCTTCTGTGAAGATACTGTTGCTGTTAGAATTGGTTTATTGGTAGTTGAGATGATTGGTGGTTAAACTGAGCAGATCGTTAGCTCAATGGAGAGGATCATTTCTTTTTTTATTCTTTGTAATTAATTCTATTTATTATTTAACTATTATCAGTTATCTCGATATCACCATTTATTATTTATCTATTATCAGTTATTTGTAGAGCGCCAACAGATTCTGTAGTTCTATAAACACGTGTATTCACATTCAAAAAGTTTCTGTGTCTATAATGTTTATTTCCTCTAGATGGCGCATGTTTGCTTAATTGTTCATTTATTATTCCCATCATGCTTTATTACAAGTCACTTCCTGTTTTTATTGCAAAGGAATGGAGACTGAACAGAGTTGTCATCAAGTTTTAAGTATTATTTTGTGTGTAAATTAAGTCATCTGACTAAGAATCTTCAAGATAGAAACCCCTCTCTTAGCTCACAAGCAGGCAAAAGTGGGATGTAGATTTATTTCTGTCTAGTTAGGAGTTTCAAGTAACTTGTATTTTAAATGTAATTGACTGTATGATGATTTATCCTTCATATTTGTTCTCTTCTTTAGTTCTACGCTGTTGATGTAAATGTTGATGTAAGAATTTGATATGTGCATTAAACATCAGTTAAAAGAACCTCGGCGTTCTCATTGTGACTAAGGGCGGCATAGTAGAACACTTAACTGCGTCACTGAAGGCCCTGAGATGGTAAAGCTGCACGCAGAAGTCGGTTAGCAAGGGAAACCGCATGTTCGTTAAAGGAAAGTACAACAATGGAAAATGAATGCAATTAAATGACTGAGGCAGTCAGTGGGAACGTAAAGGCTGAACAAGCAAGCACCTTTAAGTTAGTGTATTGGATCAAGATCTTGCTCAGGCTGCTGAGGTTTAATTGTTCCGGTATTTCATGTTCATTCTGAAGACAGCAGTGGACATTTTTCTTTCATTGAATGACTTATTTAGAAACAACAAGGACTAAGCAATAAGTAAATGTACATATGGGACTGTTAGAATAGACTAAGGGGCTTATCATGTCCGCTGCATTTATCATTGTGAACTTCTGGGGCAATGCCACCCCCTGCAGATTTGCAGGCCGCTAGCAGGGGGTGTCAATCAACCCGATCGTATTCGGTCGGTGTTGATTTCTGTCTGTGGCCTCAGAGCAGGCGTACAAGTTATGGAGCAGTGATCTTTAGGCCGCTGCTTCATAACTTCTGTTTCCGGCGAGCCTGAAGGCTCACGAGGAAACAGGGGCATCAAGCTCCATATGGAGCTTGAAAAATCGGCCCCTAAGAATTTAAACCTGAGTTTTTTTTCCTTTTTTGTCTTTTCTCTCTTTTCGCTTTTTCCTTTGCATAATTCATTCAAGTGTGCTGAGATATATATTGTTATGTTATATTGTTACAATTACTTACACTAGAACTTCATTAACTTTGAATATTATAGTAGATAACACAGCACAGATTAACATGTCAGACACAAGTGGAAATACAGTGCTGTCAAATAGAGAAGTCAGCCCTGCAGACCCTAATGTGCAAGACATGGTCAAAACAGAGTAGACCATCCCACCACAGCAAGCTGCAATGGCTGCACAAAGACAACAGCCTCAGGTGAGCTCAGATAATACACAGCTTCTAGACATTAGAAGAAGTCAACGTACACACACACTCACTGAAAAAGGTAAAGCATTGCAAGATGATAAATTAAATCAACTAAAAAAGGATTTGGAACAGAAAAATAGAAAATGGAAATATCATATGAATGGTTTGAAAAGAGCCTTTAAGAATAATGATAATGCAGAATTGATTACTGAAGTTGTGAGCACCATAAATGCCACTCAGTCAATGGTCGACCATATTTTTGATGACATAAGAAGCATCACAAGCTCTGTGATGCTTTGCAATCACTAACACTGCAAATAAAAAGGTTCAACGCTTTCTCAGCGAAGATCCTGAAGACATACCCTGGCCTGAGTCAGAATCCGTGTTTGAAACTACTGTGTCCAGCATCATCTCTGCAGCCTCCAGTAAGTTAAGATCTATTTCCAAGATGTCCAGTCAGTGTTCCTATGAGTCACTGCAGAAAAGCTGAAGGAGCAGCCGCACAAGAGGTGATAAAAATAATAAAAACACAACATCAATATGAAAAATAAATTAGAATACTTGATGCGGAGGAGGTTAACAACAAAGACAGATGCCCAAGAAAGGGAAATAGAAGCAGAGAATGCAAGAAAAAGAGCACAATTTATTTCAGAAAGCACCAGTAGAAAATGAAAATGGAAGAGAAGAAGAAAGAAGTGGAACGATTAGAGGAACTAAAAAGGCACAATGCAGCACAAGCAAGGTTACAAGTGTATGCTGGAAGCATCAAAAGTGAGCATGAAGAGCAACGTCCTGCTCCTCTTCTTCAACTAAAACAAGAAGGTTATGTTTCTCAACCAAGAGCTCCTATCTCTCTTTCTCACCCAGTCCTGCTCACTCAAGTCTCAGCTCCTTTAAACCAACCATTTTATTCCCCTCAAAGGGTTCCATTCACCCAAGGTCCTGTCCCTCACTCAGCTATATTACCTACATCCCTTTATGCTTCTAATGACCTTGTGAAAGCACTGTCTGAAGCAATTACAGCCAATAGGATTCCAATTCCAGAACCCATTGTTTTATTTGGAGACTCTCTGAAGTATAATGACTGGAAACTGTCTTTACAGATATTAATTGATCGCAAGAACTTGCCAACTCAAGAAAGGCTTTACTTTTTAAGCAAATATGTAAGTGGCGCAACAAAGAGATCCATTGAAGGGCACTTCCTGTTTGGAACAGAAACCGTTTATCGAGCTGCCTGGGACATACTTGATGAAAGATTTGAAAATCCATTGGTAGTTGGAAAATCCTATCGTGACAAAATACAAGCATGGCATAAGATTGCCACCAAAGACAGTAAAGATCTCTGTGAATTTGTAGATTTCCTATGCAGTGTTGAGTCAGTCATGCCTTATGTTCAAGGTTTACAAGCTCTAAATAACTGTGTTGAAAATCAAAGAAAAGGAGCCAAACTACCAGAGTGGTTAAGGTCACGTTGGAACAGAGCTGTCACAAGGTTCCAATATGAATGCAAGGCATTCCCTGATTTCAGGTACTTTGTCGAATTCCTCAACAAAGAAGCTAGAATTGCATGCAAACCCATCACCTCACTGCAAGCAATAAAGCCAACAGAACAAGAAACAAACCAATCAAGATTATGCTAAGTCTCAATGCAATCACTACTCATGTGCCAAAACGTTTAACACTAGTTCTAGTGAAAGGACTAGCATCATGTGTGCCTTTTGTAAAAGAAATAGCCAGACTCTTCATAAGTGTCACAATATTATGGAAAGACCATTTGAAGAAAGAGTAAAGTGTTTACAGTCAAATAATTTGTGCTTTGGTTGCCTTAAAATCTGTCATAACTCCAAAAGTTGCACCTCCAGAAGTGTGTGTGATAAATGTGAAAAGTGCCCCCTGACATGCTTACATCAAGATTGGGAGAATAAGGATCAAGAACAAAAAGTCAGAATTAAACCAGAGCAGACAAAGGTCAATCATGAACCTGCAGAAAGAACAGCTGAATCACAGAAGATACAAGAGTCTAAGCAAGTGACTTCCAACAGAGTTGTCCAAGAAAGAAGTAACACTCATACCTCATCAATTATTACAGTATATGTCTCAACAATAACTGAAACAAGTAAAGAAATTCTAGTGTACGCCTTGCTTGACACCCAGAGTGACACTACTTTCAGCTGAAATGCTTGATGTCAAGAAAGAGTCAGTCAAACTCAAGATTTCTACCATAACTTCTAAAACAAAGGTTGTGTCCAGCCACAAATTGATTGGTCTAGAGGTAAGAGGCATAAAGTCTGAAATAAAATTGAACTTCCAACAACCTATACCAGAGACTGTGAAACCGCAAGGAACTGGTCCCATCTAGAACATCTAGTAGATTAAATGTCTCCTGAACTTGATTGTGAAGTAGGGTTGTTAATAGGCTATAACTGTCCTCAAGCCTCACTGCCCAGAGAGGTTCTCAACGATAATGAAGACCAGCCATTTGCACAGAGATCTGTGTAAGGTTAGAGCATCGTCGGATACCATAAGTCCGACAATAGCTATGAAGATTAAATTGGAGTCATAGGATTATAATGAAGCAAGTTCTACCAACTGTCAAACCATCTCTAAAATTGAAGTTTAAAGTACACTTCATGTGTAAGAGCAAAGTGAAGGAATTCTCTGAAGAAGAAGACATTAAGGTGGGTGAGATTGATGTTGGAGACCCGGAACTCAAAGGGGCTCAAGTACATATGGTCAAGTCAAGGGAGGAAAGACCTCTATTAAAATCGCTTAAAAAAGTTTTCGGATAGGAAAAGGTTAGAGAAAGCCATAGCAAAACTTAAAAATTGTGTAAGGTGTGTCAAAGGTCAGAAAGAAAGATCTAATTACTCAACAACACTTGAAGAAAGAAAGGATGCTGAAAAATTCATAATTTGAATAGTCCAAGAAGAAGTATTTAATGATAAAATCAAGTCTCTAAAACAAGGGAAAGAAGTTATTTCAAACCAGTCGAATACGTTGTATAAACTAAGTCCGTTTGTGCATAACCATGATATCCTAAGGCTGGGAGGAAGATTGACACAGGCGACTCTCCACCCTCATGTCAAACACCCAGCCATCCTCCCAAAGGGGCATCATGTGTCTCGTCTACTCATAAAGCACTTCCATCAAAAGGGTGCAACATCAAGGTCGTGGCATGACCATCAATGAAATCCGATCCAATGACATTTGAATCCTAGGATGTAGTAATGAAGTACCATCTCTTATTTGAAAATGCATTAAGTGTAGAAAGTTAAGAAAATACAACCAAGAACAAAAAATGGGTGACCTACCACCAGAAAGGATGGAAACCACCCCTCCATTTACCTACTGTGGTATGGATTGTTTTAGACCTTTTTATGCTAAGGAAGGAAGAAAAGAGCTGAAGAGATACAGATTCTTGTTTACCTGTATGTGTTCGAGAGCTGTCCGCCTTGAGGTACTAGATGATCTTAGTACCAATACCTTCCTTAACTCACTGCATTGTTTTATCTCCATTTAAGCAATATAAGTCAACTCCATAGTGACCAAGCTACCAACTTTATTGATGCAAAGGGAGAGTTCATGGAATTAATGAAGAGAATAGAACAAGAACGTGTGAAAGAGTAAGGCTGTAACTTTGTCATGAAATCATCTGCTACCAGTCTGGGAAAGACAGATTAGAACAGTGAGGAGTGTCTTAGCATCCATCTTAGACCTGTTTGCCAGAAGACTGGACAGTTCATCCTTAAGAACATTGTTGTATGAAGCAATGGCGATTGTGAATAGTCGCCCATTAACTTTAGAGACCATTCCAGCAGGACCAGAGCCATTATCACCGTATCATATACTAACAATGAAATACACTATCATTGCACCACCACCTAGAGAGTTTGTGAAAGAAGATCTTTATCTTCAGAAAAGATGGAAAACGGTTCAGTTCTTGGCAAATGAGTTTGGATCAGGTGGAGGGAGGAATATCTGTTGAACTTGTAACAGAGTAATAAATGGAATAATAGCAGACGAAACACCAAACCAAATGACATTGTTCTATTCCAAGACGACTTAGCACTACAAAATCAGTGGAAGCTAGTCAAAGTAGTAGAAGTCTTCCCAGGAACTGACGACAGGGTCAGAAAATTGAAACTTCTTGTTAGTGACACAACAATAGATAGCTAGGGCGGGCGCATGCACACGTAAGCCAGTGTATCTAGAAAGACCCATACACAAAATAGTGTTATAACTTGAAGCTGATTAAAGGAAATAAGAGTAATTTATCTGTAACGTATATAAAATGCTCATCCTCTGAATGTTTTTATAGTTTCATGTAAAATTATTTGTGATAATTTGAGTTACATTAAGAATCACACGTTGAATGATGGTGGGAGTGTATTCAGATTCAAAAAGTTTCTGTGTCTAATGTTTATTTCCTCTAGATGTCGCAAGTTTGCTTAATTGTTCATTTATTATTCCCATCATGCTTTATTACAAGTCACTTCCTTTTTTATTGCAAAGGAATGGAGACTGAACAGAGTTGTCATCAAGTTTTAAGTATTATTTTGTGTGTAAATGAAGTCATCTGACTAAGAATCCTCAAGATAGAAACCCCTCTCTTAGCTCACAAGCAGGCAACAGTGGGATGTAGATTTATTTCTGTCTAGTTAGGAGTTTCAAGTAACTTGTATTTTAAATGTAATTGACTGTATGTCTGATGATTTATCCTTCATATTTGATCTCTTCATTAGTTCTACGGTGTTGATATAAGAACGTGATATGTGCGTTAAACATCAGTTAAAAGAACTTCAGCCTTCTCATTGTGACTAAGGGCGACATGACGTATAATATGAAAAGGTAACATTTATAAGAGGAAAATGGGTAGAAGGCCCTGCTAACAGTTACACTGTTCTAAACTACCTTACATAAAGGCTATCTGCAGAACAGCTGGCCTTGTAGGCTTATAAAGAGGAGAGGAACTCAGGAAAGAATAAGTACATTGTATGCCTCCCTGAGTCTTTAAGGAGAGTTTGATACTTTGAAAATGAGGGTAGTCCTGTAAAGCGAGATAGAGAGTTCCACAAGATTGGTGCCTTTCTGGAGAAGTGCTGTAGATGGGAACGTGAGGAGGTAACAAGACAGGAGGAGAGAAGGTGGTCATGAGCAAAGCGAAGGGGAGGGAGAGTGTCTGGAAACAAGGTCAGAGATATAGGGGGCCTTGAATGTTAGGATCAGAATTTTGTGTTTTTCTCCGGAGCTAGAGGAAGCCAAAAATGTTAGCTGTTACTTAAAGGGACATTAAACACTAAATAAATGCTAGATAGAATGAGGCATTACAAGAAAAGATTAGTCTGAGAATAACATGTAGATGCATTTTTTTTAAAGTTTCATTAGCTGTTTAAATACTGACAAAATAAGTGTAAAGTTTAGTGTCTATAAAACAATGGGGGCTGCCATGTTGTAACTTAGGTTACTTTCTCTGCTGTGGCCAATTAGAGACATAAATAGGTCAATAGAGTGTGCAACCAATGGCTGTGTGGAATATAACCGTGTTCTGCACTTCCATTTCTAACAGGAACTGAACAGCTCACAATTTCTGAATGGAATTACAAGAAAAGGGGACAAAATAAATAATTAAAGTATATTGCAGACTTTTTTATATAAACAATTTATCATTTTAATATACCAGCTCAAAGTGTTTAATCAGAGGCGTAACTAGAAACCACAGGGCCCAGGTGCAAGAATCTAAGAAGGGCCCCCCCCACCGCCCCTCCCCCCTCCAAAAAAAGGTGACTTTAATACATATATATATTTTTTTTTACATTTAACACAGAAAAAAAATGTGAATCAGATTACATGTCTGCAAAGGAGGTACCCTGTGCCCACAGTTTGTGAGATGGTCTGACCCCCTATTACTGTATATATATATATATATATATATATATATATATATATATATATATATATATATATATATATATGTTTATATATATATATATATATATATATATATAGTGACACTGTTTAACCCACCAGTACTGTATATAGTGAGTCAGTGACACAGTCTGTACTCTGCCAGTGAGATGGCTGGCCTGACCCTACCCGCCCAGTACTAAAGTGACCACAGTAGTCAGTGACATGGTCCACCCCCCATACTGTATATAGTGGTACTGTATGGTGACACTGTTTACCCCCTGCCCCCCCATGCTGTAGTAACAAGGTCTGTAATTTTCTGGTTCCACAAACATACACAAACACACATACATGCATAAATACACACACAGTCACATACATACACACACACACACACACACACACACACCATACACACACACATAAACACCAATGGGTAAAACAGAAACACTAAACCCCTGTAGTCATGTCACACTCACATGATATCAGTGCAGGCAGTAGTAGGTTAACATTTTTTAATTAAAAAAAAAAAAATTCTAAAAAAAATTTGATTTTTTTTTTTTTAAGCTGGGCCCCCACCCTCAGGGGCCCAGTCGCACCTGCGACCTCTGCACCCCTGTAGTTTCGCCCCTGTGTTTAATGTCCCTTTAAGCAACACAAATTGTGGTTCACAACTTGCTATTAATAGAACAAGGTTTGCAACACTATAACCTTATGTTTCCCACTTTTAAATATTGGGACGTGTGGAGAACTGTGTACAGCTCTAGTTTATGCCAAGCTTATAGTAATATTACACACCTGGGAAGTTTCTTATGTTCAATAGCTTGTGCATTAAGCACTGTGTTTTACATACTATTTTAGGTTGTAACCATTAGATAACTGTGCATTTTATCCTGTCGGCATTTTCTTGTCTTAGCAATTGGCAAGCACTCAGCTTGTGTTCTAGTGCCCCCTAGTGTAGATTTCTAAAATTGTGTAAAATAAAGTCATCTATACTATAATCTCATTTGTAACACGTCCGTCGGTGTCGCCAGTTGCGCACGCATCCTCAAAGGAATGTTGGTTGTGCGCGCAGCCAAAAGAATCGACCTGTGGATTCCGATAATGGCTTCGGAATCCACCTGGATGCAGCATAGGCAGACCCGAAGCCTTAAAAAAAAACACGTAACCGCCCGCTAGAAATAACTATTTTTATTTGTGGGGGATTTTTTATTTTTATAGGGCTATTAGTTTAGGTTTAATTTTTTTATTTTGGATAGCTTTGTTTATTTTTTGTCTGTAATTTTACTTTTTTTATTTTTTGTAACTTTAGCTTGGGGTTTGTAGTTTTTAAACATAGACTGTCCTCTGGGCAGGCTTATCGCCTAGTAGGTTAATAAAAATGTAAGCATTTTTTTGCCAAGTTCACAGTTAATACAAATTTAATTTATTTAAATATATTAACAAAAGAAACAGATATCAGTGTACATAGAATTCTGGTAGTAAAATTGAAAGGATTGTTAGCAAACCAACAAGAAAAGTACAGTAGTGCCATTGAGGCTCCAATAATGGACATGTGTATATATATATATATATATATATATATATATATATATATATATATATATATATATATATATATATATATATATATATATATATATATACATACACACACACCCACACGTGCATTTATCTGTTTTACTGTATATTTCCTGTACATATTTATCATTCCAATCACTTACAAGATAATGTTCTTTTTATTGTAAATACATATTTCTATATCTGTATATACCTATACCTGCATATCTAGTCCTATAGATATATAGGTACAGATATGTATTTTACATGAACAGTATTTTTTATATATATATATTTAATAATAAAATGTACTAAGTAAAATATGCGTTTTGCGCATTCAGGTTAGCAATTTAGATCCTAAAGCGGTCGTGTTAGCGCACATGAAAACACAATATTCTTAAGGCGTATTATCGAAATATTACATACAGGGAGTGCAGAATTATTAGGCAAATGAGTATTTTGACCACATCATCCTCTTTATGCATGTTGTCTTACTCCAAGCTGTATAGGCTCGAAAGCCTACTACCAATTAAGCATATTAGGTGATGTGCATCTCTGTAATGAGAAGGGGTGTGGTCTAATGACATCAACACCCTATATCAGGTGTGCATAATTATTAGGCAACTTCCTTTCCTTTGGCAAAATGGGTCAAAAGAAGGACTTGGCAGGCTCAGAAAAGTCAAAAATAGTGAGATATCTTGCAGAGGGATGCAGCACTCTTCAAAATAGTCAACAGGGTCGCAAGAAGCGTGTGGAAAAACCAAGGCGCAAAATAACTGCCCATGAACTGAGAAAAGTCAAGCGTGCAGCTGCCAAGATGCCACTTGCCACCAGTTTGGCCATATTTCAGAGCTGCAACATCACTGGAGTGCCCAAAAGCACAAGGTGTGCAATACTCAGAGACATGGCCAAGGTAAGAAAGGCTGAAAGACGACCACCACTGAACAAGACACACAAGCTGAAACGTCAAGACTGGGCCAAGAAATATCTCAAGACTGATTTTTCTAAGGTTTTATGGATTGATGAAATGAGAGTGAGTCTTGATGGGCCAGATGGATGGGCCCGTGGCTGGATTGGTAAAGGGCAGAGAGCTCCAGTCCGACTCAGACGCCAGCAAGGTGGAGGTGGAGTACCGGTTTGGGCTGGTATCATCAAAGATGAGCTTGTGGGGCCTTTTCGGGTTGAGGATGGAGTCAAGCTCAACTCCCAGTCCTACTGCCAGTTTCTGGAAGACACCTTCTTCAAGCAGTGGTACAGGAAGAAGTCTGCATCCTTCAAGAAAAACATGATTTTCATGCAGGACAATGTTCCATCACACGCGTCCAAGTACTCCACAGCGTGGCTGGCAAGAAAGGGTATAAAAGAAGAAAATCTAATTGCATGGCCTCCTTGTTCACCTGATCTGAACCCCATTGAGAACCTGTGGTCCATCATCAAATGTGAGATTTACAAGGAGGGAAAACAGTACACCTCTCTGAACAGTGTCTGGGAGGCTGTGGTTGCTGCTGCACGCAATGTTGATCGTGAACAGATCAAAACACTGACAGAATCCATGGATGGCAGGCTTTTGAGTGTCCTTGCAAAGAAAGGTGGCTATATTGGTCACTGATTTGTTTTTGTTTTGTTTTTGAATGTCAGAAATGTATATTTGTGAATGTTGAGATGTTATATTGGTTTCACTGGTAAAAATAAATAATTGAAATGGGTATATATTTGTTTTTTGTTAAGTTGCCTAATAATTATGCACAGTAATAGTCACCTGCACACACAGATATCCCCCTAAAATAGCTATAACTAAAAACAAACTAAAAACTACTTCCAAAACTATTCAGCTTTGATATTAATGAGTTTTTTGGGTTCATTGAGAACATGGTTGTTGTTCAATAATAAAATTAATCCTCAAAAATACAACTTGCCTAATAATTCTGCACTCCCTGTATAAAATATTTTTAAAAACTAAAAAAATTATTAAAAATGATTAAACATACTATAAAATGTATAGATATATTTTATGGACTATTTAGAATATTTCACAGTACGTTTAAAGGGAGATGAAACTCAAAAAAAATCTTCATGATTTAGACAGAGCATGTAATTTAAAACAACTTTCCAGTTTACTTCCATTATCTAATTTGCATCATTCGCTTAGCATCCTTAGTTTAAAAGCATATCTAGGTAGGCTCAGGAGCAGCAATGCATTACTGGGAGCTAGCAACTGATTGGTGGCTCAACATAAAGGCCTTTTTTCATTGGGTTACCAGATCTGTTCAGCTAGCTTCCAGTAGTGCATTGCTGCTTCTTCAACAAAGGATACCAACAGAATAAATTTAATTTGATAATAGAAGTAAATTAAAATGTTGTTTAAAATCGCATGCCCGATCTGAAACGATGAAAGAAACAATTTGAATTTCATGTCCCTTTAAAAATTTTTTAATTTTTTTAAATATTTTATATGTAATATTTCAATAACGCGCCTTAAGAATACTAAGTTTTCATGCACACTAACCCAACCGCGTTAAGGTCTAAATTGCGAAACAAGATGAGCAAAACGCATATTTTACATTCCTATGTTCTTCACATAGAAAACAATGTACTTTTATTATTAAATATATATGTATATATATATATATATATATATATATATATATATATATATATATATATATATATATATATATATATATATATATATATATATGAAATTGTTCATGTCAAATACATTCATGTCAAATACATATCTATATCTTTATATCAATAGGAATAGATATGCAGGTATAGGTATAATATATAATACTCCACAGGAACCCAGCACTCGCTCAGCGTCACAGCTCCCAGGGTGCCCACCAAATCTTCAAATACACAAATCCTTTTCAAGAAGCAGGCACTCACTGGTATTTCATCAATTTAATGCATCAAGATAACAAACAGTGAACGTTTTCGGGCATTCTGAGGACGGGCGAATGCCCGAAAACGTTCACTGTTTATTATCTTGATGCATTAAATTGATGAAATATACATATTTATATGTGTATATATGTATCTTTATGTTAAAGTCCTTTGCCTGCCTTTTTTTCCAAACACCTGAGACCTCATATTTATTCTTACATGTATTTTTTATGTTTTTTGTTAAAAAAATTATGTCTTATGTAACAGTTAACCAGAGCTCTGAAATTGCGTTAACCCGATGTTTACTTTAAACTCGAAATATGCTAGCTATTTCCTTCGCTCGCAAAGAGCCGCAAAAATATACGCCTAAATAGTGCAGAAATTGCATATAAGAACATTCAATTTTTCATTTGAATATCTATGAGAAAATATTAGCTATCACTATAATTTGCTGACTGATGTGAGTCAAAAAAGGATAGGGTAGCACAGATATGTACCATATGTACTGAACCCTTATTTAAAATGCACCAATATAATATATTGCTCAGACCTATATTGTAGGGGTTTAGTTAGTGCACAATAAGAGAAAAGAGCTGACCTAAGTATGTAGATAGGTAAAAAAAAAGTAATTTTACATGTAATGTTTGTACTATGGGGCGCGATCCGATATAGATCGCAGTTTGCGGCGCAAGCGAGGGAACCGGCGTCGCCGGCAGTTTCAGCTCGCAACTCGAGCTATCCCATATAAGTCGCCGTCAGATGCTAACGTGCCGTAAGTCTGACAAACCAGCGATGTCCAGAAATCTGCGTAAGTACAAATTTCTGGCGTCGCCAGTGACTTGCGGCACGTTAGAAACTGCCGGCGCCTATAAAACCTGACTAAAGTCTAAAACACCCGCACTGTCTAACACGCCTCCCTAACATAGCCCGACAAGTCTAACACGCCTCCCTAACATAGCCCGCACTGTCTAACCCTCTATCCGCTATCCCCCCTCACTATCCTAACAATAAAAAAGCTATTAACCCCTAAACCGCCGCTCCCGTACCCCGCCGCAACCTAATAAAGTTATTAACACCTAAACCGCCGCTCCCGTACCCCGCCGCCAGCTATATTATATCTATAACCCCCTAAAGTGAGCCCCTAACACCGCCGCCATCTATATTAAAATTATTAACCCCCAATGTAAGCCCCTTACACCGCCGCCATCTCTATTAAAATGATTAACCCCTAATTTAATCTACCTACCCCGCCGCCAGCTATATTATCTATGTTAACCCTAAGTATATTATAGTTAATATAGGTATTACATTATATATATTAACTATATTAACCCTAATTATATTAGGGTTAATATAGTTAATATAGTTACTATAGTATTTATATTAACTATATTAACTCTATCTAACCCTAACACCCCTAACTAAATTTATATTAAATTAATCTAATTCATTTATAAACTAAAATATTCCTATTTAAATCTAAATACTTACCTATAAAATAAACCCTAAGATAGCTACAATATAATTAATAATTACATTGTAGCTATGTTAGGGTTAATATTTATTTTACAGGTAAATTGTTAATTATTTTAACTAGGTATAATAGCTATTAAATAGTTATTAACTATTTAATATCTACCTAGTTAAAATAATTACCCAATTACCTGTAAAATAAATCCTAACCTAAGTTACAAATACACCTACACTATCAATAAATTAAATAAACTACAAACATCTATCTAAAAATACAATTAAATTAACTAAACTAAATTACAAAAAAAAAAAACACTAAATTACAAAAAATAAAAAAAGATTACAAGATTTTTAAGCTAATTACACCTATTCTAAGCCCCCTTATAAAATAATAAACCCCCAAAATAAAAAAAATTCCCTGCCCTATTCTAAATTAAACAAATTTCAAAGCTCTTTACCTTACCAGCCCTTAAAAGGGCCTTTTGTGGGGCATGCCCCAAAGAATTCAGCTCTTTTGCATACAAATACAATACCCCCCCCCCCATTACAACCCACCACCCACATACCCCTATTCTAAAACCACCCAAACCCCCCTTAAAAAAGCCTAACACTACCCCCCTGAAGATCTCCCTACCTTGTCTTCACCACACCGGGCCGAACTCCTGATCCGATCCGGGCGATGTCTTCCTCCAAGCGGCAAAGAAGAATTCTTCCTCCGGCGACGTCTTCCTCCAAGCGGCAGCAAAGTCTTCATTCTTGATCGGAACAGCCAATAGAATGCGAGCTCAATCTGATTGGCTGATTGGATCAGCCAATCGGATTGAACTTGAATCTGATTGGCTGATTCAATCAGCCAATCAGATTTTTTTAACTTAATTCCGATTGGCTGATAGAATCCTATCAGCCAATCGGAATTCGGCGGACGCCATCTTGGATGACGTCATTTAAAGGTACCTCATTCCAAGTTCAGTAGTCGGCCGGGATGGATGCTCCGCAGCGGCGGAGCGAAGAAAGAAGATTGAAGATGCCGCCGGAAGAATGAAGACTTTGCTGCCGCTTGGAGGAAGACGTCGCCGGAGGAAGAATTCTTCTTTGCCGCTTGGAGGAAGACATCGCCCGGATCGGATCAGGAGTTCGGCCCGGTGTGGTGAAGACAAGGTAGGGAGATCTTCAGGGGGGTAGTGTTAGGCTTTTTTAAGGGGGGTTTGGGTGGTTTTAGAATAGGGGTATGTGGGTGGTGGGTTGTAATGGGGGGGGGGGTTGTATTTGTTGTATGCAAAAGAGCTGAATTCTTTGGGGCATGCCCCACAAAAGGCCCTTTTAAGGGCTGGTAAGGTAAAGAGCTTTGAAATTTGTTTAATTTAGAATAGGGCAGGGAATTTTTTTTTATTTTGGGGGTTTATTATTTTATTAGGGGGCTTAGAATAGGTGTAATTAGCTTAAAAATCTTGTAATCTTTTTTTATTTTTTGTAATTTAGTGTTTTGTTTTTTTTGTAATTTAGTTTAGTTAATTTAATTGTATTTTTAGATAGATGTTTGTAGTTTATTTAATTTATTGATAGTGTAGGTGTATTTGTAACTTAGGTTAGGATTTATTTTACAGGTAATTGGGTAATTATTTTAACTAGGTAGATATTAAATAGTTAATAACTATTTAATAGCTATTATACCTAGTTAAAATAATTAACAATTTACCTGTAAAATAAATATTAACCCTAACATAGCTACAATGTAATTATTAATTATATTGTAGCTATCTTAGGGTTTATTTTATAGGTAAGTATTTAGATTTAAATAGGAATATTTTAGTTTATAAATGAATTAGATTAATTTAATATAAATTTAGTTAGGGGTGTTAGGGTTAGATAGAGTTAATATAGTTAATATAAATACTATAGTAACTATATTAACTATATTAACCCTAATATAATTAGGGTTAATATAGTTAATATATATAATGTAATACCTATATTAACTATAATATACTTAGGGTTAACATAGATAATATAGCTGGCGGCGGGGTAGGTAGATTAAATTAGGGGTTAATCATTTTAATAGAGATGGCGGCGGTGTAAGGGGCTTACATTAGGGGTTAATAATATTAATATAGCTGGCGGCGGTATAGGGGGATTAGATTAGGGGTTAATAATTTTTATATAGGTGGCGGCGGTGTAAGGGGTCAGATTAGGGGATAGATAAGGTAGATGACAGCGGTGTAAGGGGTTCTAATTAGGGGATAGATAAGGTAGATGGCGGCGGTTTTAGGGGCTCACAGTAGGGGGTTAGTTTATGTAGATGGCGGCGGGGTCCGGGAGCGGCGGTTTAGGGGTTAATAACTTTATTAGGGATTTCGGGGGGGGGGGATCGCGGTTGACAGGTAGATAGACATTGCGCATGCGTTAGGTGTTAGGTTTATTTTAGCAGATCGCGGTTGACAGGGAGATAGACATTGCGCATGCGTTAGGTGTTAGGTTTATTTTAGAAGATTGTGGTTGACAGGGAGATAGACATTGCGCATGCGTTAGGTGTTAGGTTTATTTTAGCTGCCAGTTTAGGGAGTTACGGGGCTCCAATAGTCAGCGTAAGGCTTCTTACGGCTGCTTTTTGTGGCGAGGTGAAAATGGAGTAAGTTTTCTCCATTTTCGCCACGTAAGTCCTTACGCTGCATATTGGATACCAAACTGCGCGGGTTTGGTATACCTGCCTATAGCCCAAAAAACTACGGGCGACGGCAGAAATATACGCGCGTAACTTCTAGGTTACGCCGTATATAGGATACCAAACCCACGCAAATATTGGCGTCGCCGGCTTTTGCGGGCGACGATTTTTATCGGATCGACCCCTAGGTATTTACTTTTAATATTTGGTTGCATGATTAGTTTAGTAGCTTTTTTCAGGTTCAACATTAATTAAAATATATAAGATTTCTGTTTACTTTTTGATGTTTACTTAGCATTAGGCATTATCTTTTACAGATGCATCAAAACACATATAATTTCCTGGAAATACTTTTTGGCTGTCCAGTGTATGTTTTCTTCTTTATTTAATTTTTCTTTTTTCAAATAAAGATAGATATACATGCAAACAGGTGTATAATATGTATTAATACTTTCCCCTTCTGGTGAACCGCAGCCGTCCCACAGTCTCTCCCAAGGTCTGTGTGAATATATCAGGTGTGCTAGCTGGAGGCGCTGGTTCAGCTTGTATCAGTCGTTGGTATCTTCCTTTCCTTTCCTTCCTCAGTTGTATAAGTCTAGGTGCAAAATAGTGGTGCTGAAATATCAGACAATACACCATACAAAGGTGAATATCTACTCACAGTGTATATTGCAGGTTACCGGCTCCTTCCCAATATGAAAAGACAATATCACAGATTCAGTAAAAAAGTTTGTCTTTATTTGGCTCAGAAAGGATTCTTTTGTGAAATGTTCACAATTGTTGCAGTGTAGCGGCACTCCGTGGTCATCATGATTCTTTTCTATTTTATTTTGATGTTCCATGATTCTTGTTTTTAAAAATCTGGACGTTTGTCCTAAATACTGGATTTTGCAGCCACATTGCAACAAATATATCACATTTTTACTTTTGCAAGTAATGAATTCTTTTATTTCAATTTTTTTTTTCCTATGTATCAAAAAAGCATATCATTTCCTGGAATTACTTTTTGGTTGCCCAATGTGGGCCAGATTACGAGTGGAGCGAAAACGTTTGCGTGCAAGCAATAGGGAGTTTATCACAAGTGTTTGTGCTCGTCGTGCTTACTGTTGGTATTACAAGTTGAAAGTAAATGTGATTGCTTGAGCGCAATCGTGATTTACACTAGAATGATTACCACGACTTCAGAGCTCTGGTTAACCATTTTGTAAAACTAAAAAGTTCCACAAACACATAAAAAATATGCAAAGTATAATTACACTCATAATAACACTATCTATAACACGCCTAGATTACGAGTTTTGCGCTATAGAGGGGGCGAAATGAACGCAACAAAAGTTACGTAATTTCACCCTCCATAGCACTGCCATTACAAGTTTCTGAAAAGCTGCCTTGTGCATGCGATATGTGGCAATAAGCTCCATATCGCACAAAAGCCAAGGGCTGCTTTGATGTGCTCGTACACGCCTTCCCCAAAGACATCAATGGGAAAAGAGCGTTAGAAAAAAAACACCTGAAGCACGGAATGAAAAACTTTGTAACACAACCCCATTGATTTCTATGTGGAAAAAAGTTCAGTTTAAACCTAACAGCCTAACATAAACCCCAAGTCTAAACACCCCTAATCTGCTACCCCCCCCCCCCGACATCGAAATAAAGTTATTAACCCCTAATCTGTCGCTCGCGACATTGCCTCCACTAATAAAAGTTACTAACCCCTATTCCGCCACTCCCCGACATCGCCGCCACTATAATAAAGTTATTAACCCCTATTCCCCCGTGCCCCAACATTGCCGACGCTGTAATAAAGCTATTAACCCCTATTCCGACATCACCACCACTAAATAAAGTTATTAGCCCCTAAACCACTGGCTTCCCACATCACCGCCACTAAATAAACCTATTAACCCCTAAACCGCCAGCCCCCACATCGCAAAAAAACTAAACTTAACTATTAACCCCTAAACCTAACAACCCCCTAACTTTATATTAAAATTACAATTTCCCTATCTTAAAATAAATAAAAACATACCTGTGAAATTAGAAAAACCTAAGTTTAAACTAACAATTAACCTAACATAAGTATTATACTAAAATTAAAATAACTACCAATTAAAAAAAAAACACATTAAAAAAAACTAACACTACTAAAAAAATTAGAAAAAAAGTCTAAAATTACAAAAAATAAAAAATACTTAATTACAAAAAATAACAAACACTAAATTACAAAAAATAACAAACGAAATTATCCAAAATAAAAACAATTACACCTAATCTAATAGTCCCCCCCATAAAAAAACTCCCTAGCCTACAATAAACTACCAATAGCCCTTAAAAGGGCCTTTTGTAGGGCATTGCCCTAAAGAAATCAGTTCTTTTACCTGTAAAAAAAATACAAAGCCCCCAAAATAAAAAACCTATCTCTAACAAAAACCTAAGCTACCTATTGCCCTGAAAAGGGCATTTGTATGGGCATTGCCCTTAAAAGGGCATTCAGCTCTTTTACATTGCCCTGAAAAGGGCATTCAGCTCTTTTAAAAAAGCCCAAACCCTAATCTAATAAAAAACATCCAAAAAGATTTTAAAAAAACCTAACACTAACCCCCGAAGATCCACTCACAGTTTCTGAAGTCCAGACATCCATCCTCATCCAGGCGTGAGAAGTCTTCATCCAGGTGGCGAGAAGTCTTCATCCAGACGGCATCTTCTATCTTCATCCAGGCGGCATCTTCTATATTCATCCCGGCGGCGTCTTCTATCTTCATCCCGGCAGGGCGGAGCAGATCCATCCTTGAAGACATCCGGCCCAGCGGAGCGTCCTCTTCATACGGTCAACGCCGTACACTGGATCTTCAATGCAAGGTAGTCTTTTCAAAATGGCGACCCTTGCATTCCTATTGGCTGATTTGATTTTTGAATTTCAAATCAGCCAATAGGATGAGAGCTACTGAAATACTATTGACTGTTCAAATCAGCCAATAGGATGAGAGCTACAGAAATTCTATTGGCTAATTTAAATATTAAAACTTAGATGTCAGTCCATGACCAAAAGAAAGTCTTTTCTTGTGAAGGTGTATCAAGCATTAGGCAAGTTTTAATATGACTGGGGACGCCCAGTCTTGACGATTTTAATATTCTGCATCTATATATGTATGACGGATGTTGCATGATATACAGTATGTATGTATTTTGATTCACATTAAAAAAATATTCACTTTAGCATACACATTAATTAATTTTCATGTATAATTTGATTGATATATTCTTCTTTCAAGGAGGGACAACACTAATATATTTATAAATATATATATATATATATATATATATATATTTTTTACCTATATATAATCATCTATATATATATATATATATATATATATATATATATATATATATATATATATATATATATATATATATATATATATATATATATATATATATAGGTATAGATATACATTGTACCAAAATACCATTAGATATTAGAAGAAATACTAACATATTCTTCTATGTGCAGAACATTGGAATGTGAAATATTCATATTTTCATGTCCAGTTAGCGCACATGAGAATATGCAATTGGGTTTGTGTGAGAATGGGGTGTTGTTTTTTTCTCCCTTGAATTCTATGGGGGAATACGTGAACGCGCATGTAATATTCTAAGTTCAGCTCGTTGAATTAGCGCGCAAGCGAAAACAGTTTACTTTCAACTCATAATACGAGCGCAACCCAATGAGTGCAAAAAGATTACTTCTAGCACAGTTAACACTCGAGCGGGAGCATTAATATGCGCTCCACTTGTAATCTGGCCCAATGTGTTTTATTGAAATTTTACTGTTTGTTGTTTTCTAAATAAGCAATATTCGTTTGATAAATAAGGAACAATTGCTTTAAATAAAATACATGAGGGTTGCACACTTGTAAGAATGTATTAGATGACTAGTAGATATTAAAGTCAAGAGTATTATTTGATGAATGCTGGTATACGATTCTAGTGGGAAACATCTCACTCATTGCAATATTAATGTTATAAACTGTTTCTCAGATATAGCTAAAGTATGTATGTATAAATGATAGGGTGTTTTTATAGGCTTGGTTTGTAATAACAACAGATATAGGTCACAGTAATAATTGACACCAACACTCATAGATGGAGCTGGATATTTCTGCTAATCCATTAGTTCTGAGTGCTGTACGTAAGAAATGATGTTTCCCTATCTATAACAATGAGTAATTATTTCTAATTACTGTATATATAAGATTAGCCATAAGTAAACTGTGCACGGGTGACCACTGCATGCACATGATCTTGCTTAGATACATGATTATATTGAAGTAACATGTTTATATTAAAACCATACATTCATATATAACATCATCTGCTATTTTTCAGATTATATTTACATCCCTTATTTTGTTCTAAAGGTTATTCGTTAGTGTGGAAAAATACATTAGACATGTGCTAATGTTGAGCGTTTCATTGTTAGAACCATATTAATAAGATGACCTGATTTTTTTAAAGCATGCAGTTTTAAGAGACTTGGTGGCTATGCACATATGCCTCTTCTCATTGGCTCACAAGATGTGTTATGTATAGGGTTGCCACATCAGCCATGTTTTACTGAATAGTTATGAGTTGCACATGATGCAGAGTGTGCAGGGAGAAACATGCATTATGCCTCTGGACAGCACATAAATAGCACTGCTGAATAGCACAATTCATGTTCCTCCCTGCAGCATGTGTAACTCATAACTGTTCAAGAAAACTCGGTTGTGGTGGCTATTTCCCAGTAGTGCACTGCTTCTCTGGGGCTGACTTAACTATGTGTTAAACCTCTTTACTTGAGTTGAACGTATAATTATATGCAAGCAATAGTTTAATAATTTCCAACACATTATAACTTTTTTTTTTGCACTTCTGTGTCCGTTTATATCACTTAGTCAGTTGACCGTTCTACTGATCTAATCCCGTTGCACCTGTGGGAAAAAGTCTCTAAAAATCTCTAAAAATCTCTAAAAAAGGTCTGTAGGTATAATTTTCTCTAAGCAAATATAAATGTATAGAATTAACATGCATTTAAAATATAGCAGCCAATTTTTACTGTGCATACAGACAAAATATTGTATTTTCCCAAATGAAAAATAAATCTAATTTAAGCATTTATATCTGAGAGAAAAGAGGTCAACTTGCTTTGTATAAAAAGAAGCCCCTGGGAGTACGGAGTAATGTGAAGGGGCCTTGACCTTTGGAGGAATAGGCCCGTATTTTGATAGGTCAATGGGGAATAGTGGGAGGGGCTGGCACGAGCCCCTGCTTATTTAAGGAAAGAGCGGGAAAAGTGAGGCATCAACCTGACAGGAAATTTGTTTGGTTAACAGCTCTGTTTGTTGTGCGTGTTTTTCGTGCTTAGTCAGAATGGCGCAGTTGGATGCCCTATTAGAGCAGCTCAAAGAGGCAGCTGAGAAAAAAGGACCTTCCTTGTTTGAGGAGAGTCTCCGTTCTTTGCTGGTCCCGGATGCTGGTGTTGCGGAGATGAAGGCGGTATCGTCGCCTAGGCCAGTTAGACGTTCCAGGCCGCCGGCGAGATTGGACCCGGAAGTCGCGGGCAGTTCCAGTGGCCGCAGGAGAGCCAGCCCAAGCCCAGGTGTCAAGTCGGCGTTGAAGCAGAAAGGAGGTCTCAGTTCTGTGAGTCGACAATTTGAAGTGGGGACTAAGCAGCCTTGTGTATCAGTCAGCAGTGTTGTCATCGAACAGGAGCAGGAGCTCCTCCCTGGACAAGCCGGTCCTACGATGGTTCAGGATAAGACAGCCGTTTACGGCCAAAAAGGGCCTAGTAAGAAAAAATTGCAGGCTTATAAAGTCGACAGCGCTTCAAGGCCGGAAAAAATAATGAGTAGAAATGTGTAAGGGGAAAGTGTTTGTGGGGCTAGTTGGAAGACAGATAGTTGGGGGTGAAAGCGAAGCAAGGGAGCAAGGCCCTTTAGGGATGTCGCATGTAGTAGAAGCGCAAGTGCATAATGCGGTACAGACGGCCCAGGTTGTTAGGCCTAGTGCTATTTTAGAGAGTCATACGTTACATGTTATAGAAAAAAGATTTATGAGTGAGGAAAAAACTGGGGACCAATCTGAAGGGGAAACTGATACTGGCGGGGAGGATTTAACCTTATATTTGGATTCGTCTGGGGAGGATTTTATACCTCCTTCTCCTCGGGCGGTTGGTCCTCCTTGCCGGTCCAGGATCTCAGTCATGTCGTCGGGTGATTCAGTTTCGAGGGGTGAGGGGAGGAATATGAAGGGTGGGATTTCTGATGTGGGGGAACATTTGCTTGTTTCTAATAACGCTTATATTTGAGAAGAGAATGTAATTGGGTCACGGCCAGAGACTCCTTCTGGTTTTCTTGTGGTGGGTGAAGACAGTCTGAGCGGGGAAGCTTATGGCCTGCAAGATTCGTGGACGGATAATATAATGCTGGATATTGAGGACGGCGTTCCTATGTCGGGACGTTCTGATTTAAGGGGAGAAAGACCAGTGGTGAGTACGGCCAGTGTTTTTGATTCTGGCCTTAGGGGGGAGGTAGGAAGGGGTCACGGTACTGTTTTTAAAAGTTCTGGCGGTTCTGTACAATGGCCAAATAGGCCGAGGGGTGGAAGAATAAACAGTAGGGGTAGACAGCGCAAGAGATATGTGGATTCAAGTGTAGCAGGGTCTGGAGCTACAGTTTCTAAGAGAGGGAGAGGAGTAGTGGCTGATAGTGTTCTGGGTATGTCTGCGGCTAAAAGGGGGGTCGGGTTATGGGTTTCTGTTTTGCAGACTGAGGGAACTCAACAGGAAACTACTGGTACGGAACCAGAGTGTTACGGCTGCATCTCAAATGGATCAGTCCCAGGCTACACAGGAACCTATAACAGGTACGGGGGGGGCTGTTTCGGGGTTTTGAATGTTGGGGTGGAAAAAGTTGGGGGGAATGTGGATTCTATAGCAGTTACTGTGGTAGCGGGTTTACGGGATTTGTTAGCTAAGTTAGAAGGGAATAGCGCTAAGGGAGCAGGAGGTGTTGCCAGTTCTTGGGTTTCTCCTGGGATTACTATGACAAATGTGACAGTGGGTGGGCCTGTTGGGCTTGGTCAAGGTAAAGGGGTGACAATTCAGGCGCAGGCAGCCGAGGTGTCTCATTCAAAAGCCGTTAACATTGAAAGTAAGGGGTCGGGGGGTCCGGAGCTTAATATTGCTGATACGGCCTTGTCCAGGTCTTGTCTGTGTTCTATTGGTCCTTTGGCCATGCACCTGTCGGTGGAGTTGAGGGAAAAGATTTGGAAACGGAAATTTATTGAATTATTTTCGCTCTTACCGCTTGACCAGTCCTTTGAAATCCCTGAGGATTCAAAAAAGAATGCGTCTAAAAAGGAAAAGGAAGAGAGAAAAAAGCGGTACAGAAAATTACCAAAAACGTTTACCAATTGGTTTCAAGCATTTGTTATTTATGCCAGTGTGTTAGCTGGTACGTTTCCAGAACAGGGAGCTGTGTTATTTTGCTATTTAGATGAAATTGCGGCTGCTCAACGGACTTATGGGAGTATGGCGTGGTGGGCTTATGACGAGCAGTTCCGTCAACGTTTGTCGGTTAAGCCTGAGATGAAATGGGATGATCGGGACATGGGCCTATGGCTTAAGATAATGACACCATTGCGGTCTTCGCAGCCTTTTCGTGGGGGAGCCGGTGGGTCGCTTCAGAGTGGGTCGTTGGCAGCAGTTAAAAAGGGTTTCTGCTTCGCTTTCAATGAGAAAGGATGCAAATGGGGATCGACTTGTAAATTCAGACATGAGTGTTCAGGGTGTGGGGGAGCACATCTGTACTCCAAGTTCTTCAGGAAGAACAAAACGGGCGGAGTTTCAGAATTGCCTGACAAAGGGAGCAACGCCGGTGAGAGTAATCGGGATGGAGCGGTGGCAGATACTTTACGCTAAACAGAAGGGTTGTAATGAAAAGGCGTTGTTATTGTGGTTTTGAATACGGTTTTAAAATCCCATCCTCGGGGGTGTGTAGTTCACTATAGAGGTAACCTGAAGTCAGCTAGGGAATGGCCGGAGGTTGTGAAGGGGAAACTGGAGAAGGAAGTGTCGTTGGGGTGCATGGTGGGTCCTTTTGGAGTCCCACCAATTCCTCATTTGCGCATTTCTCCTTTGGGTATGGTTCCTAAGAAGGATCCAGGGAAATTCAGACTTATACATCACCTGTCTTTCCCAAAGGGGGGGTCAGTGAATGATGGCATTCCGGAGGAATTGTCGTCAGTATCCTATACATCTTTCGACCTGGCTGTCAAGATGGTTAAGGAGGCGGGTCATTTTGCCTGGTTGGCAAAAGTTGATATTGAAGCAGCTTTTCGATTGCTGCCGTTCCATCCTTCTTCTCATTATTTATTGGGTTGTTGTTTTGAAGGTGCTTATTATGTGGACCTTTGTCTCCCTATGGGGTGTTCCATATCCTGCTCTTTGTTTGAGTGGGTAGTGAAGGTCAAGTCGGGATTTTCGTCTATAGTACATTATCTTGATGACTTTCTTTTTGTGGGACCTGCTGAATTGGATATTTGTTTGAAGTTGAGGGATTGTTTTTATTTGGTGGCATCTGATTTTGGGGTTCCCATTGCAATGGAAAAATCTGAGGGTCCAGTCACGGCCCTCAATTTTTTGGGGATTACAATTGACTCGGCCAAAATGGAATGTAGGTTGCCGAGGGAAAAGATTGTGGACTTGTCGGGCATGATTCTGCGGTTTCTTGGAGTTCGTAAGGTGACTCTGCGTGAGATGCAATCGCTTTTGGGAAAATTGAATTTTGCCTGTAGAATCATTCCCATTGGAAGAGTATTTTCCAGGAGAATGTCTTTGGCCACAGCGGGTGTCCTTAAGCCTCATCATTTTGTGAGGGTTAAGAAAGGGCACAAAGATGATTTGCGTGTGTGGTTGGGGTTCCTTAAGGATTTTAATGGAGCTTCAATGTTCATGGAAGCTCGTGTATCCAACGTTGATTTAGATCTGGTGACTGATGCGGCGGGTGGTATTTGTTTTGGAGCTTATTTTCAGGGACATTGGTGTGCGGCTGTTTGGCCACAGGCCTGGGTTGGTCGGGATTTGATTCGGAACTTGGTGTTTCTTGAGCTGTTTCCTATATTGGTAGCCTTGTTTGTATGGGAAGGGGATTTGGGGAACAAATCTATATTCCACACGGATAATATGGGTGTGGTTTCTGCTGTTAACACGTTGTCGTCTTCATCCCCGCCGGTTTTGCGTTTACTGAGGGTGCTAGTTTTAAAATGTCTGCGTATGAATCTTTTGGTTAGGGCCAATCACATTCCTGGGAAGTGTAATCTGATAGCAGATGCTTTATCTCGTTCACAGTGGAGTCGTTTCCGGGAGCTGGCACCTCAGGCGGATGCAGTGGGAACAGGCGGATGCAGTGGGAACAATTGTGGAAGCTTGGGGAGGAGGACTTGCTGAGTTAGTAAAGAGTTCTTTGGCCCCAGGTACTTGGTACCTTATGGTGCTTATGTAACAGTTTGGAGGGAATGGGAAAATTGGTTAAAACAGGCTGAAATTAGGGAGGGAATTGATTATGTTACTGGCTGTTTGTTGGAATGGTTGTGGTATTGGGGGGTTTTGGGTTTGTCAGCATCCAGTATGGATAAAAGATTGGCTGCTTTAGCCTTTAGATTTAGATTATTGGGTATGTGTGATGTGACGAAAGTTTTTTGGGTTCATCAGGTACTTAAGGGCCTAAAAAAGAAGGCTAACAATGTAGATAAGAGGAGGCCCATTACATTTGTGTAAAAATTTGGGGAGTGTTGCCCAATATTTGTTCCTCAACATTTGAAATAACCTTATTTCGAACGGCCTTCGTTTTTGCCTTTTTTGGGGCTTTTCGAATATCGGAGTTAGTGAGCCCAAGTAAAAGGGTTCCTGGGGGTTTGCAGAGGGAGGATGTGCTATGGGGGGGAGTAAAGGGTTGAAATTTTATTGAGGGGCAGTAAAACTGATGTTTATGGGAAGGGGAAGAATATAGTGTTATTCCCTAGTGGGTCAGTAGTTTGTCCTTGTCAGGTGTTGTCACATTATGGGGTCATACGGCCTCCCCAAGGAGGCCCGTTGTTAATCCATTCAGATGGTTCCTTCTTGTCCCAATATCAGTTCAGGGCTATATTAAAAAGGGTCAGTGGGGATGTTAGGTTTTAATCCTTTGGAGTTTGGGTCCCATTTCTTTCGTATAGGGGCTGCAACGGAGGCTTCTATACTAGGGTTGAGGGAGGATGTAGTTAAGCAGATTGGGAGATGGGGATCCAATCGTTACAAATCTTATGTGAGGCCTGAATTGAGAGTTTAAGAAGGGTTGGGGTGTTTGGTCCTATCAACTGACATTCTGAGTGTTTTTTCTTTTATTTTCTTTTATTTTCAGGTGTGAGGATTGTATGGGTGATGGGGCACTCATTTATTTATTGGGCCAATGCTGAGGCCAGTAAGAGAATGGGCGGCCTGCAGCTTGGGTGTCCAGTTGGGCAATGGAAAGTTAAATGGTTTGGGATTAGGGGTATGTGTTGGTAACATTTGTTTCCATTGTTCACTGATTATTGTAATGTTTTTCCTCACCCTGAGGTTTTGGTTTTGCATTTGGGGGGAAGAGTTAGTTAGAAGAATTAAGAGGGATTTGGGTAAAATTAGCAATCTTCATCCTAAATTTAAAATCCTCTGGTCACAAATGACACCACGTTTGGTGTGGAGGGCGGCCCAGGATTATGAGAGGCTTGAGAGGAGTCAAAAAAAGGTTAATAAATTAATTAGTTCATTTGTTAGGAGGTAAGGGGGTGGGGTGGCTTTCCATCTGGATTTTGAGGTTGAGGGTTCTGAGGAATTTTATTTAAAGGATGGGGTTCATTTCAACCAATTTGGCCTGCAGCTATTTTTGTTCGATCTCAAAGAAGCTTTGGGTAAAACCTTGGGTTTGGCGGGACTGGGCTGATTGGTCAGTCCAGTCTGTGGCGGGGGTGCTAGTTCTCAGACAAATAATATAAGGAATATGGCCAAGTGAATTGGGAGTTGTGAATAAGTTGCCTCTCCATGGGGTGAGCGGGCAACTGGTTTATTATAGGGACAAGGGGTTCCCTATTAAAGTGGATGGTTACGGACTCAACGAGTATTTAGTTGAGTCCAGTTTTTGAATGACGGCCATGTTGCTTATTGGTTTGGGAAATAGCACCGCTGTGGGGAATTTTCAGTATCTGTTAATGTTCATGTTATTTAAGAACATTATGTATGTTCGGTTGAGAAGTTATATTTATTAATATTTATTAATATTTAAAGATTATTATTATTTAATAAAATGGCTGCGGCCAATTTTATACCAATGTTATGTGTTGGTGTTTCATTTATTTAAGTGGGGATTGTAGGTGGGTAATTTTAGGGGCCGGAAATTGACGACTTTAAAGGTCAAGAAGCCCCTGGGAGTACGGAGTAACGTGAAGGGGCCTTGATCTTTGGAGGAATAGGCCCGTATTTTGATAGGTCAATGGGGAATAGTGGGAGGGGCTGGCACGAGCCCCTGCTTATTTAAGGAAAGAGCGGGAAAAGTCAGGCATCAACCTGACAGGAAATTTGTTTGGTTAACAGCTCCCTCCCCCCCTCCCCAATGTGGTATATATTTTCCTTGTTTTGTGCTTGTCGCAGCAAGGCGGGGGTGCTAGTTTTCAGACAAATAATATAAGGAATATGGCCAAGTGAATTGGGGGTTGTGAATAAGTTGCCTCTCCATGTGAAGAGCGGGCAACTGGTTTATTATAGGGACAAAGGGTTCCCTATTAAAGTGGATGGTTACGGACTCAACAAGTATTTAGTTGAGTCCAGTTTTTGAATGACGGCCATGTTGCTTATTGGTTTGGGAACTAGCACCGCTGTGGGGAATTTTCAGTATCTGTTAATGTTCATGTTATTTAAGAACCTTATGTATGTTCGGTTGAGAAGTTATATTTATTATATTAGTTATATTTATTATAGTCCTATAGTCGTGCATAAGAGCACTCTCACAGTGAGAGTGCTCTTATGCACGACTATAGGACCCCACTCAGAGTCAGAACTGGGGTAACTTACTCTAACTGTGCCTGAAGGAGACAAACACTGCTTTTTTCTGCCCACATGTTCTTTCTTATGTTATGAATCTTTCCTAAGAAAAATGTTTCATTTCCCTTTTGCTTTTATCATGTTCATAATAGCCTGAGAGTACCACACCCTTTAATTATATGAATGGTATCGTCCATTAATTGTCAGTCGGATGTTTTCTCTTGGTGAGAGTACAGTGCTGCTGTATTTAGACTTTATAAAGGCAGTTTGCCTGTGGTTAGGCAAACATGTGACTGATGAATGTGTGTGGATAAATATGGGCACAGATAAAATGCTGATATGGAAACTTAATCTTCCCACAGCTATGTTTGTACATTGATAGACATCCTGACAAACAAGAACCTTTTGTTCATTGAACATCCTTGCTCACACCTGTAATACACATAATGCGCATTCTGCATACACAAACTATTAATATTCTATAGTAGATCTGTATATGCATTGCACAGAGGGGTAACATGATATTTACAAGGTTAATTCTACTGTATATTGAAAGTAACATTATAGCAATTTAATATTGATTTGGTACATTTTTGCAATGTACTATAATTAACAAAAAATGCTTTTAGTTACCATTTATTCTAACACTATTGCTTGCATGTGTTAAACTCTGCAAAGAGATAAAAAAAAACATCTAACTAAAGTCAGCTGCAGAGCAGCAATTAATTGCTGCTTTTGAGCCTACCTAAGAATGCTTTTTAACAAAGGACACCAAAAGAAAAAGTAAATTTAATTACAGAAATTAATTGAAAAGTCTTAAAATTGTGTGTTTTCTCTGAATCATGACAGTTTAAGTTTATGTTTCTGTGACTTTACTGTGCACATAAGTTTCAGATCATAAAGACCCAGTGCATTCTCATTTTGTAGCTGCTCACTGTGCAGCTGGTTAGCTATCTCGTCAATGAGAGTGTTAAAGGGACACTGAATCCAATTTTTTTCTTTCGTGATTCAGATAGAGCATGCAATTTTAAGCAACTTTCTAATTTACTCCTATTATCATTTTTTCTTTGTACTCCTGCTATCTTTATTTGAAAAAGAAGGCATCTAAGCTTTTTTTTGTTTAGAACTCTGGACAGCACTTTTTTATTGGTGGATGAATTTATCCACCAATCAGCAAGGACAACCCAAGTTGTTCACCAAAAATGGGCCGGCATCTAAACTTACATTCTTGCATTTCAAATAAAGATACAAAGAGAATAAACAAAATTTGATAATAGGAGTAAATTAGAAAGTTGCTTAAAATTTTATGCTCTATCTGAATCACAAAAGACACAATTTGGGTTCAGTGTCCCTTTAACTAAAAGCACACCTGAAACCTCTCAGTCTTTTGCATTCATTGCATTTAAAGGGACATGAAACCCAAACATTTTCTTTAATGATTCAGATAGAGCATACAAATGAGAAAAAAAAACATTCCAATTTACTTCTATTTTCTAATCTGCTTCATTCTTTTGCTTTACTTTATTGAAAATAATACCTAGGTAATCCCAGGAGCAGTAAAGCACTACTAGTAGCTAGCTGTTGATTGATGGTTCTAATCTGCTTCATTCTTTTGCTTTACTTTATTGAAAATAATACCTAGGTAATCCCAGGAGCAGTAAAGCACTACTAGGAGCTAGCTGTTGATTGATGGCTGCACACGTATGCCTCTTGTCATTGGCTTACCTGATGTGCTCAGCTAGGTCCCAGTAGTGCATTGCTGCTCCTTCAACAGACCATACCAACAGAACAAAGCAAATTTGATCATTGAAGTGTTTAAAAATGGTATGATCCATCGTGGTCATGAAAGAAAAACTGTGGCTTCCATGCTCCTTTAAATACTGATTTCTGTGATACTATTTTTTAGTAGACAAAGCACAATTAGACAATAGATTTACTTGGGTTTTTTATGATTTCTTTGTACTAGCTAAACAGTATATCAAACATTATTTAATTGTATTATCAATACAAATGTTAGGGTTTCACATTTAGCATCAGTTCACCTTCCTCTCAAAAGCTTCAACTTACTAGTCTATTAATATGCTTTTAAATAAAAATTATTTTTTTTAAATCAAATGATAAATGGATTATTGTTTGTTATTTTGCACCATTATGCAATTTATGCAGGAAATTAAGTGAGCAAAATATATAAAGAAAGTAAATTTCACAAATAAATATAATTTATGGTTACCTGATAAATTCATTTCTTTCATGATGGTGAGAGTCAACAATCCATTACTCCTGTGCATTATACCACTAGGAGGAGACAAAAACCCCAAGAGCCCTTACTGAAAACTAGTCTGACGTATAGCCAAGCCTGAAAAAGAAGAAGGTAGGAAAATAAATAAGAGCAATACAAAAAGAAGCAGGGCTTGTGGACTCTCACCACCATGAAAGAAATTAATTTATTAGGTAAGCATAAATTATATTTTCTTTCATAAAAGTGGTGAGAGTCTTACTTCTGGGAAACTAATACCCAAGCTGTGGAGTCCACACATAATCTGGGTGGGACCAGACTTATGCTATAACAAATAAATTGTATGATTAATTTTTTTATACAAAAAAAATATATATACAATAATCTTAAATGCCCAGAAACAGCTGCCTGTTGGACTTTCCTACCAAAAGCTGCTTCAGAAGAAGTAAAAACATCAGACTTTTAAAAAAGTATGAAAAAGGGAAAGAAGGGAAAAGAGAATGGCACTACAGGATGGTGACCCAATCTTACATATAACAGAATATTGTGTTGGTTCAAGTTAGGGGCGGGTGCTGTATACTAAAAGGCTTAATGGAACAAAAAGTTGAAAAAACAACTGTATAGTTGTATACTAAGTAGCACTCCTCACCATAGAGTTCACTTTTCCATAGCATGCTTCTCTGTATGAGGCACAGAAATATACAATGACCAGTAGAGTGGTTCACACACTGGATAATATAGTAAATCCCTGTCAAAGGGGAACACAATGCGAATAAAACGTAACTTTATTAATTCAAATTAAAAATGTGAAAACACTAAAAACATAGGTCAAGAACATAGTGCATGTCACCTAAGTCGTCAAGTACTGGGAGATATTGGAATAGGGTAAAAAAAAATAGGACAGTGTATCTCAGCCTAGATGAAACATCTAGATATTATCTGGCACTGGAGAATATGTCAGCTTGGGAATAACACCACGTAATATAAAATATGAGATGGTCATGACTAATTATAAGGGTGTAGACTGTTATGGCTAATAGTAAGCTGCAGATACGATAAGATGGCAGCATAAACGGTACTTAATGTAAAGTCAGTATTCAATGCAACAATTTAGTGTAAGGTGATAGCTATGATCAGAATGTAGCATGAATATTAAACTAGCAATGTTTCCTAAATAATATTAGGCGTAAATATTCTTACTTAATAATTACCACAAGTGATATACTCAGTAGGGAGCTACATATCTTGATATCAAATTAAGCAACAAAGTAAAAACAGTGAGCCGAAATAGCTGAAACTGTAACAACTGTGTATTGGAGTTGTGTCCAGGTGGGATTTAAAGTAACTGTTACTAGAGATCAAATAAGATAGTAGCTATATCGCTCTGTATGAGTAACAGTACTATAATTTAGATAGGAATATAACACACAAGTTCTGTTGAAGTAAAGCACCAGTGGCGATTGTAGTTCATACGGATAGTGTTCAACTCAGCGTTCTGTGGCCTATTACTAGTACTAACTTCTGATATAGCTATAATGTGTGGAGATAAAATATCAGATGGTCATGACTTATTATAAGTGTATAGAATGTTATGGCTAATAGTAAGCTGCAGATACGATAAGATGGCAGCATTAAACGGTACTTAATGTAAAGTAGCTATATCGCTCTTTATGTGTAACAGTACTATAATTTAGATAGGAATATAATACACAAGTTCCGTGGAAGTAAAGTGCCAGTGGCGATTATAGTTCATACAGATAGTGTTCAACTGAGCGTTCGGGGTCCTATTACTAGTACTAACTTCTGATATAGTTATAATGTACGTTGTGGAGTTACAATGCAACAGAGCTAATGCAGCTAAGAGTGTCACTGTACGTTTGTTAACCACGCTCTATGACAGTCGTTCCTATGTTAGGAGGTAACAAACAGATACAATAAGATGGCAGCATAAACGGTACTTGATGTAAAGTCAGTATTCAATGCAGCAATTTAGTGTATGGTGATAGCTATGATCAAAATGTAGCATGAATATTTAACTAGCAACATTTTCCTAAATAATATTAGCCGTAAATAGTCTTACTTAATATTAACCACAAGTGATATACTCAGTAGGTAGCTACATATCTTGATATCAAATTAAGCAACAAAGTATAAACAGTGAGCTGAAATAGCTGAAACTGTAACAACTGTGTATTGGAGTTGTGTCCAGGTGGAACTGAAAGTAAACCGTGTTACTAGAGATCAAATAAAATAGTAGCTATATCGCTCTATATGTGTAACAGTACTATAATTTAAATAGGAATATAATACCCAAGTTCCGTGAAAGTAAAGCACCAGTGGCGATTATAGTTTATATGGATAGTGTTAAACTGAGTATTCCGTGTCCTATTACTAGTACTAACTTCTGATATAGTTATAATGTACGTTGTGGAGTTACAACGCAACAGAGCTAATGCAGTTAATCCAACAAACTTCCTAACATGTTTCGCGATAAAAGCATTTATCACGAAAAATGTTAGGAAGTTTGTTGGAGGATTTCTGGGATCCTCATTTTTAATTATGGTTAATAGAAAACTAAATATTGTTTTCACCTAATGCTTTAAAGGGAAATGTAATCCCTCCTGAATACTGGATAGTTACCTAACTGGGTAATCACACGTTTGTTTGTTACCTCCTAACATAGGAACGTCATAGAGCGTGGTTAACAAACGTACAATGACACTCTAAGCTGCATTAGCTCTGTTGCGTTGTAACTCCACAACGTACATTATAACTATATCAGAAGTTAGTACTAGTAATAGGACACCGAACGCTCAGTTGAACACTATCTGTATGAACTATAATCACCACTGGCGCTTTACTTCCACGGAACTTGTGTATTATATTCCTATCTAAATTATAGTACTGTTACACATACAGAGCAATATAGCTACTTTACATTAAGTACTGTTTATGCTGCCATCTTATCGTATCTGCAGCTTACTATTAGCCATAACAGTCTATACCCTTGGGGAACTTCCGGTGGGCGGCTCTACAAGATGGCTGCAAGCTTCAACAGCTCCGAGGAAAACCACATCTAACTCTAATTTTGCTGCCACTTGCCCACGCCATCTGCACCTCCCTTGACAGGCAAGCTGTCCGGGAATATCTGGCAGACAGAAGGAATAACAGCTCTTCTACCCCGGAACGTCATTTTAAAGAACAAAGCCGTTGGGCACCGTGGCGGGAATATCACCGCCACATTGTAAATACACATAACCGAGTTCCTAACCTCTAACAAGGCTCCTGTTTATTAAAAATGGTCATCTTTACCACCAAAGAAGGCTCTGCTGACTCTCTCATTCTAACAGAACTGCAAATTGTATTCTTGCCCAAGTAAGAAAGACTCCTGCACTCATGCGCTGACTTGTGCGCAATGTTGTCACGCGAAACACAACCTGGACCCCGGGTGAGCCCAGCCGCCGATCTTACCACAAGCATTGCCACATCTTTGCTTCTCCCTGACAACCATAAGGCTACACAACTATTGGCAAGTTGCACGACCTCTCCTGCTATGCATCTAGTGAGATCCGTTGAGGACCCAAAAACCGGACCGGAGGAGAGCATGCTGACACCTCTATTAACCCACCAGCTGTTGATCTCGGCTCCAGAGCACAGAGTCCGGGAGTGCTGGCCGGACTGTGACATGGAATCAGCTGTTTGTCTGAAGCGCGGCTCGCCGCCCCCCCTATGTGGCCCATCTGACTGCTGTATCGGCTGCAGACCTAGGTGGATTATCCCTTCGATGCTGTTCCACCCATCGCACAAACTGGCTGCCTAACTGCTGCTCCTCGGGAGTACCCGGACTTACACACCAAGCAAGAGGCATCGGCTGATGCCTCCCTACTGGAATATCTCATGCATCGCCGGGCCTTATCCCCTTCCAACACTGATTACAGTGGAAGGAAAAATGTGTGTCTGGTACAATCTAGGTCTGATGATGCGTGATGATCTGTTTAGTCGGTTACTTTACTTCATTTCATCAAACTATGTAGACTTATCTAAACCGGACCACTGTATTTCAATTCCCCCGCTACAGGTATCTTACTCTTTTACACTAGCCTAAGAGTGTTTTATCTGCTCAACCGGGGTACAAATATCTGAACGCTATAACTATTATTTTCTGGCAGCCTTGATGGCCCTCCGCTTCTGAGCTCACGATGTAATTTACACTAAGTTTGTTATAGACGCTGTCAATATTCCTGAGCACCTCTCACAGGCAGCAACCAGACGTATCATGCCTTGAATTATTTTAGGCAATAAGAGCTGTCTATATGCACAATCACTGCTACTTTTAGAGGAGGTCCTGGTACTTATGTCCTGCTTATTTGTCAATCTGTCGTATGTTTGGTTACTTGTCTTTATAGTTGACTTTTTTTTTTTTTTTTCTTGCAATGTTCGCTGTATACAGGGATCCGGTATAACTTGGAGCTATTTTTCATGTAATTGTTTACAGGTCACATACCTTATTTCTGCAGCAGCCATTTTGCTACTACCCCACTCTAAGCATCCCCATATATTTAAGTCCCCTAGGAAACCTATCTGTGCGATGCCCATACAGTACTTACACACTTCGGTTTTGTTTTGCTTTTTTTAACTCTAACAAGATTCCCTTCTGGACTGACACAAAACTCCTGGCCGGGGAAAGGTCCTTACTGTTTCTCCCCCAATCCCACAGTTAGAAAGGTTTTTTATCCTCACACAGCCCCCCTGAATACATGGTGCTAAGAGCTTTACTGGAAATATGGCTTTTGTATCTTTATGTACTCTAAATATCAATGGGTTATAACAGCTCCCAATTTTCTGGCTCATTCTAGGTTAACTGCATAGGTATGGGGTACAGGATGTAATCTGAATGACCTGAGGGAGACAGGGGCTACAACATAACCTGCTGGTAATTCATTAGTGCTCCAGCCCAAATTAAATATACTATATATAGTCCTACCTATAAACTCCCATCTTTTAAATCCAATCTCACCTATCTACTAATTCATCATTAATTTTATAAATGCTCTGCAGTCTTAACAAGCTGCACCTATATGGGGCTACATTGTGAGAGCTCCCCTAGAGTTCTATCAGAGCTTATAGTATCCTAGCTAAAGTTGGCTATACTTATGCAGGTCCCTTTACATATGGAAGGTATTCCAGGAAAGCGCTGTTTATATAGCAACCCAGCTCATCACACTAAGCTCAGAGGCAAACCTACACCCTTCGTCTATTAGGCAGTTATCCACATGCCTCTAAAATACTTGGGATTGGGGCAATTTTGTTTCAGTTTATGTGTTTAGGTTAGTATTATTGTTTTGTTATATGTTGTGTTGTTTAAACTAAAATAAAAATTAAGAGTCGCAGGTGCAGTGGGAGATAACAATTAATGGATGTTGATATAGCCCCTACTGCAAGGATTGATTCATATTGTAACACTGTTTTAATCGCAAACTAACAGATTACATATGTACCATACGTTATGAAAATGAGCTGTTAACCCTCTTTGCATTCTCTGACAACAACTGTATTAGTAATGACACTGTATCGATAATCAACATGTTTTGCTCAATTCATGATATGAAAGGTGATGTCAATGTGATCTGGCATGTCAATGTATGCATCTAACTCATTGTACCTGTAACTCTTTAATAAAAAGAATTTAAAAAAAACAAAAAAACAGTCTATACCCTTATAATTAGTCACGACCATCTGATAGTTTATATTACGTGTTGTTATTCACAAGCTAACATATTCCCCAGTGCCAGATAATATCTAGATGTTTAATCTAGGCTGAGCACTGTCCTATTCTTTTTTACCCTATTCCAATATCTCCCAGTACTTGACATCTTAGGTGACATGTACTATGTTCTTAAACTATGTTTTTAATGTTTTCCCATTTTTAATTTGAATTAATAAAGTTAAGTTTTATCCGCATTGCACAGGGACTTACTATATTATCCAGTGTGTGAACCACTATACTGATCATTGTATATTTTTTGTGCCTCATACAAAGAAGCATACTATGGAAAAATGAACTCTATGGTGAGGAGTGATATTTAGTATACACCTATACAGTTGGTTTTTCCACTATTTGTTCCATTTTGAAAAAGTATTAAGAATATAGCTGTCTTGCAAATTTGATCAACAAACAAGCTAAAAGATTGTCTAAAATAATTATTAGCCTGCAGAAAAGAACTTCATAGGTCCGACCACATCCAAATTATGGAGAAGCCTCTACTTAGAATTATTTGTAAGGTATTAGGACAGAAGGAGGGAACAACAATCTCTTGATTTATATTGCCAGAAGAAGCCACTTTAGGCAAAAAATAAAACTTAGTTCTAAACACTGTCTTATCCTGATGAAAAACAAGATAAGGAGGGTCACAACAAAGAGCAGTCAAGTCAGAAAATCGTATAGCAGAAGAAATAGCCAAAAGAAACACGATCTTCCAGGACAAAAGCTGAATATCCAAATCATGCATAGGTTCAAAAGGAGGAACCTGCAAAATTCTTAAAACTAAATTAATATTCCATGGAGGAGAAACTGGTTTAATCACAGGCTTAATTCTGACTAAGACCTAGATAAAACTCAGAATATCTGTAAATTTATCAACCTTCTTGCGAAACAAGACAGAAAGAGCATAGATCTTAGCCATTTAAATAACTAGAAGATAACCCCTATCCAAGCCTTCCTGAAGAAATTGAAGAGTTCTAGGAATTTTAAAGAGTGCCAACTGAACCCATGTTCCACACACCAGGAAATAAAAGCCTTCCAAACCTTCTAATAAATTTGTCTTGTTACAGGTTTACAGGCCTGAACCAAAGTTTCAATGACAGAATCAGAAAAACCTCTCTGCCTTAAAACTAAGCATTCAATCTCCAAGACATCAAGTTTAGAGAATTTAGATCCTGATGAAAAAAGATTAGCTTGAGATAGAAGGTTGTGACGCAGTCGAAAAAGTCATGGAGGACAACTGAACATCTTCACCAGATCTGCAAACCAAGTCCTGCAAGGCCAAGCTAGAGCAATCAGGATTTCTGATGATCCCTCGTGCTTGATCCATTGGTAACAGAACAAGAGCTGGAATATGTAGGCCAGCAAAAACAACTAAGGAGGTACTAGAGCATCCATAAACTGTGCCTAAGAATCCCTGGACCTCGCAAAGTATCTGGGGAGCTTGATGTTCAAACAAGATCTACTTCCGAAAGACCCCACAGATCTATAATCTGACTGAAGACTTCCAGATTAAGAGACAATTCCCCTGGATGAAGGGATTGGCAACTGAGAAAGTCTGCTTCCCAATTGCTCACACCTAGAATATGTACTGCAAAAATTATACAGGAATTGCTCTCTGCCCACACCAGAATTCAGGAAACCCCCCTCATCGCAAGGGAACTGCAAGTTTACTCACTTGATGATTGATGTAAACCACTGACATTGTCTGACTGTTAACACAAAGTATTTTTTTCAGGAGAGGCCAGAAGTGAGTTCCCGAATATTTATGGGCAACTTCGCCACTATCCTGTGCTCTCTGGGACCCACAGACTGCACCCCAAACTAGAAGACTTGCATCTGTTTAGATCACAGTCCAACTTGGATGGACAAAGGATGCCCCCAGAACAATGGACCGATGATTGATCCAACAGGAAAGGGATTGACTTGTTTTAGCATCCAAAAGAATATTTTGAGCCAACTGAGTGTAATGCCTGCATTACTAATGGAGCATACAAAGCTGAAAAGGCCTCATGTGATACCGAGCAAAAAGAATTGCATCAGAGGATGCTATCATCGGGCCTAAGACTTCCATACAAAGAGCTACAGAAGGAGAAGGAATGGACTGAAGATTTACAAAAGCTTTAGCCTTCTCTGTTCTGTCAAAGAAAGTGTCATGGAGACTGAGTCTACTATTACACCCAGAATAGTTATCCTGGACTGAGGGGCCAGAGAACTTTTTGAAAAGTTTACTTTCAAACTGTAATAATTGACTAAGTTCTTTGCCTTATCCTTTGTATAGCTGTGTCTTTTCACACTTACATAACTCCTCCCCAACAAGCAGTTTAAATTTCCCTCCTACTCATACCAAATTGCTTGATTGTTGAATCCAGCTTCTCACCCTCTAACCTGCTTGCAACTTTAGAGACAGACGCGGCTCACCTCTCTTCCTAACACAGGACCGGAACCGGCAAGCTGTGACGTCACACGCCATCGCACACGCTGCAATTTCCCCAAACTCTGCAGGGGAACTTCGCTCTGTCCGGACAGACCTCACCCTTTACTTTTACTAGTAAGTCTCAAAAGCGCTTCCTTCAAACTCATACCGAAGTAACTTACGATCATTCAGCAATTACTCCTGACATGTCTCAGAATCTTAGTTAGGTTGCATTCATATGTAAATGCTCTATTCAACCTATATTCTTAAGAGTTCAGATTCAACACCTAATTGCTGCATAAATCTCATTAACCCTATTTGTTGCCTTAAGTTGTACACTATGTCTGCTGCCACCTATGATTAGATATGGTATGTCTACAACTTTAACTTGCAATTGCTTGTTGTTTATATGTGGGAACCAGTTTGTCAATACTGAGTGGGGCTATATGCTCTGAGGTCTCAGCCATTGTCACTCCTATCCTTATATTAAAGTGAACTGTATCTAATGATTCTGATCCTTGCTGCCTTCCCTCACTTACACAGAATCACTGATACATTCACAACACTCCTAAACCTGCAGTTGTGGTCCTAAAAATTCCCTCTCTCCTTTACAGGGGTGAGATTACCTTCCACAGGCTGACAATAACAATCAAGCCTTACCATGGACCCAGCAGCCTTATTATCTCATGTAGAGAAATTAACTCAAACTGTAGATAACCTTACAACAGGGTTAAATACACTACAATTAGAAAACTCTGCCTTAAAGCAATACATCAATGAAAAAATTGATACCCTCACTACACATATTAGTTCTAGTGAACCTCAACCTAATCCTCCACAAACATTTAGTGGTATTCGTTCAGAATTTAGGGAATTCAAAAACTCATGTTCCTTATATTTCAAATTAAAACCCAAAACATACTTCAATGATCATTTGAAGGTTCTCACCACAATTTCCTATCTACGTGGTGAACCACGTATATGGGCAAATTTGTTTTTTGAAACCAATGACCCATTGCTGTACTCATTTGATCAGTTTTTTAAAGCAATGGGACAGCTATATGATGATCCCTACAAACAGCTGTCTGCTGAGACAGCAATGAGGTCTCTGAGACAACATAAAAGGCCTGTGGAGGACTACATCGCAGAGTTTAAGAAATGGTCCCCTGATACACAGTGGAATGACCTTTCCTTGCGCAATCAATTCCGCCTAGGCCTCTCAGATACTCTCAAGGATGAGCTAGCTAGACAACCCCTCCCAGAGACTTTAGAACTCCTAATAGATGCTAGCATCACATTAGATAGACGCATCAGAGAGAGACGCTCAGAAAAGTCACACTCAGAAACATCCACCAAACAAACAGTTACTACTCTACATCCACCTAAGACAACTACAAAAGCCTCTGAAATCCCTATGGAACTCGGTTTCATCAGAGGTCCATTAACACTACAGGAAAAATTAAGAAGAAAAGCTTTAGATCTCTGTATGTACTGTGGAGGGATCGATCACTCTGTAAAGGACTGCTCTCAATTACAGCGTAGGAAGGGTAAGATGAACACCACAAGTATATGTTTATCTGCTAAACAACCACAATCTAATCATTGCTCCCTTCCTATCTTATTACAGTGGGATCAGCAAAGACTCAACTCACAAGCAATCCTTGACTCTGGTGCCAGCCACAATTATATAGATTACCAATTCACTATTGTAAATAAAATTCCACTAGTTAAGAAAATGGTGCCTAGTATACTTCGTTTTATTGATGGTAAGGAAATTACATCAGGACCCATCTTATACCACACCATACCTCTAAGGCTCACCACACATGACCAACACACAGAATTTCTTACTTTTGATGTTATACCCTCACCTCTATATCCCATTATACTTGGTATCAGTTGGTTTAAACAACACGATCCCACTATACAATGGTCAACTTCACATGTCATCTTTGATTCACCTTATTGTAAAAATTTGTGTCTCCATCATGAACAAATTTTACTTGATGTTCCTTTACAAATCCCCAAGGAATACATAACATTCGCTGATGTCTTTGACAAAAAAGAATCAGAGAATCTACCCCCTCATAGGGTTTATGACTGCCCTATAGATCTCCTACCAGGTGTTGATATACCTTACGGCCATATATTTCCCCTCTCTGATCCTGAGTTACAACATCTAAAAACTTATTTGGCAGATAATTTGAAGAAAGGCTTTATACGTCCTTCCACCTCCCCAGCTGGGGCTGGTATTTTTTTTGTTAAAAACAAAGATCAATCCCTAAGACCCATTATCGATTACAGAGAGTTAAACAAGCGTACGATAAAAAACCGCTATCCACTACCTTTAATTCCTCAACTCCTTGATAGATTACAAAATGCTACCATATACACTAAATTGGATCTTAGAGGGGCTTACAACTTGGTACGAATAAAGGAGGGTCATGAATGGCTTACAGCATTCCGTACACGTTATGGCCTTTTTGAATATACTGTGATGCCATTTGGCCTCTGTAATGCCCCGGCTACCTTTCAGTATTTCATAAATGATATCTTCAAGGATTTTTTGGATTTATTTATGGTAATATACCTGGATGACATACTCATATTCTCTACCTCACTTACTGAACACATCAAACATGTCACCCTAGTATTAACACGGTTACGAGAGAACTCTCTTTATGTTAAACTAGAAAAATGCTTATTTCACTCCAAAGAAATTAAATTTCTAGGTTATATTGTATCACCCCAAGGTATCCAGATGGATAATGATAAGATATCGGTAATTCAAAATTGGCCTTCCCCAAAGAGTAAAAAAGATATACAAAGGTTCATGGGTTTCGCCAATTTCTACAGAAAGTTTATTAAAAATTTTGCTGACTTGACTAGACCATTAACTAACTTGACCAAAACTGACACACACTTCAAATGGAACGATGATTTAGAAGGAATATTCAATTTTTAAAAAAAAGCTTTCACTACGGCCCCTATCCTCCAATTCCCTAATTCTGAGTTGCAGTACATCTTGGAAGTAGATGCATCTAATTATGCTTTGGGGGCAATTCTCTCACAGAGGCAGACTCCAAAAGATCCTCTGCATCCTGTTGCCTTCTATTCACGTATTCTTAATTCAGCTGAAATAAACTATCCAATAGGTGATAAAGAACTGTTAGCAATCAAAACATCATTGGAACAATGGAGACACCTTCTAGAAGGGACCCTTCTTCCAATCTTGATTTACACGGATCACAAAAATCTAGAATACCTACAATCTAATAGGACTCTTAGCGCACGACAGGTCCGATGGAACCTATTCTTGGCTAGATTTAATTATCTTATCACCTACCGTCCTGCAAACAAGAACAAGAAGGCTGATGCCCTTTCAAGACACTTGGTGGACCAAGTGTCACATCCAAACCTTTCACCTTTAATTCCTCTTGACAGATTCTTAGCTTTAACTACAGAACAAAACATTCAGTTCAAATCAGCACAACAGGCTGACTCCAATAAACCATTACAGGTCTTGGATTTACACTCGGATGGGTTGTATTATTATCAACAACAAATCTATGTACCCAACAGTCTCAGAACAACAGTCTTAAAAACTTTACATGATTCTCCATCTGCTGGACACATGGGCATAAAGAAAACTCAAGAATTAGTCTCCAGATTCTTTTGGTGGCCTACCTGCCTTTCTGATGTTGAGGATTACGTTAAAACCTGCTTAATCTGCGAAACTACAAAAAAAGGGAGGACTCCCCCTTACGGGAAATTGATCCCATTACCAACTCCTGATCGTCCTTGGAAGGACATAGCAATTGACTACATAGTCGACCTACCTATTTCTGAAGGGAATAACACCATATTAGTAGTCGTAGACCTATTTAGTAAAATGGCACATTTCGTGCCCTACCATAAGCTGCCAACTTCTTCTGAAACCATTTCCTTAATGATACATCATATATTCAAGTATCACGGACTCCCTAATAGTATTACCTCAGATAGGGGAACTCAATTCACCAGCCAATTCTGGAAACAACTTTGTCACTCATTGGGTATTTCTAGACGTCTCAGTACCTCTTTCCATCCCCAAACTAATGGCCAGACTGAAAGGACAAACCAGTGCATAGAACAATATTTAAGATGTTTCATTTCAGCTAAACAAGATACCTGGACACAACTACTACCATACGCAGAATTCGCCTTCAACAATTCCATCCATTCCTCTACAAAGTTCACACCATTCTTCATTAATTATGGTTTCCATCCTACTTTTGAATGGGATTCTATGGACAGCAACAGTTGTCCTGTTGTGAATGACCTCATCAACACTATTAGTGAATCTTTTTCACTAACTGCTGAAAATATTCGCATCGCCAAGGATCGCTATAAATTCCATTATGATAAAAAATGGATTTCCTCGCCTAAATATAGTGTAGGTGACTACGTTTGGTTATCAACACGTAATCTACATTTACCCCTTCCTTCCAGGAAATTATCTTCAAACTTCATTGGACCATTTCCCATCATAAAAATTGTGAATATGAACGCTGTTACTCTCGCATTACCAGCAAATCTGAAATCCCATCCTACCTTTCATGTGTCTCTCCTCAAGCCTTATAGACAACTTCGTCACCATGATCCTTCTATTCCTTTACTTCCTCATCTACAGGATACCACCCTGGAGTATGAGGTGCAAGATGTCTTGGACTCCCGACGTTTTCGTGGGCAGCTTCAGTATCTGGTCCATTGGAAGGGCTACCCTGATTCGGAGGACTCCTGGGAACCGGCTTCCAATCTCTCTGCCCCCCGGTTGGTGGCCAGATTCCATGAACGTTATCCTGATCGTCCTGGACTCGATCCCCGGAGTTGATCTTTGGGGGGGGGGGTCCTGTAATAATTGACTAAGTTCTTTGCCTTATCCTTTGTATAGCTGTGTCTTTTCACACTTACATAACTCCTCCCCAACAAGCAGTTTAAATTTCCCTCCTACTCATACCAAATTGCTTGATTGTTGAATCCAGCTTCTCACCCTCTAACCTGCTTGCAACTTTAGAGACAGACGCGGCTCACCTCTCTTCCTAACACAGGACCGGAACCGGCAAGCTGTGACGTCACACGCCATCGCACACGCTGCAATTTCCCCAAACTCTGCAGGGGAACTTCGCTCTGTCCGGACAGACCTCACCCTTTACTTTTACTAGTAAGTCTCAAAAGCGCTTCCTTCAAACTCATACCGAAGTAACTTACGATCATTCAGCAATTACTCCTGACATGTCTCAGAATCTTAGTTAGGTTGCATTCATATGTAAATGCTCTATTCAACCTATATTCTTAAGAGTTCAGATTCAACACCTAATTGCTGCATAAATCTCATTAACCCTATTTGTTGCCTTAAGTTGTACACTATGTCTGCTGCCACCTATGATTAGATATGGTATGTCTACAACTTTAACTTGCAATTGCTTGTTGTTTATATGTGGGAACCAGTTTGTCAATACTGAGTGGGGCTATATGCTCTGAGGTCTCAGCCATTGTCACTCCTATCCTTATATTAAAGTGAACTGTATCTAATGATTCTGATCCTTGCTGCCTTCCCTCACTTACACAGAATCACTGATACATTCACAACACTCCTAAACCTGCAGTTGTGGTCCTAAAAATTCCCTCTCTCCTTTACAGGGGTGAGATTACCTTCCACAGGCTGACACAAACCATGTTCTTGAAGAAACAACAAAAGTCTGTTGGTATGAGATACTGCTAAATGTAAAGATGGAGCTTGTGCCAAGATATTGTCCAGGTAAGGAACCCTTGAAACACCCTGAGCTTTTATCACCGATAGGAAAGACCACAGAACCTTAGTAAAAAAAAAAATCTAAGAGTGGTAGCCAGACCAAACGGTAAAGCAACAAACTAAAAATGCTTGTCCAGAAATGTAAACCTTAGAAATTTATGATGATTCATGTGAATAGGGATATGAAGATAAGCATTCTTCAGATCTGTAGAGGACATGAACTGTCTTCGTTGAACAAGAGGAAGAATAGTCAGAATATCTTCCATCTTGAATGAAGGAACCCTGAGAAACGTGTTTAAAGATTTTTTTAATTCAGAACAGGTCTGTAAGTTCCTACTTTCTTGGGAACAATAAAGAGGTTGGAATAAAAACCCTGACCCTGTTCCAATTCTGGAACTTTAACTATTAAACCCATACATTCCAGATCTGAATTTGACTGAACAAAGGCTTTTATATTTAGAGGATTCTTTCAAACAAGAGACAGAAGAAACCTTCTCCTGGGAAGCTTTGATCTGAAACCTATTCTGTATCCTTGTGAAAAAATATTCAGAACCCATTGATCTTTAACAGAATGAAACCAAACCCCCTGAAAAAAATGCGTAATATGCCCCCTAACAGAAGATCTGGATCGGGGGCTACCCCTTCAGGCAGACTTGGTAGTGGAAACAGGCTTTTTGGACTGTTTACACCTGTTCTAATTAGGGTTTGGCTTCCAGGAAAAACTAGAAAAACCCTGCTTCTGGGATGAAGAGGAGGACTTCTGCTGGTTCTTAGAATATCAAAAGAAACAAAAATGGTTAGAAGCCCTATAATTACCCTTAGACTTCTTATCCTGAGGGAGAAAGGCTCCTTTCCCCCAGTCACCGTAGAAATAATGTCATCAATAGCAGACCCAAACAACATCTTCCCTTTAAAAGGAAGAGACAAAAGTCTAGATTTAGAAACCATGTCAGCAGATCATGATTTCAACCACAAGGAAGGCCCTTCTAGTCAAAACTTCTAGTGCCATATTCTTCCATTGATCTTAATAATATCAACAACAGTATCACAAATTAAAGCATCATCCATCTTCAAGAGTTTAAATGTATTAAAAAAACTCTTTATCTGCAGACTCCTTAAAGAGCTGCTCAGATAAACCCTTACACCAAAGGGTAGATGCTGCAGCAACACAAGCTATACTAATTGCTGGCCTAGAAAGAAAAACTGCTTGTTGAAAAGCCTTTGTATGAAAATACTCTAGTTTCATATCCATAGGTCTCTAAAAGAGGTACTACCCCCGAGTAGACAAAGTAGAAATAGCCTCATCCACTTGGGAATAGTTTCCCAAAGCTTTAAATTAAAAGCCGGCAAAGAAAAAATATAACCAAGCCTAAAATGCCTGACATAATGATCCCCAGTCTATAGCCTACAGGTTAAGCAGGAGCCCAACAACCTCCACACTTACCTGATAGGCACCCATACTACTTAACTTACCATAAACAGCACCCATGCTACTGGACTTACCATAAACATAAATAACTGCTTTCAATAGATAGCCAATCCAGTGCTGTGCTTGTGACAGCAGAGGATCTAAATATATGGAGTATAACATTGAACCCACAGGAGTAGTTAGGGACCAGTCCCCATGACACCTGTGGCAGGCCTGTGACTAACTCCCATAGGGTGTTCTGGTGCCACTACCTATACTCCAAAGAAATCCCTCTGTCAAAACAGTAGCTCTCTGAGGGGAAACTGGGTCTCAAATCAGTCTGAGAACCCTTCTCACAAACACCTGAAGAACCTCCCTGCTTCACCTTCCTCCTGCAAACGCAAAGACAAGATTAGTTTCCAGTAAGGTTTGAGGGGTTTTAAGGGCTCTTGGAGTTTTGGGATCTTTGCCCTCTTCTAGTGGTCAGGAGTATAATTCCCAGGAGTAATGAATCATGGATTCTCACCACCTATAGGAAAGAAATATCATATATTTTTTACTCTTCAGTGCTACCATCTTTTGGAATCTATAAGCCCCGACATCAACAGCACAACAGACTTTGACTATTGATTACTGTCAGGTGATCATTATTACATTTCTGTTGTAATGGGGTGATAATGGCTTCTTTAGCATTGCTGTTCTAATTAATACTAATGCTGTGATGTATTTACCATTTTATAAACAATCTTCTGGCAGGTGGATAGACTCAGGAACAGATTAGTAAAAAACTTATAATTGTTTGTTTCAAATCAGGTATCTTATGCCCCTTTGTGCTATGTGGTGGCATAGAGGAAATAATTAGCTCTCCTGATTTTGTTCCATATTCCATAGGTTCTATCAGGTAATCACAGGCAGCTGCCATTGTAATCGCCTAAGCAAGTAACCCCTCTTTTGAAAGAGTAGCATCTCCTGTTCTAAAAGTGGAGTGTTTATTGCACCAAAAAAGGGGGCAATTTAAAATGTATTATTTTATTTATACCTTATGAGCTGAAAATATTTGTATGTGTTTTTATGTTTGTGTACCATCACTATTTACCAGCAGAGTTGTAATAATACACTTGTTAGTTTCAAACTAAAGAAAATAGCTGATTGAATTTTTCTTGATTTTAATGTCCCTTTTAACGTTTTTATTATACAATTAATTGCAGTGCTATTTAGTCAAACACAAATGCTTGCCAAATAGGAAATTTACTTTAGCAGCTTTTGTGTATTTTTATTAGCTTAGCTGTTGAGAAGATTAAATAAAGGCTAAAATAGTGGAGGTGCATTCTTCTATTTCTTTTAAAGAGAACTTAAATTGAAAACTTTCCTGGTTGGTCTGCAACCCCAAATAACCCACTTTAGGAATATAATTTGCCTAGTGTCCAGCATTTCAAACGATGTCCAATAAAATCTATGCATAAATACAGGACACTAAAATATCCAATTTTTAAAGTCTCCTGTTTGGCAGATCAGTTAAATGCCCCATGTGCTTTTATGCATTACAAATTTGGAAAGAAGTAACACTGCATATACACTGTCTCTGGCAACTAAGGGCTTGATTACAAGTGGAGTGGTAATTACAAGTGGCTAGTTATTGCTTCCGCGAGCTTGCAGTAGCAATTAGTGCTCAAAAAATTAACCAGAAATCAGACCTCTAGTTAATTTTTAGAATGTCCCCCAATTGCCAGAAAATAAAGTATGAGGTCCCTTTTAGAAAAGAAAAACAAAAAATATGAACTAAGCAGTTTTTAGGGGTTAAAGTTGGTGGGTGTGGGGTGTTAGAAAAAAAAGGCACTGAAAAGTGCCTTTACATTGCAGTCTATAGGGAACTGTGTGTTCCCTGTTAATATATATGTACAGTATATGCGTATATGCATATATACATATATATTTGTGTTACTATGTGTATAAACACATATAAACACATAAATATATATGCATATATTCATATATATTTAAATTCGCTGCACTAGGTTCTCATGCCTTGTCTCATGGCATGAGAACGAGGCTCCCACTGGTGCCTATGGAAGTGCGCTCTCGTGAGGCTGTGTTCGCATTACACCTTACATTTGTGTGCACTGGTATTACTAAGTGGAGCGCAAATATCGCCCTCACGAAAGCGATATTTTGCGCTCCACTTGTAATCTAGCTCTAAGGAGGGTAAATAAACAGCGTCATATGTGTTACTGGCAGCCATGACTGGTGTTAAAACAACATTCTGTGTGCAGTATTTGTCGCCACGGGGTAAACTCTTTTCAATGTTTTGTTTATCAGCAACCGTGATGGGTTTAAAACACTGCTCTGTGTGTGCTGCTGGCAGATAAGGGGAGTAAGATCACTACTGCAAGCGTTACTATCAGCCAAAGAGGTACAACCACTGACTTTTGTGTACCTAGCAGGGTTTAGGATGGTGCTTCAAGTAGAGTTTGGGGAGGAGCGACTGTTTGATCCCACCTACCTCATGTGACCAGTCACATGCAGGTTTTATTTTAGGTTGTCTAGTAGTTTTGTGAAGGACAGCTGGTAACATGCTCAGGAGAAACATGCTAAGAAAAATCATTCTTATTTACATGTCTGTTTATGGGAAGTGTTGCATTTTCATCACATGCACACAATCTTGTGGGGATTACTAGAATCATAACCAGATCTGTCCATGATGCTACATTATATTTTGTAAATATATTTATCCTTATCCATTTCTTTCATGTTTAGGTTTAGCCCGCTCTCACACTCTTGACACACACACACTACTTTTTTCCTGATATCGTTAGACTTAGGGCTCGATTCTCAAAAACTCGCTGGCATGCAAAAAAATAAATCAGCTTAATTGAATGAGCACTATATAGTAAAGTAAGTTTTGTGAACTCCACTTAAAGGGATAGTCTAATCCAGAATGTGTATTGTTTAAAAAGATAAATAATCCCTTTACTACCCATTACCCAGTTTTGCATTACCAACAGTTATATTAATATACTCTTCACCTCTGTGATTACCATGAGGCCTATTTATCAAGCCGTGAACCGCAAATACGCTGGAATTCTGCAGCATAATTGTGGCGAGCCTGATTCGCCTTATTTATCAAAGACTTCAGACCGGCAAAAGTTGAAATCTGTGACGTAACATACGATCCGCTGGTCTCAGTCTGACACAGATCGATGCTTACGTCATTACAGATGTTCCGAATACAAATTCGGCACTATCTGACAACTTTTGCAAGTTATCAAACTGCTAAAAGGTACGCTCGCCACTATTCCGGCCCAGCGTACCTGGTTTTCAATCTGCCGCCCTGGAGGCCGCGGATGCCATAGGAATTAATGGTCTGAAAGCAGCGAAAGCTTATGTTGGCTGCTGCCCGATATCCCATTGATTTCTATGGCAGAATAAAAGTTACGTTTACACCTAACACCCTAACATGTTCCCTGAGTCTAAACACCCCTAATCTGCCGCCCGACATCGCCACCAACTGCATAATGTTATTAACCCCTATTCCGCCGCTCCCCGACACCGCCGCAACTAATTAAATATATTAACCCCTATCCCGCCGCTCCCAGACTCCGCCGCAACTTTAATAAAGTTATTAACCCCTATTCCGCCGCTTTCGGACTCCCACATCACTACCACTATTCCAATCAGCCAATCGGAATCTAAGAGACGCCAACTTGGATGATGTCATTTAAAGGAAACTTCATTGTTGAGACGACGTCGGAAGAAGAGGATGCTCCGCGCCGGATGTCTTGAAGATGGAGCTGCTCCGCGCCAGATGGCTGAAGATGGAAGATGCCGTCTGGATGAAGACTTCTGCCCGCTTGGATGAAGACTTCTGCCGGCTTCGTTGAGGACTTCTGCCGCTTCGTTGAGGATGGATCTCGGGTCTTCAAAAACTGTAAGTGGATCTTTGGGGGTTACGTTAGGTTTTGAAAGGGTTTATTGGGTGGGTTTTAATTTAAGCTTAAAAAAAAAAAAGAGCTAAATGCCCTTTTAAGGGCAATGCCCATCCAAATGCCCTTTTCAGGGCAATGGGGAGCTTAGGTTTTTTAGATAGGGTTTTATTTGGGGGGGTTGGTTGTGTGAGTGGTGGGTTTTACTGTGGGGGGGTGTTTGTATTTTTTTTTTACAGGTAAAAGAGCTGATTTCTTTGGGGCAATGCCCCGCAAATGGCCCTTTTAAGGGCTATTGGCAGTTTATTGTAGGCTAGGTTTTTTTTTTTATTTGGGGGGCTTTTTTATTTTGATAGGGCTATTAGATTAGGTGTAATTAGTTTAAATATTTGATCATTTATTTTTTATTTTGTGTAACTTAGTGTTTTTTATTTTTTGTAACTTAGTTGTTATTTATTTTGTGTAACTTAGCTGTTATTTTTTTGTAACTTAGTTGTTATTTTTTGTAACTTAGTAATTCCTTATTGTAGATTTAAATAACTTGAGTAGGGTTAGGTTTTAAATATATAATATAGTTAATTTAATTGTTAGTTTAATGTAATTTTAGTATAATAGTTAGGGTAGGTTAATTAATAGTTTAATATAGTTTAATGTAATTGTAGTATAATAGTTATGGTAGGTTAATTAGTAGTTTAATATAGTTTATTTTAATTCTAAAGGTAAGTTTAAATTTATTATAAGATAGGGATGAGTTGATATTTAATGTAAAGTTAGCGAGTTGTTAGGTTTAGGGGTTAATAGCTGAATTTAGTTTATGGCGATGTGGGGGGCTGGCGGTTTAGGGGTTAATAGGTTTAGTAAGTGGTAGTGATGTGGGAGGCCAGGGGTTTAGGGGTTAATACATTTATTTAGCTGCAGAGGGGTCCGGGAGTGGAGGGATAGGGGCTAATAACTTTATTAGAGTTGCGGTGGGCTCCGGGAGTGGAGGGATAGGGGTTAATAACTTTATTAGAGTTGCGGTGGGCTCCAGGAGCGGAGGGATAGGGGTTAATAACTTTATTAGAGTTGAGGTGGGCTCCGGGAGCGGCGGGATAGGGGGTTAAACATTTTAGTATAGTGGCGGTGTTTAGTGACAGGGTATAAATAAAGTTGGGAAAAAGCCGAATAGCAGCGAGATCGATGACTGTTAGTTAACAACAGTCCGCTGCTCATCGCCACGTACTTGGTGCACAGCTTTTTGACAGCTTTTTTGATAAATAAGGAGAGTGTATTCAGGTCCGCGGCCGCGATGTTAGGCGATGTTAGGTGAACGTATTGGTGCCGGCGAATGCAGCATAGTTGACGATTTGATAAGTAGGCCTCCTTGTAGCTAAGCCTCTGCAGACTGCCCCCTTAGTTCAGTTCTTTTGGCAACCTTGTAATTTAGCCAACCAGTGCTGACTCATAAATAACTCCACGGGCTTGAGCACAACGTTATTTATATGGCACACGTGAACTAACACCATCTAGCTGTAAAAACTGTCAAATGCATTGAGATTAAAGGCGGCCTTCAAGGGCTTAGAAATTAGCATATGAGCCTACCTAGGTTTAGCTTTCAACTAAGAATACTAAGAGAACAAAGCAAATTTGATGATAAAAGTAAATTGGAAAGTTGTTTAAAATTGCATACCCTATCTGAATCATGAAACTTACATTTTGACTAGCCTGTCCCTTTAATAAGATACACAGGTCCATAGGTAAAAACATAATTTACGTGTAACTGATAAATTAATTTCTTTCATGGTGGTTAGAGTCCACAATCCATTACAACTGGGAATTACTCTTTGTTACCACACGGATGAGGCAAAGATTCCCAAACCCAAAGAACTCTTTAAAACCCCTCCTACCTCACAGGTAGCTCAGTCTAATATATAGCCTAGCAAACGGCTAGATTACGAGTTTTGCGGTATGAGGGGTGCGGTTAAAACTTGCATGTTATTGTCACCGCTCACTTTCCTACAGCGTTGGTATTACAGGTTTTCATAAACCCGGCGTTAACAGGCAAGAAGTGAGTGTAGAGCAAAATTGAGCTCCATACCGCACTCCAATACCAGCGCTGCTGAAAGCAGCGGTGAGCTGGTGTTACGTGCTCGTGCACGATTTCTCCATAGACATCAATGGGGAGAGCCGGCTGAAAAAAAGTCTAACACCTGCAAAAAAGCAGCGTAAAGCTCCGTAACGCAGCCCCATTGATTCCTATGGGGAAACAAATGTTATGCACCTAACACCCTAACATGAACCCCGAGTCTAAACACCCCTTATCTTACACTTATTAACCCCTAATCTGCCGCTCCGGACATCGCCGCCACTATAATAAACGTATTAACCCCTAAACCGCCGCACTCCCGCCTTGCAAACACTAGTTAAATATTATTAACCACTAATCTGCAGCCCCTAACATTGCCGCCACCTACCTAATTTATTAACCCCTAATCTGCCGCCCCCAACGTCACCGCCACTATACTAAATTTATTAACCCCTAAACCTAAGTCTAACCCTAACATCCCCTAACTTAAATATAATTAAAATAAATCTAAATAAAAATTCCTATCATTATCTAAATTATTCCTATTTAAAACTAAATACTTACCTGTAAAAGAAACCCTAAGCTAGCTACAATATAACTAATATTTACATTGTAGCTAGCTTAGGGTTTATTTTTATTTTACAGACAAGTTTGTATTTATTTTAACTAGGTAGAATAGTTACTAAATAGTTATTAACTATTTACTAACTACCTAGTTAAAATAAATACAAATTTACCTGTAAAATAAAACCTAACCTATCTTACACTAACACCTAACATTAAACTACAATTAAATAAATTAAATTAATTAAATACAATTACCTAAATTACTAACAAAAAACCCACTAAATTACACAAAAGAAAAAATGAAATTATCAGATAATTAAACTAATTGCACCTAATCTAATAGCCCTATCAAAATAAAAAGCCCCCCCCCCCCCCCAAAAATAAAAAAAATAATAAAAAAACCCCTAAACTCAACTACCAATAGCCTTTAAAAGGGCCTTTTGCAGGGCATTTCCCCAAAGAAATCAGCTCTTTTACCTGTAAAAAAAAATACAAACAACACCCCAACAGTAAAACCCACCACCCACACAACCAACCCCCCAAATACAATCCTAACTAAAAAAAACCTAAGCTCCCCATTGCCCTGAAAAGGGCATTTGTATGGGCATTGCCCTTAAAAGGGCATTTAGCTCTTTTTCAGCCCAAAAGCCCTAATCTAAAAATAAAACCCACCCAAAAAACCCTTAAAAAAACCTAACACTAACCCCCGAAGATCCACTTACAGTTTTGAAGACCGGACATCCATCCTTAACGAAGCCGGGAGAAGTCTTCATCCAAGTGGCAAGAAGTCCTCAATGAAGCCGGGAGAAGTCTTCATCCAAGCCGGCAGAAGTGGTCCTCCAGACGGCATCTTCTATCTTCATCCATCTGGCGCGGAGCGGCTCCATCTTCAAGACATCCGGCGTGGAGCATCCTCTTCTTCCGACGACTAACGACGAATGAAGGTTCCTTTAAATGACGTCATCCAAGATGGCGTCCCTTGAATTCCGATTGGCTGATAGAATTCTCTCAGCCAATCGGAATTAAAGGTGAAAAAATTCTATTGGCTGATGCAATCAGCCAATAGGATTGAGCTTCAATCCTATAGGCTGATCCAATCAGCCAATAGGATTGAGCTCGCATTCTATTGGCTGTTCCAATCAGCCAATAGAATGCGAGCTCTATCCTATTGGCTGATCGGATCCTATTGGCTGCGCAGGGAAAAAATATGTTTTCAAAAAAAGGAAAAAACAACCCAGAACAAAACAGGGTGGAGTTTCGTGGACTCTTCCCACCATAAAATAAATTAATTTATCAGGTAAGTATAAATTATGTTTTCTTTCATACAGGTGGTGAGAGTCCACAATCCATTACTCCTGGAAACAAATAACCAAGCTGTGGAGTCCAGAAGTAATAATAGAAAAGGGAGGGATCTAAGAAACATCTTTTTTCACTGAGACACTAAATCCACAACCCCAATAGAGCCTAAAACAGGGAATAAAAAGTAAACAACAGGTAAAAACAAATTAGTCTGAAACAACTGCCTAAAAGATATTCGACCAAAGGCTACCACAGAAGAAGCAAAAACATTAAGGGCCAGATTACAAGTGGAGCGGTATTTAACGCTCCTACTCGAGTGTTAACTCTCCTTGAAATAAGTTTTTTGCATGGTACGGGTAGAGCTCGTATTACAAGTTGAAAGTAAACTGTTTTTCCTCTTGCGCTAACCCAATGCACATAAAAAGCCAAACTTAGAATATTACGTGTGCGATAACCTATTCCCCTATTGAACTCAATGAAGCAAAATAATTCTGGAAAAAAACTAAAACCTTTTTCGCACGCAAACCCGATCGCATATTCTCAAGTGCACTAACCCGCGTCGTTCAAGCGTGTGGGCTCCGTCACTCACCACATCTCCCGCATCCGGCCAATTGGAGGTCACAACACAAACTCACAGTCAGGTAATAGTTGCTGCTTGTGGGTAATGGATCACACAAAGCCAATTTCAGTATATATACGAAGGATGGGTCTGGACCTAATGCAATATTATCAAACGATTACAATAAACAATTTATTGAGTACACAAATAAGTTAAAAACATGGATCCATGTATAAACAATCAAATTTATACAACAATAACAGCTAAATGAATAGTTAAAACAAATAGTTATGTAACAGATATAGCATTTAAAATTGTGCAAACATTGCTCTTAAAAAGATTCCTAAAAAATTCCAAATTTAGTATAAGGCTCACAACAGAAATTCAACTTTGTGTTTACCACATACACATACACAAATTTATACAGCAATAATAGCTAAATGAATACTTAAAACAAATAGTTAAATAGTAGATATGGCATTTAAAATTGTGCAAACATTGCTCTTAAAAAATAATCCTAAAAAATTCCAAATTAAGTATAAGGCTCACAACAAAAGTTCAACTTTGTGTTTACCACATACACATAATAGGTGAAATATATTAGTCAGTTATATAATATTATCTAACCAATAATGTTCTCGATTCTATGCAATGCTCCTAAATATTGCCAATAGTGACTAATGTGTAAGGCTCTGAGTAAGACCTTTAACTGTGTGTTTAACACATACGCATTGTCAAGTAAAAAATATTGTGACAGCAATAAGCCAATGTAAAAAATGTGTATCAAAAAAGTAGTGTGCAAAAATTAGTGTACAAAAATTATTAATGGTCAAAAAATAGGTTGATCTTCAAAAAACGTGAATTAAGAACAAAGATTGTGAAAAATGAAAAACCAAAAATTTACAAAAACATTGTGGTGTGTTCAAATAATAACTTATATAAATGTAAATAATAGTCCAAAAAATAGTCCAACAGTGAAAACTTAATAGAAAAAATAATCCAACAATAAATTATAATAAGTAGTGTGTCTCTTTAAGAAAAAACAATAATCCTTAAAGTGTTGTGAATCCTAACAGCAATAGTTATGGGGATTTTCCAAGTGTTTTATACTGAATAGCAGTGTCAGTACTTGCTAGCCGTTTTCCAACCCAAAATTCTATCTTCTTGGCAAATATTTTGTTATAATTCCTGGATGATCCTTCTGTAAAGGAAAGATATGATGGTGTAAGGTCTCTTTGTGACGGAAACGCGTCGACTGGTAAGCACAATTTAATTTTCTATTGATCTAAAAACAATCTACACCATCATATCTTTCTAAAATTTAGTTTATCAGTTACGATGGGGGTGGCGGTTAAGGGGTTAATAGGTTTATTTAGTATCGGCAATGTCGGGGAGAGAAGGATTAGGGGTTAATAACTTTATTTAGTGTTGTGATGTCAGGGAGCGGTGGTTTAGGGGTTAATAGGGTTATTTACTGTCAGCGATGTCGGGGGCAGTAGATTAGGGGTGTTTAGACTTGGGGTTTATGTTAAGGTGTTAGGTTTAAACTTAATTTTCTTTTCCCCATAGACATCAATGGGGTTGTGTTACTGTGATCACCACTTTCTCCCCATTGATGTCTATGGGGAAAGCGTGCACAAGCACGTAAACTCAGCCCTTGGCTTTTGTGCGGTATGGAGCTTAATGCACCATAATGCACAGCACAAGGAGGTTTTTCAGTAATTCAGTAATGGCAGTGCTAGGGAAAGTGCAATAATGCAAATTTGTTGGAGGTATTTTCGCACCCTGTTTAGCGCAAAACTCGTAATCTAGGTGTGAGTGCTGTAATAAAATCAAAAGGTGCTTCAAAGGGTGTGCACACTTATGCAACCATATTATTTTAGTTTTTTAGTTTTACTTCTCTCCACCTAAAAGTTTTCAGTTTGTCTTTCAATTTAGTTATACAGTTTATAGGTCACATTAAAGATGGAAAAAGTTCTGAAATTATTTATCTTTGTCTCGTTTTTTTACATCACAGAAACCTGACATTTTAACAGGGGTGTATAGACTTTTTATATCCGCTGTACAATCCTCAATCATATATAAACTCAAGTCATCATATTATTTGTCCCTTTGCCAGAAATTGATGATATCTTCATCTATATTGTAACCTTGAGGCTGTCTGGTTCTAAGCTGGAATATACAGAATAGTTCCCTATATAACAGATTGGCAATTCTATCAACCCCTCTAGGCGGCCTCTGTAGGCATTTGATGACTTACCAAAGGAAGTAATTGACATTGGAATATTATGTTTAAAGGTAAAAAAGCCTTGCTAGGTCAGAGCTTTCATTACCCAATTCTATATCCCTTAAATGTTCTCTGATACATACTTCAGCCCCCCTCGTGGTACACCCTACATATTGTTAGCCACCCTGGGAGCATTCTATTCAGTATGCAACATATGAAGTTGGACAGTTAGTACAAATGGTAATATCATAAACCTTTTGGGTAAGCCTTGACTGGAAATTAGAGGAAATCCTTGCATACCAGCACGTTATGCAATTCTTAAAGTGACATTTAAAATGTGCTTTAATAGTAAGCCAGCTGTTCAATGCTGGTGTCTTCTTCCTCAACACACTGGGGGCCAGCATGTTACCTAACGTACAACCCCATCTGGAGAGGAAGTTGCAACCACCTGCCACATAATCTCTCAAGCTATCCTCCGCTGTTAAGATGGGTAAATGTTTATTCACAATAGAACAGATCTTATGAAATCGGGGGCTATATGAAGAAGTGACAAACAAGGGTTTAGAATAATCAAAGTTGTTTTTCTAACAGTTTTAGTGTCTTGAAGTACCATTGCTCGATCAATTCTACAGACTTCTAAAAAGGCCCTGTTTATTGTCTTCCTAGAATAACCCCTATGTGCTAATTGGAACTTCAGATTATCACTTTCTTTCAAAAAATCTTTCTCTGTAGAACAGTTTGGTTTTATACGGACAGATTGTCCCATGGCCACCCCAAAATTAGAATAGCATTTGACATGACTGGTTTTCTCTACAGAGTCATATTTACTTTGTGTGATTGTGAGTCAACCGTGTTATATCTAAATAAGCGATGCTATCCTGATCAAAATTATAGGTGAATTGCAGGTTCATCCTATTATCATTCAAACATGAAACAAATCCTTGTGCATGTTCCTGTGTACCTGTCCAAAGAAATAAAAGGTTGTCTATATACCTCTTATAGGCTGAAGAGATTCCCAAGTCCAAAGATGTGGGACAGCTTCCACTAACCCATAAATAGGTTGGCATAAGCAGGGGATAACTTCGCCACCATGGCTATCCTACGTCTCTGGAGGTAGAGAATCCCCTCAAACTGAGAATAATTAGGAGTCAAAAGAAAATCAAGTACTTGACATAACTGTTTTTTCAAGGAGTCATTATATTTGCTATAATTGTCCATTAGTTGTGGAGTGTGTATAAAGCGCCTATCCAAGGAGGCTAAGGTGACTACAATAAAATATGGTTTAATATAAAATAAAACAGAATGTAAAATGTTCAGAATAAAGCATGTAAAATTGTATAAAATCACATAAAAATACAGTTAGAACATGGATCCATGTATCAACAAAAAATAACAGCGATGAAATCAACAGCAATAAATATTCCTAATTCTAGCAATACATGAAGGAAGCTAAATGCTGCAGATAGTAGGAACAATGGGCCTCTAATTGGCTGGTAGTGTAGTATTTATATACAGCAGTATACAATGGACGATGTGGGTCCAGCCACTCTATTGTTCAAAACAAAGAATAATAAGATGATTTAAGATGAGGTCAATTAAATGTGAAAAAATCCAAAATATGATTAAATCAAAAGGAATAAATAATGACATATTGAGAAAAAATATAGCGAAAAAAATGATGTCCCCAAAAATTGTGTACACAAAGAAAAAATATAAAAATGTATAAACAACAAAAATTAGACTTGCTGTGTTCCGGTGATCTCTGTGTATCCAAGAGTCTAGATAAAGGCCTTCTCAGTAACGCTGAAACGCGTTGACATTAGCTGGTAAGCCACTTTCCAATATTACAACAGGTAGTTTATACATGCTGCACTATTGTGATTTATTTCCATATAAACCTCAAGATTTTACCCAGGACGGATTGGACACTCGACATTCACTATTGGATACACTGAGATCACCGGGACACAGCAAGTATCACAGTATTTACTACATTTCTGATTTTTGTTGTTTATATATATTTTTTATATTTTTTCTTTGTGTACACAATTTTTGGGGACATCATCTTTTTTATATATTTTTTCCCTATATTTTTCTCAATATGGCATTATTCCTTTTGATTTAATCATAGTGTGTATTTTTTCACACTTGTTCTTTGACTATTGAACATTGCACTTAATCAATACTTTGGAACACACTCCACGTGTGTATTCTATGCATATTTTTTAATGTGGATTTTATGAATACTTGTATTTGTGTATATATATATATATAACACTTGATGAATACTTACATATTTAATTTACATCATCTTAAATCATCTTATTGTTCTTTGTTTTTAACAATAGAGTGGCTGGACCCACATCGTCCTTTGTTAAATATACTGCTGTAAATAAATACTACACTACCAGCCAATTAGAGGCCAGTTGTTCCTTCTATCTGCAGCATTTAGCTTTCTTCATGTATTGCTAGAATATGGAATATTTATTGCTGTTGATTTCATCGCTGTTATTTTTTGCTGATACATGGATTCATGTTTTATGTGATTTTATACAATTATCTGAACATTTTACATTCTGTTTTATTTTATATTAAACCATATTTTATTGTAGCGACCTTAGCCTCCTTGGATAGGTGCTTTATACACACCCCGCAATTTGTCTTCTCTTTAGGTTTGCTAGGGAATCGTTTTGTATAAAGCTATAGGTGTTTTCTTCCCTAGCACTTAGTCTTCCAGTTTTCGATAATTGCCCATTAGGAATGCTACTGCATTTAGACTGTTTTGGTGTGGGATAGCAGAATATAAGCCAACCACATCCACGGACAACCAAGCACAGTTAGCATCCCAAATAATTTCATCTAATTTAGATAAAATATGTTTAGTGGCCTGCAGATAAGAAGGCAACTGGAAGACTTTAGGTTGAAGAAGAGTCTCCACCCAATTAGATAAATATTCAAATAAGGAACCGACTCCTGGGACTATAGGCCTCCCTTTACCTTCCTCCAAGGATTTGTGTACATAGGTAAGTGATGAAAAATAGGTATAACTGGTTTAGATACTGACAAGTATTCAAAAGTGTCGGGTCAAAAAAAAACAACCTGTAAGACATCATCTAACAGGCTTAACAACGGCAAATGTTCAGTTGGATCATTAGGTAATGGCATATATACATCAACATCACATAGCGGTCTTCTAGCTTCCAAAATATATACGTCTCTGTCTTGAATCACAGTACTGCACCCCCCTATGTCTGCCTGTTTGATGACACTGTCATCCCTATTCTTAAAGGGACACTGAACCCAATTTTTTTTCTTTCGTGATTCAGATAGAGCATGCAATTTTAATCAACTTTCTAATTTACTCATATTATCAAATTGTCTTCATTCTCTTGGTATCTTTATTTGAAAAGCAAGAATGCAAGTTTAGATGCCGGGTTGTTCTTGATGATTGGTGGATAAATTAACCCACCAATAAACAAGTGCTGTCCAGGGTCTGAACCAAAAATTGTCTGTCTCCTTAGCTTAGATGCCTTCTTTTTTAAATAAAGATAGCAAGAGAACAAAGAAAATTGATAATAGGAGTAAATTTGAAAGTTTGCTTAGAATTGCATGCTCTATCTGAATCACGAAAGAAAACATTTGGGTTCAGTGTCCCTTTAAGGCCATCAAGCGCCTGTTTCTGTTCAAGAGTCAGATTCGGGGGGGGGCTTCTCATGATTCATAGACAGTTGTAATAAGTCCTCCTCTACTCTGCGATGGAAAGCTACCAAAAAAGGATCTCTCTCTTTGATGGGGTAAAAATCGACTTAGGTTTAAAGCCTTTGTCTGTTGGTTTAGTAAGTGATATACTGGGTGCGGTCTCATACCCCAACTCATGTAGGGTGAGATAATCACAGCACTCTTTAAAATCTATGAGGTCATAAACTTTTGGCATTGTATACTGAATCTGGTTACCCCGAATGTCCGAAGACTTGATGACTTGAGTTTAGATATGATTAAGATATGATATCCTAATGATAATTGCTTGAGCAATCCAGTATCTATCAGCAATGTGGTAGTCCTTATATTTCCTATTGTTATTTATTTGGTGCTAAATAATTATTTTTGTATTTAAATATTTGCATCACATGTAACGTTTTTGGGTTTTGGTTATATGATTACCTGCTCTTTAGTAAAATCATTTTGAGAGTTGAAAGTCACTTCATGATATAAAATGGCTATTAGCATCTTAAGGTCCGGTTTCAAATCTCAAACCCAGATTCTGTATTGAGCTATCTGCTTAACACTTGCCCCTGTGTTAGACTGTCTGCCCTGCGACATCAAGCGCATGTGCAGTCGCATACCTCAAACAGCGCCCAAACCAATCAAAACAGTGGCTCGCAATGCAATTCACTGTTTATTTTGTGCTAACAGTATGCTGTTTTATTTTGTAAAGAGAGAATCTGTTCAAGTCCCTTGAGATTAACAAACAAAACCTGGTAAAAAACTAAAGCTCATGAAAATAGAGTAAGTGAAAGGGGGGCCGGCAGAAGCTTCCTCATGAAGTGAACCGATCCCAGCAAAATATAAGTAGCGGTCAGTTAATGCATCATTACGAAAAATAGAAAACGTAAATAAATGTTTTGTAATCACTAAATTAAGTTTTTTTTTATGATTCAAAAAAGCAAGTCATTTTAAAAATCTTCTATTATTAAATTATCTTCATTCTCTTGGTATACCTTGAAAAGCAAGAAAGTATGCTCAGGAACGAGCACGTGTCTGCAGCACTATATGGCAACAGTTTTGCAAGAGTCCATTTGCAAGAGCACTAGATGGCAGCACTGCTTCCTGCATGTAGTGCTCCAGTAAAAGCTACCTATCTAGGTATCTCTTCAGGGCCGGACTGGGAATAAAATGCAGCCCTGGAAACATTTGGAGACCAGCTCTATTTTCTGTTGAAGCGAAATGTCTTTAAAAAAATGTTCTTTAAACCTTTGTGTGGGGAGGATAAGTGACTGTTGTTCTATGCTTTCCTTCATAATAGCACACCTTTTCTACATTAACATAACAACAAAAAACAAAACAAACAACGAAGTATCACAGGTTTCTAATTCTTCACATATCCAATGATTGTGTGACAGCATTATTCATGTCACATGCTATAAGACTGTGCCTAGAGGTAGCGTTACTTTATTATTGCTCTCTGTTTCATGCAACCCCTCATTTTAAATGGAAAAGTCTGTAAGTTCACATAAAGAGTTCCTTATCCTTCATACAGCTGATTGCTGTAAAATATGAATTACTTGCAGTAGCAGCTAAATAGTAGACATGTGCATGGCGAAAAAATTTGGTTCGGATCGATTCGGATTTTTTTTAATTTCGGTTCGGAGCGATTCGAATTCGGAAAAATTTGAATCAATTCGGTTCGGATTTGTTTCGGATTCATTCGGATTCAAATAAATTCGGTTCGGATTTGTTTCGGAATCATTCGGATTCTAAACAATTCGGCTGGATTCGGTTCGATTCGGTTCGGAAATTCGGAATTTCGGTAAGTGTTAGGTGGGATTAGACTAGTATTATGTACTGTACATTAGGTGTAACCCATAGCAGAGTGATATAACCTAATATACTGTACAATACTAGTGTAATCCATGGCCATCCGAATCTACCGAATAAATCCGAATAAATCCGAAGTTATTCGGATTTATTCGGTAGATTCGGCACTATTTTAATTCGGAGATTCGGTTCGATCCGAATCTCTGAATTTGCTGAATTTTCCTAATTTCCGAATCGAACCGAACCGAATCGCACATGTCTACTAAATAGCACATTAGAATAAGGGGGAAGTGGCCATTGAGAAAAGATGTGATTACCTTCTTGTTAGTTTTCTTTCTTCTGATCCCTATGACCGGTGACACTGACTGCTTTCCCACGTGTCCTCCAACTAGGCTCCCTCCTGGAGTTTTTACCTTGTCGCAAGTGACTGTGAGTGTGCTCACGTGTTGTTCGGCCCGTCCCTCCATATTCCCTCCCCCAGTGAGTATTATGGCGCGCATGCCATTGGAGCGGGAGCAGACGCCGCGGCACTGCCTTATCCTATGCCAGCTGAGCAATGTCACTGAGCAACTGCTTGACTCGAGAGTTGAGTCTGCCTCTCTTTCTGCTTAAAAAGCAGGGCGGCCGCTCCCTCACCTGCTCACACATGATGTATGTAAATGCCTGAATGAGCCTGTCAGTCTGTTTGATCGGCTCAAGCAGGTCAGCCGCTGCGCTCCCTCAGTCACAACACTGTGCTCTGCTCTGCTGCTCGTCTCCACACACTGCAGCTGCCGGCTCGGCCCACCAGGATTTTTCCCGGTATCCCAGTGGCCCAATCCGGCCCTGTATCTCTTAAACAAAGAATACAATCAAAACAAAGCAAATTTTTTAATAGAAGTAACTTAGAAACTTTTTAAACATTGTATGCTCTGTCTGAATCACAAAATACATTTTTTTGGTTTCACTTAATTCAAACTATATAGCTGTGGTTAATGAACACTTAAACCCTTCTTTAAACTGAGGTATGCAGAGTGTGTATATTAAGTATTATTGGACCACTTGTTGAATTCAGTATACAGTGGGGCTACAATGAAAGTGAAAGGTCCAGCAAAGCAGACACGGGGAGAGAGGGTCAGACCCTGGAAGCAACAGTAAACTATACTGAGAATCCAATATACTATAGCACAAGGGTAGGAGTGAAAAATATATGTGTTTTGTTTTTAAATAAAAAGCTAAACCAACAATTAATTTAATTTGTGATTAAAATGTATAATAAGTTAGAGAAGGTGTCCTGAATCATGCAATTTGCTCATTCAAGACAAGAGTTGAACAACAAACCAGGAAACCATAAGAAGGTGCGGCTTCCTGAACTCATTCAAATGAGATACCAAAAATACACAAAATACAAACAAAGCAGTAAAACAAATACTGTTGAGAAAACAAAACATTAAATCTCTCAGATGCTTCCCATAGGAATCTCGTAGGTACGCCAAACAGCTTGACCTTCGCTCTCAGCTTCTGTAAGCAAACAGAGCCTGCAGGTGTAAATGATACCTCAGCTATGCAGACCAAAAACAAGGCATTCTTAATAGGCAGGGTGCACAAAACACATCCGGGGAGCTTCCAAGAGATCAGATTGTTTTTCATTGTGTACTTGTGGGGAAAGGAAAAGGTGTGTGCCAGGGTTCATACTTCACAATAACAAGCATTAGCTAAGCAACCATTGTTAACTTAACACAACCACACATCACAATTTTCTGCATGGTATAGTAAATTAAATAAAACATCAAATCAGTGGGTGCGTCTGCTCACTGGCTGGACCCACATCATATGTTTTAAAAGAAGTACAAAGTAAAAATTAAAGTTTTATTGTAACTTATTTGAACATTAAATACTTTATTTGCTAGAATAAAAGTTTTCAGGGAAAGTGGTTTTCAAAAGTTCCATAGCTACAAAAATAGTGAATTTAAAATTATAATTCAATACAACAAAAATAAGAATGGTAATGGTTTATCAAGGCAATATTTCAACTAAGGTCACTATAGCTGTCACGGTCTCTTCCTCTCTCATTCTTGCTAAGAACTTCGGATAAAAGAAAAGCCCAGAAAGAAACTAATAGTTCAATATGGTCCTACTTTTAAAAAGGTTAGATACCCATTATAATCACCTTAGCATACATCACAGTACTTTGCACAACAGTACAACTGTGTTGCAGATTTGTAGCTATAAATAACGGGTTGCAAACTAACAAACTAGAGCATGGTGGCAGTCCAAAGATATGTAGACAAAAGTGGCATTTAAAAATCTTTGTTGGCACTCTACCTTTATGCCAATTGCCTTAAATATATTATAATTATTATACACACTGCCACTGATGTCTGATTAGTTTTGCTGGTGTGCTGAAGAAAATGTTCAAGACCTTGGTACCTATGGTACACAATTAGCTCTAACATTACTAATTGCAAGCCACCATGCAAACATCCTTTCTTATCCCCCCTATTAAGAACCCTACCACTACTAATATTTAACCTCTCTATGCAACCAGTCATTGGTACCCCCCTCCTATCTTTTTATCTCCCCACCCTAAGCTTTCTATATTACTTCAAAATAATGTTTATATAAAATAACTTCTTGAAAGCTCTGTAGTCTTCAGGCTCATTTAAGTCATCTTCATTGGCATTTTCTGAAGTATCCAAAATAGTTCCTCCAATATTTATATAACTCTGAATAATACAGATTGTTTAATTATGCTAACCAATCAGGACTGTGTGACTGTAATGCAAACACATTAAACTAGAATTTATAGAAAGTATCATCTTGCATAACAACTCAACTGAAGCTGCATGACGACAGTCTGACAAGTTTCTGTCATTCAAGTGCAATGAGCCTGCATCTTAAATTTTTTCTTAAGTTCATAAGCTATCAGGATCTCAGAGTAAACACAACTAGTTGAATATACATTTGATCACCCCTGATAGTATATGAAACTGCTGTCATGATGTTAAATATGAATCAAGCTGATACAGAAAAGAATATTGGGTTTCTAAACCCTGCCCTAATCTCTAAACTATTTATAGGAAGGTAAAGATCTCTCCTGATGTGATCCAAAAATGGCCAACAGAAATTATTTGTATCTGTGAAACCACCTTTCACTTTGGCTACAGAAAACACATTCCCTTTAATTACCTGTGCCTTGTCAACTACTAATGCACACCTGATCAAGCACTTGAGCCTGCAGAGCTTTCCTGACAAAAACAGCCTCACAAGAACCATACACATCAAAGTGATAAAAATTTAGGGGGGGAAATGTGTAAGGAAGACTAAGAAGCTGCATTGCAAACCTGATCAATAGAATCATCATTATGAAAGGCCAAAGAAGTGACAACTGCTCTAGTAGAATGAGCAGTAATGCGCTCAAGGGGAGTTTTCCCCATGACTAAATAAGCCTTGAAAATTAAGGCTTTAAGTCAAGCTGCAAAAATCACTGCCGGGGCTTTCTGACCTTTGTGAGGCCCATAGAAATTAACAAAAGTAAAGAAGAAAGTCTGAAATCTTTTGTGGCTTCCACATAATATTTGTGAGCTTTCACAACATCCAAATTGTGGGAAAAGAAAAACTTTAGAATTCTTAGGAGCTGGACAAAAAGAAGGAACCACAGTTCCTTCATTGATAGTATCTGTAGATGTTACCTTAGGCAGAAAATAGATAGTGCAAAGAAAAGCCATATGCTGATAAAAATCAGAAAAGGAGGTTTGCATGACAAAGTTAAAAGCTCAGAAGCCCTTCAAGCAGAAGAAATAGCTTGAAGTAAAATAACCTTTCAGGATACAAGCTGAAGAGCTAATCCATGCATTGGCTCAAAAGAAGGGAGTTTGAAGAACCCTCAATACCAGATTTCAAGTAGAAGAAACTGTACAAATAACTGGTTTAATTTTAATTTAAAGGCTTAACAAATGCCTAAAAGTAAGGAACTTTCTTATGAAACAAAACAGAGAGAGACTAAATCTGACCCTTCAGCAAACTAACTGAAAAACCTTTATCTAGACCTTCCTGCGGGAACTCACGAACTCTAGGAATTCTAAAAGAATTCCAACATTAATCTTTGGAAGAACACAATGCAACAAACGTTTGCCAGACCTTATGATAAATACAAAGAACTGCAGATATAAATACAGAAAAGAACAATGAAGAGCATTACTCCTCTCTCCAGCAGACCTCTACCTTTCCACAGTCTCTCCCAGGACTGTCACTCAGAATTTTGTTTTGTAGAAGTAGGTGCAGATCAGGAGGTCTCAGTCTTGTATGTAGCCTCTGTGTATCACTGTGGGCTCCCGGTAAAGTGTAGAACTTCTTTAAGGACTATGGATGAGAATTATGGATAAGAATTTACGATAGCGTAGTATGTCAAATCCAATATAAAACCATTGAAAGATACACACTTGTGTTTAAATCCAAATTTCAAATGGTTTATTGTAGTATAAAATCTAATCACAGCTCCATTAGAAGGAAATACAAATTTATTCAGCATAAATTGCATTATATCTGATTATAGCCCGTTAAGAAGTACACATTTATTCAGCTTGCTCAACGTGTTTCAATGACCCTTAGCCATCTTTTTCAAGAGCATATCAAAATTACCAAAAGAGCTATAACACTTTTGGAGCAGACTTGAGAGAGGACAATAAAGTTGTAAATACCAGAAAGGAAAATTAGTTACTCGCAATGTTCTTAAATGTTGATTTGATGATCTATTACGTGATTATTAATTTTTTTAATTAAAGGGACAGTTTAGTCAAAATTAAACTTTCATTATTCAGATAGGGCATGTAATTTTAAACAACTTTCTAATTTACTTTTATCATCAAATGTGCTTGGTTCTGTTGGTATTCTTAGTTGAAAGCAAAACCCAGCTAGGCTCATATGCTAATTTCTAAGCCCTTGAAGGCCGCCTCTTATCACATGCTTTTTTATTTGCTTTTCACAACAGGAGACTGCTAGTTCACATGGGCCATATAGATAACATTGCGATCACGCCAGAGGAGTTATTTAAGAGTTAGCACAACACAGCACTAATTAACTAAATTACAAGTCAATAGATAATAATGTCATGTGATCAGGGGGCTGTCAGAAGATGCTTAAATACAAGGTAATCACAGAGGTAAAAAGTATATTAATACACCTGTGTTGGTTGTGCAAAACTGGGGAATGGTAAATAAAGGGATTTTCTATCTTTTAAAATAATAAAAATGCTTGTGTAGACTGTCCCTTCAAGTTATTGTCTTTTCTCATGTATTGTGATTGGTCAATATATAATACATGACCTTTCGACTGTTAATGCAGATATCAATACAAGTTATGATAACTGGCACTATGACAAGTGTATTACTGAGGAAATGGACCTATAGAGTCCGGTGCTACCCCACTGTAATATACACCACAACCCTCCCACAGACAGGAGAGAACAAAAGATAGGGGCATACAGCACTCACCCTCAAACGTAATAGTACGATCAGGCTAAAACTTAACCTTTAATTTAATTCACACATAAAACTGCAAGAATACCTGCAATCACAACCCACCACCATAGATAAAATCGTCAAACACCCCCCTGTTTCCTGGCCGATAACAGGATGCTTCGGCTTCAGGTGCCAGGGGTGTCACAACGAAAAAATGCTTAAAACAAACGTGTTTCGGCCGTAACACTGGCCTTTCTCAATGTTTAGTATAAATTGACAGGCCGAAAATGCAGGTATTGCAGCCTTTTAAGCACCCAACTAACTGTAATGGACCAATCCAAGTGTGGGACGCCTTGCCGCCCCCTCACCCTTCGTAATCATCCATTGATAGGACATGCTAAGGGTGTGAACAGCTATCGCTTATCTTATTGGTTCTTAGTGATGCTCAGGCAGCGTCATGACACACCCCTTCTCCCCTCTGTTTTACGCTGCAAATACTTAGGAATACATAATCCACTTATACATTCAATTAGTATGCGATCCTATCCTCTATATGTTTTAAATGCTTAAGGTAAAAAAGGAGTTTGTAACTCCCAAACATCCAGAAAAGATATTAACTGTTTGTTTTTTACTTTTTAACACAGAAAGATATTAACTGTTACTGACTAAATGTTTACATTAGTTCCGGGAATATGATCTATTGCGCCAATCCGCATAATGGATTTGTAAAGTGCCTTACTAACTTTGCTGTAGGGTAGAGCAGGGCAAACCTCCTAGAAACTAAGTTCAGTATATAACTCTTGGAAAACCTTAGGATAACCAAAGCAGTTAAGCTCCAACATATTGACACAGTATACTATATTGGCACAGATCGTAAAATAACTGAACAGAAGCACTGAATTCCATCAGTTACCACATGTCTAAATATTATTGGAGTCATCCGATTAGCGATTGGTCGCAGATATTAAAATGTTAGTATGTGTTCGTATTGCTAATACCCACATTATTAAAGGAATACCTAAAAATTGTTATTTTCATTCATGCCATGAGGCATCACACAATTCTAACTATCCACTTCATTTCTCTCTGCAGCAATATGGCCTCATTTATACCACCTCTTATTCCAGGTCTCAACCTTTCAAGTCCCCAACATTTCAAAGCATTGGTGTTGCCATTATGATGCTGTTGAAAGTGTCTAGCCACACTAGTAATTTGTTTCCCTTTTTCAACATCTTTTCTAGCAGTCCTTATGTTGCTTAGATGCTCAGTGACTCTAGTCCCCAGACTTCTGGACGTCATGCCAACATAAAAAAGATTACAATTGCATTATAAGCAATAAATGACATTATCGCTTTTGCAGTTAATGTGGTTACTAATAAACCATTTTTTGTTAAATCTGTCAGTTACAGATTTAGTAACCACCATGTGTTGGCAAACTCTACAACCACCACAGGGAATCCAGCATTTGTATAGTGGGGACTTATTTGCATTCCTGTCAAAATGACTTCTTGTTAAACAGTCATTTAGATTTTTAGACCTTCTATAAGTGAACATCGGGTTATCTGTTAGTAATGATTTTAACTCTTCATCGGCCTTCAACACATACCAGTGCTTGTTAAAAATCTCTCTAATTAGTTCACTATAAGGTGAATACGTGGTGTTAAACCTTATGGGATTAGACTTAGACACAGTTCTGGGTTTCAATAACTCATTTCTTTCTTCATAGCTATGTTATAAGCCTTCACTAAAGATTTATGAGAATACCCCCGTTGTAACAGTCTATCCTTTAGGTCCCTTGCTGCTATTTTAAAAGACTCTTCAGTTAAGCAGTTCCTCCTCATCCTCAAATACTCCCCAACGGGTAACCCTTTGATGGTAGAGGGGTGATGTTCGAGGCACACAATATGTTGTTTGTAACAGTTGGTTTACTATATGTTTCAGTCTCTAGTCTGTTGCCTATTTTCAAAATGTTCAGATCAAGGAACTCCACCTTTTCTTTATTCTCTGAATAGGTTAAAAATAATCTAAACGCATTGTTATTCAAAACTGCCACAAACTCCTGAAGTATCTCCACTGGTCCAATCCAGATGAATAGAATATTGTCTATATATCTAGACCAGTGGGATATATATTGTGTGAATTGTACCATTGATTCATGATTGACTATTGTCTCCTCCCACTACCCCAAGTGAATGCTGGCATATGTAGGGACACATGAGGTGCCCATAGCCGTGTCACATATCTGTAAATAAAATCTGTCATCAAAAACGAAGTAATTATGATTCAGCACAAACTTCAGTAATCTGATGATGAAATCTTTAGTACTCTCATCCAACCCCGTATCTTTTTGTAAAAAGTGAGATACCGCTCTGCATCCCCATTGGGTTTGGATACTGGTGTAGAGAGATTCCACATCACAGGTCATTAATACTGAATCTTGTGCTATTTCCAGATCTTTAATTTTATTCAGTATGTGCATCGAGTCTCTGGTGAATGATGGTAGGGAGGTGACCATATTTCTTAGCCTAGCATCTAGGTATTGGCTTGCACGTTCCGTTAAGAAATCTAACCCTGAAACTGTAGGTCTACCAGGGGGGGCATAGCAGGTTCTTGTGCACCTTAGGCAACATGTAAAAAGTTGCTTCCTTTGGATTTTGCCTCATTAGAAATTTAAATTCGGTTTGATCAATGGTACCATTCTTGAGAGCCTCATTTACTATTCTGTTATACTGCTCTTAAAACGTCTTAGTGGGGTTTTCCAAAATTCTTTTATAGTTTTTAGTATTCATTAACTGTCTCTTGGCTTCCTCCATATACATAGAGATAGGCCATAACACTATATTCCCTCCTTTGTCACTTTTCTTAATCTGTATATTGGACATTTTAGATAGGGCTTCTCTCTCTCCACTAGTGAGATTGTCATTGCCTGATCTTCTGTTCTCTTTAATTAACAAAATGTCATTACACACCAGATTCAGGAAGGTTAGAGCATTGTGTGACACACTACTCAGAGGTACAAAGTGTGACTTCAGTGTTAATATGTGGCACAACCCATTATCATTAGAGTCAGTGCTAGTAGGTTCTGACTCATCTAATAGTGTGATTAAGTCTTGTATTGCTGCCATATCTGTGTTGTCTACCACCCCTGAGTCAGAGTTAGTAAATAATTTTTTAAGCAGTATTATCCTCGTAAATAAGTGGACATCCTTTATAATCTCGAACATGTCAATTTCAACGGTGGGTACAAATGAAATTTTCAACAACTTTCCAATTTACTTTTATCATCAAATGTGCTTGGGTCTTTTGGTATTCTTAGTTGAAAGCAAAACTTAGGTAGGCTCATATGCTAATTTCTAAGCCCTTGATGGCCGCCTCTTATCACATGCTTTTGTTTTTGCTTTTCACAACAGGAGACTGCTAGTTCATGTGGGCCATATAGATAACATTGTGATCACGCCCAAAGAGTTATTTAAGAGTTAGCACAACACAGCACTAATTGGGTAAAATGCAAGTCAATAGATAATAAATAATGTCATGTGATCAGGGGACTGTCAGAAGATGCTTAGATGCAAGGTAGTCACAGAGGTAAAAAGTATATTAATATAACTGTGTTGGTTTTGCAAAACTGGGGAATGGTAACTAAAGAGATTAACTATCTTTTAAAACAATAAACATTCTTGTGTAGACTGTCCATTTAAGTTATTGTTGTTTCTCATATATTGTGATTGGTCAATATATAATACGTGACCTTTCGACTGTTAATGTGGACCTGATTAGGAATGCTTCACAAACGGAACACTCGATTGAGGACTTTTCATAATGATCTTTTGATTGGACAATGTTTAAATACTCACTATTGGGCATTTTGAATAATTTAACTAAATTTGATTGGTCAATTGGTTTTATTAGCATCTAAAGAGTTTTAACTATAATTATTTATGTGTTTTTAATAAATATTTAATATATCAGATATAAATATATGCACGCAATAATTGTATTATTAATAATAGCTCTGTTGATGGAAATAAAACAGGGCTAACAGTTACGTGTGAGTGATAAAGGGTTTATCGCTGGTGTTTGCACTTGTCGGCTTCACCGCTCGTCTTACAAGTTGAAAGTAAATGCGATCACTTGAGCACAATCACAATTCACGCTAGAATGATTACCGTGTCCTCAGAGCTCTAGTTAACTGTTTTGCAAAACAAAAAGTATTGCACACAAAAGTTATAAGGGCTCAAAGATATCAGGTCTCAGGTGTACACATATATAGACACATATAGAAGTGCATTGGAGACCTCTGCAGTTAAGTAGATGAAAACAAGTTTAAACATATTTATGCAATATTCCTATTTAATAAAGGTTTTAACTATTTATTTACTGTCAACATTTCACATTTCAATGTTCTGCACATAGTAGAATATGTTCTAAGTATTTATAAATAGACTTATTTATAAATAGATATTCCTATATATTTATCTGTATATATCTATACCTATATATAATCATGTGTATATTTAGGTATAGATATATATTGTACCAAATAAAACATCAAATATATGTAGAAATATGTATTTATGAATACATAGAACGTATTCTTCTATGTGAAGAACATTGGATTGTGAAATATTCATATTTTCATGTCGGGCTAGGGCACATGAGAATATGCGATCGGTTAATGCTCAAGTTGTTTTTTTCCCCACTTTTTTTTTTGCTCCATTGACGTCTATAGGGAAATACGTGAACGCGCATGTGGTATTCTAAGTTAGGCTTTTTGCACTCATCGGGTAAGCATGAGAGTAAAAGCAGTTTACTTTCAACTCATAATATGCCCTTATATGTGGATTTCTCCTCATTATTAAGTATTAGAATACACTGTACCTGACACAGATGTTAAAAGTATTACACTTAAAAGTAATTTTACTCACTTATTCAATTTATTGCGGTTGGATTAGCACTTATACATGGGGGGGGGAGAATACTAAAGGAAAAGAAAAAAATAGAAGAAGAAAAAAAAGATGGAAGAGAATGAGATAAAAAGGGGTAATGTGTTAATTTGATATTCACATAGATTTACATATCCCTGGAGGCATAGCAACTTAATTCACATCAATATATTGCATGTTCATTGATTTTTTTTCTTTTTTCTTTAGCACTGATTTTTTTCACTGTATACATGGAGAAATTTGTTTACTCTGCTAAAGTTGAATCTCTGTGATGCCGCCTAACAAAAAAAAAGAACAAAGCTAGTGCATTATCTCAAGATAGTGTCAATGAAGAATGTCCTGAAATAAGAATGGGCATACAGTTGTAATCAAATAAAAGTTGCATTTTCAGTTGAATTTGGGGAAACCGCTTTCATTGTATTGGGCTATTCCTATTGCTTTTGTTTGATTTGTTCATTGCAAAGAGGTGAAAGTGTAATTTTTTACAATAAACCTGATTTTCAATGGGTGTTGAATAATTTTGATTACAACTGCAGAGTCTCAACAGTTAGCTAAAGCAACTTACGAAATGATGGTCCCACAGTTTGATCAAAGAAGGCAAGATATGGCATCTTTGTCAAATGAAGAACACCTTTTTAATAGTAGGCTTAAAGCAGCATAATTTCGTATCTCTATTATGGAGGACAGGATAAACGTAGTTGAGCATGAGACAAAACATCATAATTCCTCTATTAAAAAAACTACTAGATAGATCGGACAATTTTGAAGATTGTTCTAGGAGGAATAATCTGAGGATTGTAGGAGTTCCTGAGACTCAGGAGTTTAAAGATTTAAACCAATTTATAACAGAAAAGCTCCCTGTCTTATTGGAAATACCTAATACCAGACAATTTATTATAGCGAGAGCTCACAGGGTAGGGCAGGAAACAATAAGTTCAGATGGCTCAGAAGGGGTAAGATGCGTAATTACCGAGATAAAGTAGACCTGCTAACATTTTACAGAATAAAGAAATTAGGTGAGACTGATTTTCAAGATTATTTAGTGGAAACAACCAATTGTAGGAAAGAGATGGCACCATTATATACTCATTTAATTAAAAAAGGTTTTGAAGCTTTTTTACTGTATCCCTCAAGAATTAAGGTCCTTAAGGATAATTTATATGGTTAATATGCAAGAGAAGCTATGGCTTTTTTAGATAGTAACTATGGCTTTTTTAGATAGTAACTAAACTTGCTCCAGATTTATGATATATAATAATGTTTTTTTTATATATTGTTTTCAAATCATTTTTAGTTATGCTTAACATGGTGGGGATGTACACCAAATTTGTTTCCCTATCTCCTCTTCTCTCCTCTATATGGTTTCCTTTTTTCTCTCACATGTGTACATCCATTTTTTTTTTACTTTTTAATTTAATTATTAATATTAATCTAGTATCCTGGAATGTGTGGGGGATTACCTCACCCATTAAGAGGAAAAAAAATCATAGTGCCTTAAAGAAGTTATAAACATTACCGGGAGCACATGGTGATACACAGAGGCTACATACCGGACTGAGCCCTGTGCCTCAGCCTACAAATCAAATTTATGATAAATACGTCTGGTAACATATTTCCTAGTCTGACTCAATGTTTCAAAAACCTTGTCGGAAAAACTTTTCTGAGACAGAATTAAGCATTCATTTGCCATGCTGTCAAATTCAGAGTATTTAGAGCTTAATAAAAGAAAGGACTTTGAGAGAGAGGATCCCTTTTTACCGGAAGCCTCCAAAACAGGCACATGGACATATGAACCAGATCCGCAAGGCCAAATGGGAGCAATCAGAAATGATGGTTTGTTCTGGCTTGATTTCAACTTTCACTCTGGATAGCAAGTAGCAACACAGAGAAAAAATGTAAATTAGGTTGAACAACCAGAGAACCACTAGGACATCTATCAGATTACACACCCGGAATCTGGATGGCAGAAAACATGCAATTATGGAGGTCTGCCAAGCTGATAATGTGGGACACTTGCATAATTTCTAAGGAACTGTGAGTTCCTCCCTGATAATTGACATAAGCTGTGACATTGTCTGACTTGAATTGCAGAAAAGATTCCTGTCTGAGGTCAAGCCAACTCTGGGGGCTGTTAAATATTGCATGGAGTTCCAGAATTTTTACTGGTAACCTATCTTCCTGAGCATTCTCCAAAACACCCAAAATGCATCCCAACCTAACAGGCTAGCAACTGGGGAAATTATAACTATACTGGTTGAAGAAAGGAGGCCCCCTGACTTAAGGAATAGTGATGCTGCCACCAAGTCAGGGACAGAATACATTGAGAAAGATCCTTGTGGTGCCTATTCCATTTATGCAGCATCTGCAATTGGAGAGCCCAAATATGAAATCTGGCAAATGGAGCTGCATCTGAGGCAGCCAGGAGCTGTATCTGAGGAGACCCACAACTTTCATGCACTGAGCAACAAAACGGAGAGCATTGAAATGCAGAAGGGCACAGGCCTGTTGCATCAGCAGTCTGTGCTTATCTGTCAGAGACAATTGCATAGTTACTGAATCTAAAATTAACTCCAGAAAAGACACGCAGGTCTAAGGAGCTTTTTTGGAACCATAACTCTGAAGCAACTGAAGTACCATCTCAGTGTGAAACACAGCCAGATGAGAAGGAGGAGCCTAAACCAGAAGGTCATCCAAGAAAGGTACCACAGAAATTCTTTGAGCTTGAACAACAGAAAACCGGTCTCCCAGAACTTTTGTAAACATTCTGTGAGATGTAGCGAGACTGAAAGGGAGGGCCACAACTGATATTGATTCACTATATAAGCAAATCTCAGAATCTTGACATGATCCCTAAAATGGGATATGCAAATAAGCATCTGATAATACACTGACCCCCCTGCACAAAAGGAAGTCAAGTGCAAACTGTTCCATTTTGAAAGTAGGAAATTTCAGAAATTTGTTCAATATTTTGAGATCCAGAACAGGCCAAAAAGTACCCTCTTTCTTTGGTAATATAAAGAGAATTGAATAAAACCCCTTGTGTAATTCTGAAGTTGGAACTGGAGCAATCACCCCCAATAATTCCAGATCTCTTACACAAGCCAAGAAAGCTTGTGCCTTTAAAGGATCTCAAAGCACTCAAGACAGAAAAAAACTCTCTCAAGGGGGCCTTGAAAGAAAATATATTCAATACCACAGGGAAGTTATCTGAAATAGAAAGACAGCGTTGCTCAAGGTCCATAGAAGAATATCAGCAAACCTCACCCGACCACAGCAAAAAGTCACCCCGAGGCAGCATGACGCAAACATGCCCATGACACTGAAGCGTGGTGCACACCAATCAAAAAGTAAAAGCCGAGCAAGCCATTACATAGGAAAGTGAAAGGGGTTTCTATGGAAAGGGCCACCATACTTAGTGAGTAACAGTTACAATTTAAAATATAACAATAGCAACATTAAAACAACATGTAGATATAAGCATGTATACATATTGACAATTACAAAGATACTTAGCCTCAAACAAGATCCCAAACAGTTTATAATGGGTCAAATGCTAGATACGATAGCAATTGTTAATTACTGAAAAGACAATTTTTGTAATTAGATAATATGATATAACAACTTCTGTGCAATAACTACATTTTATTTTTAATTTAGATTTTAATTTTAATTTTGAAAGGTAATACAATATAGTCAAGAACTGATATACTCACAGCTAACATCTATGATATGAAGGGAAATAACAACTGTATGTGTTCTTATGCTCACGGTATAATGGATATGTCAAAATTATGATAATGGTATTGATGCTTATGCACAAGTAAAACGTGCAGTTGTTTACAAATATATATTCACAAATATATATTCACTCACTTAATATAATTATTCATTACCCCATGTCATACATGAGCACAAGCTCTTCAATACCAAGTACTATAAGATGTATATATATATATATATATATATATATATATTATTTTTTTTAAAAACACTTTGATTATACAACGAGTATTATACTCTAGTCAAGAAGCAATCTTGGATTATTATTTTATCATTATTATTCTTTATTTATAAAGCGCCAACAGATTCCGCAGCGCTGCCCATGGGTACAAGGATAACAGTACAATGGAGAAACAATACGATAAAAGACAAAGTTTTACAGACAGATACAGGGGGGACTGAGGGCCCTATTCCCGTGGGAACTTACAATCTAGATGGGTAGGAGGATGGGAAACAGGAGGTGGGGACTGCAAAGGTGAGAATGATATTAGTGAGGAGATAGAGGTCAACTGTTAGTTAAGTGAAGTTAGTTTGTTAATAAGTTGGGTGATAAGCTTCCCTGAACAGAAAGGTATTTAGGGAATGTTTAAAGGAGGAGAGGTTAGGGGCAAGTCTGACAGCTCGAGGAAGTGCGTTCCAGAGGGTTGGTGCCGCACGAGAGAATTTTGGAGATATTGCATAGGTGGTTGCGGCAGGATGAAGAGAGCAGTTGGATGTGGGGAATGAAGGACAGATTTGAGTCAAGCGTGACTCAGAGGCAGCGGACTTGGGGTGATGGGGAGATAGTGGTGCCACCAACAGTGATTGAAAAATTAGAAACTGGAGTAGAGTTAGAGGGGGGAATTAGAAGTAGTTTGGTCTTGGACATGTTTATTTTTAGGTGGTGAGAGGCCATCCAGGAGGAAATGCCAGAAAAGCAGTCGCTGATGTGAGAATTCCAGGGGTGGAAAGGTAGATCTGGGTATCATCAGCATAGAGGTGATAGCTGAAGCCATAGCTGTTGATAAGTTTACCCAGTGAAGAAGTGTAAATAGAGAAGAGTAGATTACCCAGGACAGAGCCTTGAGGTACTCCAACAGACAGAGGCAATAGAGAGGAGGAGTCACCAGCAAAAGAGACGGAGAAGGATCTGTTAGAGAGATAAGAGTGAATCCAGGAGAGGGCAGTGTCACAGAGCCCAAGAGAGCTGAGAGTCCGTAGGAGAAGGGGATGGTCAACAGTGTCAAAGGCAGCAGAGAGGTCAAGGAGGATGAGTATAGAGTAGTAGCCTTTGTTTTTAGCAGAAAGGAGATCGTTAGTAACCTTGGTGAGGGCAGTCTCAGTTGAGTGTTGGGGACAGAAGCCAGATTGCAGGGGGTCGAGCAATGAGTTGGAGGACAGGAAGTGGGTTAGGCGATTGAAAACTAGTTTTTCAAGAAATTTTGAAGCTAGCGGGAGCAGTGATATGGGGCGGTAGTTTGCAGGGGAGTTAGGGTCAAGGGAGGGTTTTTTGAGGATGGGGGTGACCTTTGCATGTTTGAAGGAGGCAGGGAATGAGCCGATAGAAAGGGATAGGTTGAATATGTGAGTAAGAGCCGGAGTGAGGGTGGGAGACAGAGGAGGAATTAAATGTGAAGGAATACGGTCAAGTGGGCAGGTAGTAAGGTGTGAGGAAGACAAAAGGGAAGCCACTTCACTCTCAGTGGTTGGGAGGAGGGAGCAGAGAGTGGCAGAGGGGGTGACTGGGAGCGGAGTTGGGAGATTGCAGGTTTGTGTTGGGATGTTTCTTCGGATGGCAAGTGTTTTATTGAAAAAATAGTCAGCAAGGTCTTGAGCCCTGAATGCAGATGAGGGGGGTGGTGCAGGTGGGTAGAGGAGAGAGTTGAAAATGGAGAAGAGTCTTTTAGGGTTTGAGGAGTGAGTGGATATAAGAGAAGAGAAGTAGGTTTGCTTAGCTAAGCGAAGGGCAGAGGTGTAAGAGTGAAGAATGAACTTATAGTGCATGAAATCAGGTTCAGAGCTTTGGGGCGCAGCGAGAGTTTTAAGTGCAGCAGAGAGAGTATTGTTATAGTGGGTTATAGCAAGGTCAGGGCAGGATATCGTGGAAGTGTGGGAGAGGTGTATTTGAATAAGATTGGAGAGTTGGGGAGGGTCCATAGTGTGCAGATTTCTACTGGTGCGGGGGCGAGAGGGGGGAGTATGTTTAGCATCTATATTAGGATTAAAGGTAAGCAGATGGTGGTCTGAGATGGGAAATGGTTGACAGGCAACATCAGAGAGAGAGCAGAGATAGGAGAATACCAGATCAATCGAGTGTCCATCGTGGTGGGTAGGGAATAGGGTGGATTGTGAGAGGCCGGAGGAGTTAGTGAGTGAGAGAAGTTTAGAGGCAGCAAGGGTAGATGGGTTGTCAATGGGGATGTTGAAGTCCCCTAGGATTAGAGCAGGTGTATTTGAAATAGAATACTTCATACAAAAACAAATTACTCACTATATTAATCCACAAAATAGCTAATATCCCTTTCTTTATTGAGTCCTAATGGTACACTTGTTTTTAATTTCAAAATCCAGTATAATTCTTTTTTGGTGAGAATTTTGTTTCTGTTACCGCACTTTAATGGTTGTTTTGCAATATCTATTACCTTAACAATGAACTTAGACTCATTTGTAAAGTGAATAATATAAAAAAAAGCCAAGCTTCACTAGAATCCTTCATTTTTTTACATCTCTTCTGTGCTCTCCTATTATCTGAAATACCCAGAGATTGTGAAAAGATTTCTCCTAAACCTCCCAAAAGAGACAATTTGCTCACCCCACAAACAGACACCAGGGGCTGTAGCAACATGGGTTAGATTCGTTAGACTGTTTGTTTTTGGACTAAGAAGGGCTGTACTTCCAGGAAGGTTTTGGAGTAGCCAGAACTCTGGTCAAAGATCCCTTCCCCGCAGTGACTGTGGCAATACATACAGTCTAGTTCAGTATAGGAATTTACTCTAGAAAGGGTGAGAAGGCAATCGTCATTTATAAATCACATAAACAGACTAAGACTTACACCACTAAGCTTATCTAGCTGAAACAGCTAATGCAGCATTCTCAGCAAGTTCTAAAAGGGTATCAAACCAACAGAAGTAGTAGCTATGCAGGCCACACTGACAGCAGATTGAAACATATAACCTGCAAGCTGAAAGGATTGCGTATACAAGTTTTCTAAAGGATCCTTAAACATGGAACTATTTTCTAAAAGATTGGTCCAACACACAGCGTCCATAACACATTAGAAAAAAAAAAAATGTATTTCATTAATAGCACATAAACATAGTAAGCATGGCAAAGTGTTGGGCATTATACCCTTAATCATTTTTAGAGTGTGTGAACAAACAAATCCTTTTATATATTATATTTCTTTTTACTTATTTACAAAACACATTTCTTTTTTTAATTATTTTTTTTTATTAAGGTTGTGCAATACAAACATAAATGAAAACATATACAATGTCTTGTAAAAAAAGATAAAGAGAAACAAAAAAAAGGGCGTTTATGTGCCTGAACCCAATACAGTACACAATATTAAAATATAAATAACAATTTTGAGTAGGGTTCAACATCGATTTGGAGCACCATTAATTAATAATCTCTAAACCATATGATATACAGTGTCATCAATGTTCTCCGATGGTGTTAGATAATTATGATAAACAACAAAAATAGGAAAAAAACAGACATATTTCGCCATATAACCTGTTACATCAAGAGTATTCTCCTGAAGGAAAGGTGCTTAAACATATTGAATTCATTATAAAGATAAGCCCTAATGAGCTAGAAGTAGCTCAACCTTAATTTTATGAGAAGGATAAAAGGAACAACTAAGAGCAGGTGATAGTTTCCTAGCAGAAAATATAAAACAAAGAAAAAAAAATGGAAATAGAAAAAGGAAAAATATACTTGTTCTGATTCTCTTTATTGTAAGAAGAGTGGAAAGAGAGTGAAATTAAATTAAATCCTAACCAATTAACATACAGGCGGTCTGGAGAGAAGATGGGAAAAACTCAAGAAGGAAAAACGAAGAAAAAAAAAAAAGAGGGAAAAAGAAGGGGGGGGGGGGGAACATACGAACATACAGTCCTCTGCATCCTATTGATTTAATCCTAGATTTTGAAGGGGGATCAAAAGCTGCTTTTGTGAGTTACTTTTATATAGTTTAATAAAGTCCAGCCATTTTAAGGCAAATCTGTTTTGCTGCGTTTCTGAGTTGTTGGCATTGTCAACCTGTTTTATTATAAATTGTGATTGCAATAGAAACATTAGATTATTGATAGTTGGTTCCCTATTCTTCTTCCAGTTCTTCAAGATAAGATATCTCCCTCCTAAAATCTTTGTATTAATGAATTCAGCATTATATACCTTGTCCCTTGCATCCATTAAGAAAAGGATGTGTTGTAGCTCTAGCACAATATGGGTAGTTAGCACCTTACTTAGCCAAAATTGTGTACGTTTCCAGAACATGTGGACCAGGTCAGCCTCAGAAAAACTACATCTAGGGCATAGGTTTTGTGCAATAGGATACCATTCATTAATTCTGGGAGAGACATATACTCTATTTAAAATTTTAAAATGAGATTCCAGACACATTGCGGATAGAGTGACATTCTCTACAGATATAATGCTGTTTTTAACTTTATCTACTTCTAATATTGGAAGGTCTACGCGCCATTTTAAGCAAATGTCAAGCACATTAAGCTCACCCAATTCTGATAGAATCATTTTGTACCAATAGCTAATAGAGTGCTTACCCAATTTATATAGAGAGAGGCCCATTTTTTTGCCTAGGTGTATCCATTCCATGTTACAATCGTTAATTATTTCAAAATACCAATGCCGAACTTGCAGATATGCATAAAAATCTGTGTTCCTGAGTTGAAAACGTTCTTTAAGATCTTCAAAAGTATGTACCCTAAGATTTTCGACCTCCTTAAATTGAACTAGAAAGGGCAGACCCGAGGAAGCCCATCTGTTAAATAATTTATTGTTGAGGCCAAATATACGGATTTCCCATAATAAACAATAAGTCAGAAATCAAAGGATTACATTTTAAGATGGTCCAGATAAACTGCCAAGCTTTAATGATGTGAAATATAGTATATTTTTTCTTAATCTTATTCGGGATAAATTTATTGGGGCAGGCAATAAGGCACTTAGGGAGAAAGGGTAAGTTAACTTTTGTTCCACTTCTGAAAACGCAACATAGTTCCCACCCGTGAGCCAATCCATAGCTACTTTTGCGAGACAAATACTATTGTCGATAGAAAATATAGGAAGTGCTAATCCCCCAAATTGTCTTAAATGGGCTAGTTTATACAAAGATATAGGCTTTCTACCAGATCTATACCTTAATCATTCTTAGAGTGTGTGAACAAACAAATCCTTTTATATATTACATTTCTTTTTACTTATTTACAAAACACATTTCTAACATTTTAGTGCCATCTAGTGCAATCTTTTCACTTTTGCAAGTTTCCTGGATTACTTACTCCAATCATTGCATGCATCCCAAGGTGTACAACTTGTGAGGCTACGCAATGATTGGAGGAAGCCTGATTCATCATCGATATGCTTAATAAAGCAGGAGCTGCAGGCAGATGATCGCCGGTCTACTGTCATAAGGAAAAAGGTAAGCTTTTTTTAAAAAAAATGCTTCAATGTAAAGTTAAATGAATGAAAGTGGAAACGTCACCTCTCAGCCAAATAGCGAAAATAACGGCGATCGCTTGGATCAAATAAAGGAGCTTTCAGCATGAACTATTTTATACTTCATGAATGAAAGTCCCCATTATTTGTTCCAATGGTAAATCTTAGCGTTTCACAAATACTAGAATTTACCATCACTTTAAGTTCATACTGTCTAGTTAAATTGATAATATACGGCTAGATTACGAGTTTTGCGGTAAGAGAGGTGCGGTACTAACTTGCACGTTATTGTCACCGCTCACTTCCCTACAGCGCTGGTATTACAGGTTTTCATAAACCCTGCGTAATCAGGAAAGAAGTGAGCGTAGAGAAAAATTGAGCTCCATACCGCACTCCAATACCAGCGCTGCTGAAAGCTGCGGTGAGCTGGTTTTACGTGCTTGAGAACGATTTCCCCATAGACATCAATGGGGAGAGCTGGCTGAAAAAAAGCCTAACACCTGCAAAAAAGCAGCGTGAAGCTCTGTAACGCAGCCCTATTGATTCCTATGGGGAAACGAAACTTATGTTTACACCTAACACCCTAACATGAACCCCGAGTTTAAACACCCCTAATCTTACACTTATTACCCCTAATCTGCCGCCCCCGACATCGCCGACACCTACATTATATTTATTAACCCCTAATCTGCTGCCCCAACATCGCCGACACCTACATTATATTTATTAACCCCTAATCTTCTGCCCCCAATGTCGCAGCAACCTACCTACACTTATTAACCCCTAATCTGCCACCCCCAACATCGCCGCCATGATAATAAACATATTAACCCCTAAACCGCCATACTCTCGCATTGCAAACACTAGTTAAATATTATTAACCCCTAATCTGCTGCTCCTAACAACGCCGCCACCTACCTACATTTATTAACCCCTTATCTGCCGCCCCAACTTCGCTACCACTATACTAAATTTATTAGCTCCTAAACCTAAGTCTAACCCTAACACCCCCTAACTGAAATATAATTAAAATAAATCTAAATAAAACCTACTATCATTACCTAAATAATTCCTATTTAAAACTAAATACTTATCTGTAAAATAAACCTAGCTACATTGTAGCTAGCTTAGGGTTTATTTTTATTTTACAGGCAAGTTTGTATTTATTTTAACTAGGTAGAATAGTTAGTAAATAGTTATTAACTATTTACTAACTACCTAGCTAAAATAAATACAAATTTACCTGTAAAAAGGAAATTTATGCTTACCTGATAAATGTATTTCTTTTACGATATGACGAGTCCACGGATTTCATCCTTACTTATGGGATTAAATCTCCTATTAGCAGGAAGTGGCAAAGAGCACCACAGCAGAGCTGTACATATAGCTCCTCCCTTCCCTCCCAATCCAGTCATTCGACCGAAGTTAGGAAGAGAAAGGAAAAAAAGGTGAAGTTTAACAAAATAAATACCTGTCTTAGAAATGACAGGGTGGGCCGTGGACTCGTCATATTGTAAAAGAAATACATTTATCAGGTAAGCATAAATTTCCTTTTCTTTTACAAGATATGACGAGTCCACGGATTTCATCCTTACTTATGGGATACAATACCAAAGCTACAGGACACGGATGAAAAGGAGGGACAAGACAGGAACCTAAACGGAAGGCACCACTGCTTGAAGAACCTTTCTCCCAAAACCAGCCTCAGAAGAAGCAAAAGTATAAAATTTGGAAAATTTGGAAAAAAAGTATGAAGAGACGACCAAGTTGCAGCCTTGCAAATCTGTTCAACAGAAGCATTGTTTTTAAATGCCCATGAGGAAGCCACAGCCCTAGTAGAATGAGCCGTAATTCTTTCAGGAGGCTGCTGTCCAGCAGTCTCATATACCAGAAGGATGATACTCTTCAGCCAAAAAGAAAGAGAGGTAGCCGTAGCCTTCTGGCCCCTACGCTTTCCAGAAAAAACAATGAATAATGAAGATGATTGACGAAATTCTTTAGTCGCCTGCAAGTAAAACTTCAGGGCACAGACCACGTACAAATTATGTAACAGACGCTCCTTCTTAGAAGAAGGATTAGGACACAAGGAAGGAACAACAATTTCCTGATTAATATTCTTATTAGAAACAACCTTAGGAAGGAAACCAGGTTTGGTACGTAAAACCACCTTATCAGAATGGAAAATAAGATAAGGCGAGTCACATTGTAACGCAGAAAGCTCGGAAACTCTACGAGCAAAAGAAATATCAACCAAAAATAAAACCTTCCAAGATAACAACTTAATATCTATTGAATGCATGGGTTCAAACGGAACCCCTTGAAGAACATTAAGAACTAAATTCAAACTCCAGGGTGGAGCAATTGGTCTAAACACAGACTTGATTCTAGTCAAAGCCTGACAAAAAGACTTAACGTCTGGAACATCTGCCAAACGCTTGTGTAGTAAAATCGACAAAGCAGAAATTTCTCTGGTGGTACCACAATAGAGTCACAGTCATCTAGAGTCGCTAAAACCTCCCGAAGTAACAGGCGGAGGTGTTCAAGCTTAAATCTAAAGGACATGACGTCCGAGTCCGTCTGAGGTAACACACTTCCCGAATCGGAAAGTTCCCCCTCAGACAGAAGTTCCCTGAACCCCAAATCAGATCCCTGTGAGGGTACATCGGAAATAGCTAACAACGCATCAGAGGACTCAGTATTCACATTGACTTCTGTCCTACTGCGTTTGCCCTGTAACACTGGCAACTTAGATAATACCTCTGTAAGGGTAGTTGACATAACTGCAGCCATATCCTGCAGAGTAAATGAATTAGATGCTGTTGAAGAACCAGGCGTTGCTTGGGTGGGCATTAAAGGTTGTGACACTTGGGAAGAATTTGGCGGTATACCCTGATTCTCCTCAGACTGAGAATCATCCTTAGACACATTTTCTTTACATAAAATTTGTGCTTTACATTGTAAGGCCCTCTCAGTACACGAGGGACAAAAAGTCAGAGGGGGTTCCACAGTGGCATCTAAACACATAGAACAAGGAGTTTCCTCAGTTTCAGACATGTTAAACAAACTAGCATAGTAATAATAATTGTTTTTTGCTTAAAATATTGAGCTCTGAATTCAAATTATATAGACAAAAATGTTAATACAAAAAACTGTACTGCGCTTTTAAATAATAAAAGCGCAACAATTTTTCTGTTATCTTCAAAAACCTGTTTGTGGCAATAAAAAATATTTTAAAGTGCCCAAAATACTCTATCAGTATTGCATCCACTTGCTGAGATGTGTAAGAAAAAATATAATATCGATTTAACAGATATTTATGTATTATATTTATTCAGGCCCCTGCACCACGCCACAGCTCTGCTGTTGCGCCTACCTGCCCCCGGAATACACTACTGCTGCTTGAGAAGCTTTTAAGGCCCTTTGAAAGTCAAGACAACTTAGGCCCCACAGGAGCACAGGACTCTGCTGCCTATGCGATCCGGATGATACTGCGCGTCTGAGCGTGCGAAAATAGGCCCCGCCCACCGTGGGCATAACTCTAGCCTGACTAAGACCCGCATGGGTCGCAAAGAAAAAAATAAACATGTCGATTTCAAGTAAGAAATAAGCCATGTGCTCCTCTTGTATACACCACAAATATCAAGTGAAACATCGTAAAAACAAAAACACTGTACTCCCTCAGGCCAGTGATAAAAATAACTGCAGTTCCCAGCGTCTAGCCCACCTTGAATAAGCCTTAAAGATATATTTTACATACTTTGGCAATCAATATAAAGGGATTCCAGGTATACCATTTCCTTTCAAATAGTCCATACTGCTTACCCCTCCCCATATAAGGAATAATGTCAGCCTGTTCTGATGCATCAAGTCTCCCCAGAAACAAAAGACTGAACATACCTCAATGCTGCTTGTAGCAAGACACCGTTCTCCACACTGAAGATTTTTCTTACACTACCTTCAGCTGCGCTGTGGGAACTATCATGGATCTTAGATAACGTTTGCTAAGATCATCAACATCAGGGCAGAAAATAAGATGTCTCCACTCCTCTAGGGAAGTAATAGGGGATGATTTTTCCCTGAGAAAAATAGTACTCACTGGCAACATTTTAAAATAAAAAACTTCTTGATTGAAGAATCTAAACTAACACCTCACTTTACCTCTTCCTATCACTAACACAGGCAAAGAGAATGACTGGATTGGGAGGGAAGGGAGGAGCTATATATAAAGCTCTGCTATGGTGCTCTTTGCCACTTCCTGCTAACAGGAGATTTAATCGCATAAGTAAGGATGAAATCCGTGGACTCGTCATATCTTGTAAAAGAAATAAACCTAATCTGAGTTACAATAATACCTAACCTTACACTACAATTCAATTAATTAAATACAATTACCTAAATTACAAAAACAAACACTAAATTACACAAAATAAAAAATAAATTATCAGATATTTAAACTAATTACACCTAATCTAATAGCCCTATCAAAATAAAAAAAAACTAAAAAAAAAAAACTAGCCTAAACTACCAATAACCCTTAAAAGGGCCTTTTGCAGGCCATTGCCCCAAAGAAATCAGCTCTTTTACCTGTAAAAAAATACAAAGAACCCCCCAAGAGTAAAACCCACCACCCACACAACCAGCCCCCCAAATAAAATCCTAACTAAAAAAAACCTAAGCTCCCCATTGCCCTGAAAATGGCCCTAATCTAAAAATAAAACCCACCCAATAAACCCTTAAAAAAAAAAACTAACAATAACCCCTGAAGATCCACTTACAGTTTTGAAGACCGGACATCCATCCTCAACGAAGCCGGGAGAAGTCTTCATCCAAGCCGACAGAAGTGGTCCTCCAGATGGGCAGAAGTCTTCATCCAGACGGCATCTTCTATCTTCATCCATCCGGCGTGGAGCGGCTCCATCTTCAAGAAATCCGGCACGGAGCATCCTTTTCTTCCGATGGCTGACAACGAATGAAGGTTCCTTTAAGGGATGTCATCCAAGATGGCGTCCCTTGAATTCCGATTGGCTGATCGAAGTGCGGCACAATCTGACTACTTTTGCTAGTTATCAAAAAACTAGCAGGTACGCTCGGCACTTTTCTGGCCCAGCGTACCTGGTTTTCAAACCGCCGCCCTGGAGGCAGCGGATCCCATAGGAATCAATGGGAGTCTGACCATAGCGAAAGCTCTTTTTCGCTACTGCCAGACAATCCATTGATTTCTATGGGACACGTCTGCACCTAACACCCTAACATGTACCCCGAGTCTAAACACCCCTAATCTGTCCCCCCTACACCGCCACAACTAAATAAAGTGTTTAACCCCTAAACCGCCGCTACCGGAGCCCACCGCCACTATAATAAATATGTTAACCCCTAAACCGGCGCTCCCGGAGCCCCGCCGCAACTATAATATATGTATTAACCCCTAAACCGCCGCTCCCGGACCCTGCCACCACCTACATGATACCTATTAACCCCTATCCTGCCCCCCCTATAACATCGCCACCATTAATAAAGTTATTAACCCCTATCCTGCCGATCCTGGACCTCGCCGCAACTAAATAAATTGTTTAACCCCTAAACCGCTGCTCCCGGACCCCGCCGCAACCTATATTAAATTTATTAACCCCTAATTTGCCCCCCCTACACCGTCGCCAACTATAATAAATGTATTAACCCCTATCCTGCCCCCCCTACACCACCGCCACTGTAATAAAATTATTAACCCCTAACCCTAAGTCTAACCCTAACACCCCCTAACTTAAATATTAATTAAATAAATCTAAATAATATTTATCTTATTAACTAAGTTAATCCTATTTAAAACTAAATACTTACCTTTAAAATATACCCTAATATAGCTACAATATAAATAATAATTATATTGTAGCTATTTTAGGATTTATATTTATTTTACAGGTAACTTTGTATTTATTTTAGCTAGTTAGAATAGTTATTAACTATTTAATAACTACCTAGCTAAAAGAAATACAAAATTACCTGTAAAATAAATCCTAACCTAAGTTACAATTAAACCTAACACTACACTATCATTAAATTAATTGAATAAATTACCTACAAATAACTACAATTAAATACAATTAAATAAAGTAACTAAAGTACAAAAAATAAAAAAAAGCTGTTACAAAAAATAAAAAAAATAAGTTACAAACATTTAAAAAATATTACAACAATTTTAAGCTACTTACACCTAATCTAAGCCCCCTAATAAAATAACAAAGACCCCCAAAATAAAAAAATGCCCTACCCTATTCTAAATTAAAAAGTTCAAAGCTCTTTTACCTTACCAGCCCTTAAAAGGGCCTTTTGCGGGGCATGCCCCAAAGAATTCTGCTCTTTTGCCTGTAAAAGAAAAATACAACCCCCCCAACATTAAAACCCACCACCCACATACCCCTAATCTAACCCAAACCCCCCTTAAAAAAAACTAACACTACCCCACTGAAGATCATCCTACCTTGAGTCGTCTTCAGCCAGCCGACCATCGATGGAACCGAAGAGGAGATCCGGAGCAGCAGAAGTCATCATTCAGGCGGCGCTGAATAAGTCTTCCATCCGATAGAAGTCTTCATCCAGGCGGAGTCTTCAATCTTCATCCATCCGGAGCGGAGCCATCTTCAGACGAGCCGATGCGGAGCCATCCTCTTCTTCCCGACGACTAACGACGAATGGATATTCCTTTAAGGGACGTCATCCAAGATGGCGTCCCTTCAATTCCGATTGGCTGATAGGATTCTATCAGCCAATCGGAATTAAGGTAGGAAAAATCTGATTGGCTGATTGAATCAGCCAATCAGATTGAAGTTCAATCCGATTGGCTGATCCAATCCGCCAATCAGATTGAGCTCGCATTCTATTGGCTGTTCCGATCAGCCAATAGAATGCAAGCTCAATCTGATTGGCTGATTCAATCAGCCAATCAGATTTTTCCTACCTTAATTCCGATTGGCTGATAGAATCCTATCAGCCAATCGGAATTGAAGGGACGCCATCTTGGATGACGGCCCTTAAAGGAATATCCATTCGTCGTTAGTCGTCGGGAAGAAGAGGATGGCTCCGCGTCGGCTTGTCTGAAGATGGCTCCACTCCGCTCCGGATGGATGAAGATTGAAGACGCCGCCTGGATGAAGACTTCTATCGGATGGAAGACTTATTCAGCGCCGCCTGGATGATGACTTCTGCCGCTCCGGATCTCCTCTTCGGTTCCATCGATGGTCGGCTGGCTGAAGACGACTCAAGGTAGGATGATCTTCAGGGGGGTAGTGTTAGGTTTTTTTTAAGGGGGGTTTGGGTTAGATTAGGGGTATGTGGGTGGTGGGTTTTAATGTTGGGGGGGTTGTATTTTTCTTTTACAGGCAAAAGAGCAGAATTCTTTGGGGCATGCCCCGCAAAAGGCCCTTTTAAGGGCTGGTAAGGTAAAAGAGCTTTGAACTTTTTAATTTAGAATAGGGTAGGGCATTTTTTTATTTTGGGGGGCTTTGTTATTTTATTAGGGGGCTTAGATTAGGTGTAAGTAGCTTAAAATTGTTGTAATATTTTTTAAATGTTTATAACTTATTTTTTTTATTTTTTGTAACTTAGCTTTTTTTATTTTTTGTACTTTAGTTAGTTTATTTAATTGTATTTAATTGTAGTTATTTGTAGCTAATTTATTTAATTAATTTAATGATAGTGTAGTGTTATGTTTAATTGTAACTTAGGTTAGGATTTATTTTACAGGTAATTTTGTATGTCTTTTAGCTAGGTAGTTATTAAATAGTTAATAACTATTTAATAACTATTCTAACTAGCTAAAATAAATACAAAGTTACCTGTAAAATTAATATACATCCTAAAATAGCTACAATATAATTATTATTTATATTGTAGCTATCTTAGGGTTTATTTTACAGGTAAGTATTTAGTTTAAATAGGAATAATTTATTTAATGATAGTGTAGTGTTAGATGTAATTGTAACTTAGGTTAGTTTTTATTTTACAGGTAAATTTCTCTTTATTTTAGCTAGGTAGCTATTAAATAGTTAATAACTATTTAATAGCTATTGTACCTAGTTAAAATAAATTGAAAGTTGCCTGTAAAATAAAAATAAATCCTAAGATAGCTACAATATAATTATTATTTATATTGTAGCTATATTAGGGTTTATTTTAAAGGTAAGTATTTAGTTTTAAATAGGATTAACTTAGTTAATAAGATAAATATTATTTAGATTTAGTTAATTAATATTTAAGTTAGGGGGTGTTAGGGTTAGTGTTAGACTTAGGTTTAGGGGTTAATAATTTTATTACAGTGGCGGTGGTGTAGTGGGGGGCAGGATAGGGGTTAATAAATTTATTATAGGTGGCGACGGTGTAGGGGGGGCAGATTAGGGGTTAATAAGTTTAATATAGGTTGCGGCGGGGTCCGGGAGCGGCGGTTTAGGGGTTAAACTATTTATTTAGTTGCGGCGAGGTCCGGGATCAGCAGGATAGGGGGTTAATAACTTTATTATAGAGAGCGGCGGTATAGGGGGGCAGGATAGGGGTTACTAGGTATAATGTAGGTGGCGGCGGTGTCCGGGAGCGGCGGTTTAGGGGTTAATAAATTTATTATAGTTGCGGCGGGGTCTAGGAGCAGCGGTTTAGGGGTTAATAACTTTATTGAGTTGCGGGGGGCTCCGGGGGCACCAGTATAGGGGGTAGAACAGTGTAGTTAGTGTGGGTGCTTAGTGACAGGCTAGCAATAAAGCTGTCAAAAAGCCGAAGAGCAGCGAGATCGGATGAGTGATAACTATCACAATTCGCTGCTCATCGCCCCGTACTTGGTACGTGGCTTTTTGACAGTTTTTTTGATAACTTAGGCGAAATTTTGCAGTTCAGCGGCGGCGATGGTAGGCAAGCTTAGGCGAGTGTATTGAACCGGCGAAGGCAGGTAAAGAAGACGGCTTGATAACTACCCCCCAATGCTCTGAATCCAATGATTTTGGACAGATTTTATCCAAAAATCCTTGAAAAACCTTAATCTGCCCCCTACCAGCTGAGCTGGAATGAGGGCCGCAACTTCATGTGGATTTAGGGGCAGACTTTGGTTTCCTTTTTTTTTTTTTAAATGATTTTTATTGAGGTGAAATATCAAGCGTGATGAGTTACAGCAATCGTATACATATGTAGAAAAAACATGGCAAACAAGTTGCCACGAAATAAGCAAATCTGTTACATCACAATTATACAAGAAATACTATAAATAAACCTCACATTTTCTATTTTTGTTGCATAGAGAAGGAAAACTTTGAACCTTACATTTTCAAAATACAATTAAGAAATAATCATTACACATAAATACAGTAGCCTTAAAGAAAAAAGAAAAAAAAAAACACATGAGTTATAGCAAAGATATACTTATTACTAAAGGCCTTTGGTTTACATGAGATCCCTCTCTCACTTGACCTTCCTTCTCACCTGTATAATAATATAACAGGGGTCTAATGGAAAAAACATAATTTATGTAAGAACTTACCTGATAAATTCATTTCTTTCATATTAGCAAGAGTCCATGAGCTAGTGACGTATGGGACATACATTCCCACCAGGAGGGGCAAAGTCTCCCAAACCCCAAAATGCCCACAAACACACCCCCACCACACCCACAATTCAGTTTAACGAATAGCCAAGAAGTGGGGTGATAAGAAAAAAGTGCGAAAGCATATAAAATAAGGAATTGGAATAATTGTGCTTTATACAAAAAAATCATAACCACCACAAAAAAGGGCGGGCCTCATGGACTCTTGCTAATATGAAAGAAATGAATTTATCAGGTAAGTTCTTACATAAATTATGTTTTCTTTCATGTAATTAGCAAGAGTCCATGAGCTAGTGACGTATGGGATAATGACTACCCAAGATGTGGATCTTTCCACACAAGAGTCACTAGAGAGGGAGGGATAAAATAAAGACAGCCAATTCCTGCTGAAAATAATCCACACCCAAAATAAAGTTTAATGAAAAACATAAGCAGAAGATTCAAACTGAAACCGCTGCCTGAAGTACTTTTCTACCAAAAAGAAGAAGAAGATACAACAAAATGGTAGAATTTGGTAAAAGTATGCAAAGAGGACCAAGTTGCCGCTTTGCAAATCTGATCAACCGAAGCTTCATTCCTAAACGCCCAGGAAGTAGAAACTGACCTAGTAGAATGAGCTGTAATCCTATGAGGCGGAGTCTTACCCGACTCAACATAGGCAAGATGAATTAAAGATTTCAACCAAGATGCCAAAGAAATGGCAGAAGTTTCTGGCCTTTCTAAAACCGGAAAAGATAACAAATAAACTAGAAGTCTTTCGGAAAGACTTAGTAGCTTCCACATAATATTTCAAAGCTCTAATAACATCCAAAGAATGCAACGATTTCTCCTTAGAATTCTTAGGATTAGGACATAATGAAGGAACCACAATGTCTCTACTAATGTTGTTGGAATTCACAACTTAGGTAAAAATTCAAAAGAAGTTCGCAACACCGCCTTATCCTGATGAAAAATCAGAAAAGGAGACTCACAAGAAAGAGCAGATAAATCAGAAACTCTTCTGGCAGAAGAGATGGCCAAAAGGAACAAAACTTTCCAAGAAAGTAATTTAATATCCAATGAATGCATAAGTTCAAATGGAGGAGCTTGAAGAGCCCCCAGAACCAAATTCAAACTCCAAGGAAGAGAAATTGACTTAATGACAGGCTTTATACGAACCAAAGCTTGTACAAAACAATGAATATCAGGAAGAATAGCAATCTTTCTGTGAAAAAGAACAGAAAGAGCAGAGATTTGACCTTTCAAGGAACTTGCGGACAAACCCTTATCTCAACCATCCTGAAGAAACTGTAATATTCTCGGTATTCTAAAAGAATGCCAAGAAAAAATGATGAAAAAGACACCAAGAAATACAAGTCTTCCAGACTCTATAATATATCTCTCTGGATACAGATTTACGAGCCTGTAACATAGTATTAATCACAGAGTCAGAGAAACCTCTTTGACCAAGAATCAAGCGTTCAATCTCCATACCTTTAAATTTAAGGATTTCAGATCCTGATGGAAAAAAGGACCTTGAGACAAAAGGTCTGGTCTTAACGGAAGAGTCCACGGTTGGCAAGAGGCCATCCGGACAAGATCCGCATACCAAAACCTGTGAGGCCATGCCGGAGCTACCAGCAGAACAAACGAGCATTCCTTCAGAATCTTGGAGATTACTCTTGGAAGAAGAACTAGAGGCGGAAAGATATAGGCAGGATGATACTTCCAAGGAAGAGATAATGCATCCACTGCCTCCGCCTGAGGATCCCGGGATCTGGACAGATACCTGGGAAGTTTCTTGTTTAGATGAGAAGCCATCAGATCTATTTCTGGAAGTTCCCACATTTGAACAATCTGAAGAAATACCTCTGGGTGAAGAGACCATTCGCCCGGATGCAACGTTTGGCGACTGAGATAATCCGCTTTCCAATTGTCCATACCTGGGATATGAACCGCAGAGATTAGACAGGAGCTGGATTCCGCCCAAACCAAAATTTGAGATACTTCTTTCATAGCCAGAGGACTCTGAGTCCCTCCTTGATGATTGATGTATGCCACAGTTGTGACATTGTCTATCTGAAAACAAATGAACAACTCTCTCATCAGAAGAGGCCAAGACTGAAGAGCTCTGAAAATTGCACGGAGTTCCAAAATATTGATCGGAAATCTCACCTCCTGAGATTCCCAAACCCCTTGTGCCGTCAGATACCCCCACACAGCTCCCCAACCTGTAAGACTTGCATCTGTTGAGATTATAGTCCAGGTCGGAAGAACAAAGAAGCCCCCTGAACTAAACGATGGTGATCTGTCCACCATGTCAGAGAGTGTCGAAAAATCGGTTTAAAGATATTAATTGAGATATCTTTGAGTAATCCCTGCACCATTGGTTCAGCATACAGAGCTGAAGAGGACGCATGTGAAAACGAGCAAAGGAGATCGCATCTGATGCGGCAGTCCTATCAATGTTAAACTTCTCCTGTCTGACAAGGACAGAGTCATAGACACTGAATTTATCTAGAAACCTAAAAAGGTTACCCTTGTCTGAGGAATCAATGAACTGATTGGTAAATTGATCCTCCAACCATGAACTTGAAGAAACAACACAAGCCGATTCGTATGAGATTCTTCGAAAATGAGAAGACTGAGCAAGTACCAAGATATCGTCCAAATAAGGAAATACCAAAACCCTATTCTCTGATTACAGAAAGAAGGGCACCGAGAACCTTTGAAAAAAATTCTTGGAACTGAGGCTAGGCCAAACGGTAGAGCCACAAAACTGGTAATGCTTGTCTAAAAAGAGAATCTCAGACACTAAAAGTGATCTGGATGAATCGGAATATGCAGATACACATCCTGTAAATCTATTGTAGACATATAATGCCCTTGCTAAACAAAAGGCAGGAAAGTCCTACAGTAACCATCTTGAATGTTGGTATCCTAACATAACGATTCAATAATGATAGATCCGGAACTGGTCTGAAGGAATTGACCTTCTTTGGTACAATGAAGAGATAAAATAAAACCCCAGCCCCTGTTCCAGAACTGGAACTGGCATAAATACTCCAGCCAACTCTAGATCTGAAACACATTTCAGAAATGCTGAGCCTTTGCTGTGTTAACTGGGACACGGGAAAGAAAAGAATCTCTTAGCAGGAGGCCTTAACTTGAAGCCAATTCTGTACCTTTCTGAAACAATGTTTCTGAAACCAGAAATTAAGAACGGAATTGATCCAAATTTCTTTGAAGAAAACGTAATCTGCCCCATACCAGCTGAGCTGGAATAAGGGCCGCACCTTCATAGGTACTTAGGAGCTGGCTATAGGTTTCTATAAGGCTTGGATATATTCCAAACTGGAAATAGTTTCCAAACTGATACCGCTCCTGAGGATGAAGGATCAGGCTTTTGTTCCTTGTTGTGAGGAAAGGAACGAAAATGATTATTTACCCTGGAAAGAAAGGGAAAGCAAAGTTGACTTAGAAGACATGTCAGCATTCCAAGTTTAATCCATAAAGCTTTTCTAGCTAAAATAGCTAGAGACATATACCTGACATCAACTCTAATGATATCAAAAGATGGTATCACCAATAAAATTATTAGCATGTTATAGAATAATAATAATGCTATAAAATTATGATCTGTTACTTGTTGCGCTAAAGCTTCTAACCAAAAAGTTGAAGCTGCAGCAACATCCGCTAAAAATATAGCAGGTCTAAGAAGATTACCTGAACATAAGGAAGCTTTTCTTAGAAAGGATTCAATTTTCCTATCTAAAGGATCCTTAAATTAAGTACTATCTGCCGTAGGAATAGTAGTACATTAGAAGGAGTAGAGACAGCCCCATAACCTTAGGGATTTTTGTCCCAAAAAACTCTAATCTGTCAGATGGCACAGGGTATAATTTGCTTAAACGTCTAGAAGGAGTAAATAAATTACCCAAATTATTCCATTCCCTCGAAATTACTTCAGAAATAGCATCAGGGAGATAAAACACTTCTGGAATAACTACAGGAGATTTAAAAACCTTATTTAAACGTTTACATTTAGTATCAAGAGGACCAGAATCCTCTATTTCTAATGCAAATAACACTTCTTTAAGTAAAGAACGAATAAATTCCATCTTGAACAAATACAAAGATTTATCAGCATCAACCTCTGAGACAGAAACCTCTGAACCAGAAGAACCATTATCAGTATCAGAATGATGATGTTCATTTAAAAATTCATCTGAAAAAAGAGAAGTTTTAAAAGACTTTTATGTATACTAGAAGGAGAAATAACAGACATAGCCTTCTTAATGGATTTAAAAAATAAAATCTCTTATGTTATCAGGAACACTCTGAAAATTAGATGTTGACGGAACAGCAACAGGTAATGTAACAGTACTAAAGGAAATTTTATCTGCATTAATAAGTTTGACATGACATGCAATACAAATAACAGCTGGAGAAACAGATACCAAAAGTTTATAGCAGATACACTTAGCTTGGTAGCTCCAGCACTGTGCAGTGATTTTCCTGAAGTATCTTCTGACTCAGTTGCAACGTGGAACATCTTGCAATATGTAAAAGAAAAAAACAACATATAAAGCAAAATTGATCAAATTCCTTAAATGACAGTTTCAGGAATGGGAAAAAAATGCCAGAGAACAAGCTTCTAGCAACCAGAAGCAATAAATAATGAGACTTAAATAATGTGGAGACAAAAATGACGCCCATATTTTTTAGCGCCAAAAAAGACGCCCACATTATTTGGCGCCTAAATGCTTTTGGCGCCAAAAATGACGCCACATCCGGAACGCCGACATTTTTGACGCAAAAAAAACGTCAAAAAATGACGCAACTTCCGGCGACACGTATGACGGCGGAAACAGAAAAAAAATTTTGCGCCAAAAAAGTCCGCGCCAAGAATGACGCAATAAAATGAAGCATTTTCTGCCCCCGCGAGCCTAACAGCCCACAGGGAAAAAGTCAAATTTTTTAAGGTAAGAAAAAATGATTGAAACAAATGCATTTATCCCAAATATGAAACTGACTGTCTGAAAAATAAGGAAAGTTGAACATTCTGAGTCAAGGCAAATAAATGTTTGAATACATATATTTAGAACTTTATAAATAAAGTGCCCAACCATAGCTTAGAGTGTCACAGAAAATAAGATTTACTTACCCCAGGACAATCATCTACATGTTTGTAGAAAGCCAAACCAGTACTGAAACGAGAATCAGCAGAGGTAATGGTATATATAAGAGTATATCGTCGATCTGAAAAGGGAGGTAAGAGATGAATCTCTACGACCGATAACAGAGAACCTATGAAATAGACCCCGTAGAAGGAGATCACTGCATTCAAATAGGCAATACTCTCCTCACATCCCTCTGACATTCACTGCACGCTGAGAGGAAAACCGGGCTCCAACTTGCTGCGGAGCGCATATCAACGTAGAATCTAGCACAAACTTACTTCACCACCTCCATCGAAGGCAAAGTTTGTAAAACTGAATTGTGGGTGTGGTGGGGGGGGTGTTTGTGGGCATTTTGGGGTTTGGGAGACTTTGCCCCTCCTGGTGGGAATGTATGTCCCATACGTCACTAGCTCATGGACTCTTGCTAATTACATGAAAGAAACAGGAGATAAACAAAAAAACATACAAACAAAACAAACAATAAGAATAAAAAAAATAAATAAAAAAAAACACTGAACCTAAGCATCTCTCTCTCTCGATCCCCACCCCGCCCACTACCCCACCCCGACCCCACCCCCCCAGAACGCCACCGACTAGAACTCCCTCATAGTACAATCAATCCATGTATGTGGGAAAACATTAAGTAACGTTAGTTCCGCAAAACTCACTGAAGAAAGAAAAGGAGAAAGTATCCTCTTTTGCAAGGAATGTGGATAGGACAGAATAACTGGTGTCCATTTCCAGAGAAACTTCTTGATCCTTTTCTCCGATGCTTCATAAAGATGGAATGATTCAAAGACAATTTGATCTTGCAAGGATCTAAAAACCATAGCTAATCCCGGTATCCGCCTAGCTTTCCAATTTTTAAGAATACAGTATCTAACAGTAAGAATAATAGTATTTAAGCAATTTATGGTGTTCACATTAAAGGCCGCTTGTGGAGGACATAGAAAAATGACATCTTCCGCAGATAAAGCAATTGATATTTTGTATAATTTATTAAACCAGAATATAATCTTTAACCATAATTGTCTTACCCTAGGGCATGTCCAAAACATATGAAGCAAATCAGCCCTATCATGTGAACAACGGGGGCATAAACTAACCAAAGTCGGGTAAAATCTAGAAATTTTCCACGGAGAAAGGTAAAAATTATTAATCAATTTCATGTGAGATTCGTTCCAAGATATCGGAACTTTACACTTACGTAGAGAGTCAAAACTCTGAATAATCTTGATTTACCGAGGGGATTAACGGCAGCCAGGACTTACAAATGTTATCCCTAAATAAGAGACTCTGCTTGGACAACATGATATCATACATCAAAGATATCGAAGAGTTACCTGCCACAAATTTTTGTATAAAAAGCTTGATATCCGTCCAATCAGAGAGCCAAGAAGTGGGCCAGCTTTGAGAAAGAATGAAATGGCGAATTTGAAAGTAAGCAAATAGATTAGATCTAGCTAGATCATATTTATTAAAAATAGTATCCGCCATTAATAATTGATCATTCTCATCAAATAACTGTTTTACGTAATGTAGTCCTTTATCGGACCAAACTTTAAAAACTTTTTGATAAAGGCCGGGCAAAAAATTTGGATTATTTACAATAGGAAGCCATTCAGAAAACGAATAATCTATATCTAACATTGCACAAAACTTTTGCCAGGCAAAAACTATGTTTCTAATAGTAATAAGACAGCTAACATTCTGAGGCAGCTTCTGGACTGCAGTATGTAGTATAGCTTTTAACGCAAATGGGGCAATCAAATAATTTTCTAGCTCTTCTGATGAAACTAGATTAGTGCCAGCAAGCCAATCTATTGCCATTTTAACCATGGCAGCTAAGTTGTACAATTTAAGGTTAGGAACCGCCAATCCCGCCGATCCGCAATTTTGCATTAATCTAGACAACGCGATTCGGGGCCTTTTATTGTTCCAAATAAATTTAGAAACTTGAGTATTAAAAAACTTTAAATCTTTATTCAGTAAGAATAAAGGCAAATTCTGAAGCGGATATAACAAACGCGGAAAAATGATTGATTTTATCAAATTAACTCTGGCTGTGATAGACAATGGGAAAGCGGCCCAAAGATGCAAATCAGATCCAATTTTTTGAAGAAGGGGCTCAAAATTAGCTTTATACCAAAATTTTGGATTTTTATGCAAAACTAAACCTAGATATTTAATAACATCAACCAGTTTGAATGGAATATCGAGACCTGCTAACTGAGAACTATTTATACACATTAATTCGCTCTTTTCTAAGTTTATCTTGTAACCTGAAAAGGAGCTGAAAACTTCTAACACATGTAGAATCATAGGAATAGACTGCTGGATATTAGTAAGGAAAATCAACACATCATCTGCATAGATCAACATTTTGAGACGGTGTATACCGAATGGGACTCCTTTCAAAACATCTCTGCATCGAATCGCTAGAGGTTCCAACGCTATATTAAAGAGTAGAGGGGATAGAGGGCACCCTTGCCTGGTGCCTCTCTGTAATATTATTTTAGGGGATAAAGACCCATTGATAAGTAAAAAGGAAATTGGATTATGATATAATCTACAAATAAATTGTGCAAATTCCCCTTTTAAGCCAAACTTCTCCATCGCCCTAAAAAGGTATTCCCATACAATCGAATCAAAAGCTTTGACCGCGTCCAGGGAGAGTATAGCAGTCCCTTGCCATAATGGCTTCTTCCTCTCCTTATCCACATTCCAGGCATAATCCAAAAAATTGATCAATTTGCGGGTATTTTTCGCTGGATTTCTAGCTACCATAAATCCAGTCTGGTCTGGATGAATGATTTTATGTAAATAAGAAGATAATCTTGAAGCAATAATAGCCATTAAGATCTTATAGTCTGTATTCAAAACCGAAATCGGCCTATAAGAGGCCGGATCTTCGGGATTTTTACCTTTCTTTAAGATGAGCCAAATATTGGCCGCAGAGAAATAACTAGAAATCATATTATTGGACATATAATAGTAATTAAAAAGTTTTTCTAAAGTGGGCAGAAGGACCTCGCCAAGACATTTATAAAGCTCCGCTGGAAACCCATCTGGTCCAGGAGCCTTATTCATCTTCAAATGATCTATAGCTTTTCTAATTTCATCGATAGATATTAGAGCATTAATCGATATTAAATCCTCGCTACTTAATTGAGGCATCTTTATCATGGACCAAAAGATATCTTGGTTAATATTATCTATCTCAACTCCAGAGTATAATTGTTGATAATAGGCAAAAAATGCCTCCATGATCCCCTTAGTCTCCGTATATCTTCCCTTTTCAGTTTGAATCGCGGGAATGAAATTTTTCTTTTTTCTAACCTTAATGAGTCTAGCCAAGTATTTAGCGGAAGAGCCATGCATTCCTTTAAATTGAAGATTTATTTTTGCTTCTTCCTCTAAATGTTTTTGTTTTAAGAACAAATCTCTTTCCTTCCTATTATCTTGGTATTTTTTCCAGTTTCCCAAAGTGCGCCTTAAGCAATATTTTCTATATGAGTTCCTAACTTTATTCATGATTTGAATTTCCCATGCTTTACTCTTTTTCTTCACTATACTAATATATGTTTGTATTTCTCCCTGCATTACAGCTTTAAAAGCTTCCCAGAAAATTTCCAGTTTATTAGAATAGCTTATATTATCGGAGTAATATCGCTGCCAGATAGATCTAAAAAAATTAACAAATTTAGGATTAGTGTACAAATATCGAGGGAAATAAAAACTAGGCGTTTGAATCCTATTCTTTAGCCCAGTAGGGAATAACAAAGAAATAATTGCATGGTCTGAGATGATGATATCTCCAATTCCTGTCTCTAATTTCTGACTAGCTAAATTCTCCATAATTAAAAGTAGGTCAATTCTCGAGAAGGTGCCGTGTGCTTTAGACTCACAAGAAAATGACTGTTTATCTGGGTTTTTTAAACGCCATATATAAACTAATTTTAGCTTTGCGCAAAATTGTGATAAATATTTTGCATTCTTTTCATAGGCTGATCTATTTTTATTAGAAAGTCTATCTAGTGCAGGACATAAGGTAGCATTGAAATCACCCCCTAGAATTCAATTTTCAGCAATAAAAGGAAATAATTTAATTTCTATTTTCTCCCAAAATTCTCTAGAAAACTTGTTTGGGGCATATATATTACAAAATAAATAAATTATTACCTTGGAAAGAAAGAGATAGTAATCTAGATTTAGATGTCATATCAGCATTCCAAGATTTAAACCACAAAGCTCTTCTAGCTAATACAGCTAAAGACATGGATCTAACATCAATTTTGATAATATCAAAAATGGCATCACAAATAAAATGATTCGCATATTGCAGTAACCGAGTAATGCTAGATATGTCAGGTTCCAATTCTCGTTGCGCTAAATTCTCCAACCAAAAAGTTGAGGCAGCCGCAACATCAGCCAAAGAAATAGCAGGTCTGAGAAGATGACCTGAATATAAATAGTCCTTCCTTAGTTAAGATTCAAGCTTCCTATCTAAAGGATCCTTAAAGGAAGTACTATCTTCCATAGGAATAGTGGTACGTTTAGCAAGAGTAGAAATAGCCCCATCAACTTTGGGGATTTTTTCCAAAAACTCTATAGATTTTGCTGGTAAAGGATACAATTTTTTAAACCTTGAAGAAGGAATAAAAGAAGTACCTGACTTATCCCATTCCCTAGAAATCATATCAGAAATAGCCTCAGGAATTGGAAAAACCCCTGGGGAAACCACAGGAGGTTTAAAAACAGCATTTAAACGTTTATTAGACTGAACGTCAAGAGGACTGGTTACCTCAATATCCAAAGTAATTAACACTTCTTTAATAAAGAACGCATATACTCTATTTTAAATAAATAAGTAGATTTGTCAGTGTCAATGTCTGAGGAAGGATCTTCTGAATCAGATAGATCCTCATCAAAAGAGGATAAATTATTATGTTGCTGGTCATTTGAAATTTCATCAGCTAAATGAGAAGTTTTAAAAGACCTTTTATGTTTATTAGAAGGTGGAAATGCAGACAAAGCCTTGAGAATAGAATCAGAAACAAATTCTTTAAAATTTACAGGTATATCATGCACATTAGAAGTTGAAGGAACTGCAACTGGCAATGTACTATTACTAATGGAAACACTATCTGCATGTAAAAGTTTATCATGACAACTATTACAAATGACATTTGGTGGCAAAATTTCTACACTTTTACAACAAATGCACTTAGCTTTGGTAGACCCGATGTCAGGCAGCAATGTTCCAGCAGAAACTTCTGAGACAGGATCAGATTGGGACATCTTGCTCAATGTAAGAGAAAAAAACAACATATAAAGCAAAATTATCTATTTCCTTATATGACAGTTTCAGGAATGGGAAAAAATGCAAAAGCATATGCCTCTGATAGAGAAAAAAGCAAGAGGCAAACATCAATGGGGTATTGAAATAATGACGCACAACGTAACATAAACTTTTTTTGCGCCAAAAATAACCGGAAATGACACACTCACGTCACTAATGACGCCGCCATGTGAAAGGTCTCGGCATCACGTGTGACGCCGGAAATGACGAAGTTGAGTCATAAACATATTTTTCCGCGCCAAGAATGACGCAATAAAGTTTAGCATTTGACGCACCCGCTGGCCTAATACCCGCAATTGCAAGAAGTAGTCAATTGAAAAAAAGACTAAACCCCAGGTAAGAAATAAATTTCTTAAAATGTTTATATTCCCCAAATATGAAACTGACAGTCTGCAGAAGGAAATACATGAACCAGACTCATGGCAAATATAAGTACAATACATATATTTAGAACTTTACATAAATGCATAAAGTGCCAAACCATAGCTGAGGTGTCTTAAGTAATAAAAAACATACTTACCAAAAGACACCCATCCACATATAGCAGATAGCCAAACCAGTACTAAAACAGTTATTAGTAGAGGTAATGGTAAATTGAGAGTATATCGTCGATCTGAAAAGGGAGGTAGGAGATGAATCTCTACGACCGATAAAAGAGAACCTATGAAATAGACCCCCGTTAGGGAAATCATCGTATTCAAATAAGTGATACTCCCTTCACGTCCCTCTGACATTCGCTGTACTCTGAGAGGAATCGGGCTTCAACAATGCTGAGAAGCGCAAATCAACGTAGAAATCTTAGCACAAACTTACTTCACCACCACATCCATAGGAGGAAAAGTTTGTTAAACTGAATTGTGGGTGTGGTGAGGGGTGTATTTATAGGCATTTTGAGGTTTGGGAAACTTTGCCCCTCCTGGTAGGATTGTATATCCCATATGTCACTAGCTCATGGACTCTTGCCAATTACATGAAAGAAATTCCTATTGGCTGATCCAATCAGCCAATAGGATTGAGCTTGCATTCTATTGGCTGTTCCAATAGGTTTTTTAAGGGTTTATTGGGTGGGTTTTATTTTTAGATTAGGGCTTTTGGGCAATTGAAAAAGCGCTAAATGCCCTTTTAAGGGCAATGCCCATCCAAATGCCCTTTTCAGGGCAATGGGGGGTTTAGGTTTTTTTAGTTAGGTTTTTATTTGGGGGGTTTGGTTGTGTGGGTGGGGGGTTTTACTGTTGGGGGGGTGTTTGTATTTTTTTTACAGGTAAAAGAGCTGATTTCTTTGGGGCAATGCCCCGCAAAAGGCGCTTTTAAGGGCTATTGGTAGTTTATTGTAGGCTAGGGGTTTTTTTATTGGGGGGGGGGCTTTTTATTTTGATAGGGCTATTAGATTAGGTGTAATTAGTTTAAATATCTGATAATTTCTTTTTTTATTTTGTGTAATTTAGGTAATTGTATTTAATTTAGGTAATTTATTTAATTGTAATGTCAGGTTAGGTTTTATTTTACAGGTAAATTTGTATTTATTTTAGCTAGGTAGTTAGTAAATAGTTAATAACTATATACTAACTATTCTACCTAGTTAAAATAAATACAAACTTGCCTGTAAAATAAAAATAAACCCTAAGATAGCTACAATGTAACTATTAGTTATTTTGTAGCTAGCTTAGGGTTTATTTTATAGGTAAGTATTTTGTTTTAAATAGGAATTATTTAGGTAATTATAGTAATTTGTATTTAGATTTATTTTAATTATATTTAAGTTAGGGGGTGTCAGGGTTAGGGTTATACTTATGTTAAGGGGTTAATAACTTTAGTATAGTTGCGGCGACGTTGGGGGTTAATTACTAATGTAGGTTGCGGCGATGTTAGGGACAGTAGATTAGGGGTTAATAATATTTAAAAGGTAGCGTGAAGTGCTTCGTGGTCCTGGATATCCGACCGCTAACGGCTTCTGTAAAGGATATGAGAGAATATTACCCTCTCACCTGCTCTTGTTCTGCCCGGTATATGCACCTCACTCCGGTCGCACAGACTTCCAAGCCCTCCGGGATCTATAGTGCTCCACTGTTTCGTGGCTTTGAGATTCCCCTTCGGCGTCTGACATCACAATACACGTGCTTGGTTGCGGCCAATCGGTAGGTTGACTACTCGGGCTGACAGCGATACTTCAATCCAGTATGGTAAGCCGGTCTTGTCGTTCGTTTTGTGCTGACTTTCCCGGAGCCCCCTCGGGTGGGCTGGATTGCCCCTCTGCAGTACACACCGGCCCTCTCCCAGGTCGGATATGTAATGATTCCAAGAAAGAGTACTGCTTAGGATAAAAACTCACTTTATTTTGACATATTAAAACATAGTTGCTCACGTGCAGTAATATTTAAAATCCACAAACACTACTTAAAGGCCAGTCTGACATGTTTCGGCTGTTCTGCCTTATTCATAGACTCGCAGATTAGGGGTTAATAATATTTAACTAGTGTTTGCGAGGCGAGAGTGCGGCGATTTATGGGTTAATATGTTTATTATAGTGACGGCGATATCGGGAGCGGCAGATTAGGGGTTAATAATTTTATTTTAGTGTTTGCGATGCGGGAGGGCCTCATTTTGTGGTTAATAGGTAGTTTATGGGTGTTAGTGTCAGACATCCCAACCTGCAAAAACTCATTTCAGGGAGGTGGCTTCACCCGCTACAGCGGCGCCACCCCCCCACCCCCCCAGTTATATATTGGACACCTTGAAACCCTAAATAAGATAGAGACTTATCATTAAAGTAGCTTCCCACTAAAGTCACATTAAAAAAAGTAGCTTTATTGCACAACCACATACAACAAACCTATTTTCCAGTGATTGTACGCTTGTTGAATGCTTAAATATTTTAGAATATGAAGTTTAATTACGTGCAGTAAATAAGGTGGTATTTGTGTTTTATTTTATTAAAATCAGTGGGGGCTTTTTGGTTACTGATGAATGCTTTGAGGGTTCTATAACGTCCCAGCAACTAAAGGCATTCCTTAAAGAAACACTTTTTCAGATTTGGGCCACATTGGATCATGGTACTTGGAGTTCCTAGGGAGATTGCATTCAATTTGCTGGCATCAGGGAGCTGCTATTACAATCAGGGAGACTCCCTGAACTTCAGGGAGAGTTGGGATGTCTGTAGTGTACTTTTTAACACTTTAGTTATGAGTTTTATGCTACGGCTTTGTAGCGTAAAACTCATAACTACTGACTTTAGATTGCGTTACAAATCTTGCGGGATAGGCTGTATCACTCACTTTTTGGCCCCCTAGTAAAAGCTTGTAATATCGGCGCTATGGAAGTCCCATTGAAAAAAGACTTTACGCAAATTGCGTAAGTTAATTTGCGTTAAGGCCAAAAAAGTGTGAGGTACAGCTGTACCTACAAGACTCGTAATAGCAGCGGTAGTGAAAAAGCAGCGTTATAACCCATAACGCTGCTTTTTTACTCATAACGTAAAACTCGTAATCTAGCCAAGGGTTCTTCAAACTACGGGTCGCGACCCATTACTGGGTCGCAACATCATGTTTACTGGGTCACAAGTACCGTGCCCTCAGTAAACATGAAACAGATTCATAAGAGGACAGTTCAAAGGAATTCCAGCAGGTGGCGTTTCTAAATTCTTAAAATGCAATAATACTGGGCTGCACCGGAAGAAGCTTTTACTGTTATTCCCTGTACTAACCTGTCAGCTAGAAGAAGAGCTCCCTGCAAGAGTACAGATCAACTACGGATCATGTTTATCTTCTGCTGGTTGCAGCAGCCCCTTCTGCTTTACCTCTAAGAGCAGCTGGTGCCCATTGTAATAACTTCTCCTCCTCTCCTGCTCATTGCTGCTGGTGATTTACAGTCCCTGGACCCCCACTATCCACTCTCATATTTTCTTCAGGTTTTTTTTTTTTTTTTTTAAATCTACAGCTTTAATATTATTATATTATATTTTTTAAAGTCACTGCATCTATTTCCTTGCTATAAATGAGTCCCCTCATCTAAGGAATTTTGTTAGTGCTTTATTGCTTTTTTTTTTTTACATACGCAAACATATAGAAATATATGTATACATGTGTGTGTATGTTTATATTTATATATATATATATATATATATATATATATATATATATATATATATATATATATATATATATATATATATATATATATATATATATATACACACACATAGACATATAGATACTTCCAAAAACAGACAGGCACCTGCCGGTATTTTTCAAACACAGACTCTGTTTAAAGTCTGTGTTTGAAAAATACCTGCAAGTGCATTTCTGTTTTTGAAAGTCTATATCGTGTTATAGTGCACCTTGGATGTTGATCAAGTGGAGTGAGTGTTGGTTCCTACAGGATTTATATATAACATAATTTATATAAGAACTTACCTGATAAATTCATTTCTTTCATATTGGTAAGAGTCCATGAGCTAGTGACGTATGGGATATACATTCCTACCAGAAGGGGCAAAGTTTCCCAAACCTCAAAATGCCTATAAATACACCCCTCACCACACCCACAATTCATTTTAACGAATAGCCAAGAAGTGGGGTGATAAGAAAGGAGTGAAAGCATCAACAAGGAATTGGAATAATTGTGCTTTATACAAAAAAATCATAACCACCACAAAAAGGGTGGGCCTCATGGACTCTTACCAATATGAAAGAAATGAATTTATCAGGTAAGTTCTTACATAAATTATGTTTCTTTCATGTAATTGGCAAGAGTCCATGAGCTAGTGACGTATGGGATAGCAAATACCCAAGATGTGGAACTCCACGCAAGAGTCACTAGAAAGGGAGGGATAAAAATAAAGACAGCCAATTCTGCTGAAAAAAGAATCCACAACCTAAATGAAAAGTTTCAATCTTTATAATGAAAAAAACTGAAATTAAAAGCAGAAGAATCAAACTGAAACAGCTGCCTGAAGAACTTTTCTACCAAAAACTGCTTCTGAAGAAGAGAAAACATCAAAATGGTAGAATTTAGTAAAAGTATGCAAAGAAGACCAAGTTGCTGCTTTGCAAATCTGATCAACAGAAGCTTCATTCTTAAAAGCCCAGGAAGTAGAAACTGACCTGGTAGAATGAGCCGTAATCCTCTGAGGCGGGGATCAAAAGCTTTAACCAAGAAGCCAAAGAAATGGCAGAAGCTTTCTGACCTTTCCTAGAACCAGAAAAGATAACAAATAGACTAGAAGTCTTTCTGAAATATTTAGTAGCTTCAACATAATATTTCAAAGCTCTTACCACATCCAAAGAATGCAAAGATCTTTCCAAAGAATTCTTAGGATTAGGACACAACGAAGGGACAACAATTTCTCTACTAATGTTGTTGGAATTCACAACCTTAGGTAAAACCGCCTTATCCTGATGAAAAATCAGAAAAGGAGACTCACAAGAAAGAGCAGATAATTCAGAAACTCTTCTAGCAGAAGAGATAGCCAAAAGAAACAATACTTTCCAAGAAAGTAATTTAATTTCCAGAGAATGCATAGGCTCAAACGGAGGAGCCTGAAATGCTCTCAAAATCAAATTAAGACTCCAAGGAGGAGAGATTGACTTAATGACAGGCTTGATATGAACCAAAGCCTGTACAAAACAACGAATGTCAGGAAGATTAGCAATTTTTCTGTGAAACAGAACAGAAAGAGCAGAGATTTGTCCTTTCAAGGAACTTGCAGACAAACCCTTATCCAAACCAACCTGAAGAAACTGTAAAATTCTAGGAATTCTAAAAGAATGCCAAGAGAACTTATGAGAAGAACACCATGAAATGTAAGTCTTCCAAACTCGGTAATAAATCTTTCTAGATACAGATTTACGAGCCTGCAACATAGTATTGATCACTGAGTCAGAGAAACCTCTATGACTAAGCACTAAGCGTTCAATCTCCATACCTTCAAATTTAATGATTTGAGATCCTGATGGAAAACGGGTCTTGAGATAGAAGGTCTGGCCTTAACGGAAGTGGCCAAGGTTGGCAACTGGACATCCGAACAAGATCCGCATACCAAAACCTGTGTGGCCATGCTGGAGCCACCAGCAGTACAAATGAACGCTCCATTATGATTTTGGAAATCACTCTTGGAAGAAGAACTATAGGCGGAAAGATATAAAAAGGATGATAATTCCAAGGAAGTGACAACGCATCCACTGCTTCCGCCTGAGGATCCCTGGACCTGGACAGGTACCTGGGAAGTTTCCCGTTTAGTAGAGAAGCCATCAGATCTATTTCTGGAAGCCCCCACATCTGAACAATCTGAAGAAACACATCTGGGTGAAGAGACCAGTCTCCCGGATGTAAAGTCTGGCAACTGAGATAATCCGCTTCCCAATTGTCTATACCTGGGATATGGACTGCAGAGATTAGACAGGAGCTGGATTCCGCCCATGCAAGTATCCAAGATACTTCTTTCATAGCTTGAGGACTGTGAGTCCCACCTTGATGATTGACATATGCCACGGTTGTGACATTGTCTATCTGAAAACAAATAAATGGTTCTCTCTTCAGAAGAGGCCAGAACTGAAAAGCTCTGAGAATTGCACGGAGTTCCAAAATATTGATTGGTAATCTCGCCTCTTGAGATTTCCAAACCCCCTGCGCTGTCAGAGATCCCCAGACAGCTCCCATACCTGAAAGACTCGCATCTGTTGAAATCACAGTCTAGGTTGGACGAAGAAAAGAGGCCCCCTGAACCAAACGGTGGTGATCTAACCACCAAGTCAGAGATAGTCGAGTATTGGGATTTAAGGATATCAATTGTGATATCTTTGTATAATCCCTGCACCATAGGTTCAGCATACAAAGCTGAAGAGGTCTCATGTGAAAATGAGCAAAGGGGATCGCGTCCGATGCTGCAGTCATGAGACCTAAAACCTCCATGCACATAGCTACTGAAGGGAATGACTGAGACTGAAGGTTCCGACAAGCTGAAACCAATTTCAGACGTCTTTTGTCTGTTAGAGACAAAGTCATGGATACTGAATCTATTTGGAATCCTATAAAGGTTACCCTTGTCTGAGGAATCAAGGAACTTTTTGGTAAATTGATCCTCCAACCATGTTTTTAAAGAAACAACACAAGTTGATTTGTGTGAGATTCTGCAGAATGTAAAGACTGAGCAAGTTCCAAGATATCGTCCAAATAAGGAAACACCGCAATACCCCGCTCCCTGATTACAGAGAGAAGGGCACCGAGAACCTTTGAAAAGATCCTTGGAGCTGTTGCTAGGCCAAAAGGAAGAACAACAAATTGGTAATGCTTGTCTAGAAAAGAGAATCTCAGGAACTGAAAGTGATCTGGATAATTTGGAATATGAAGATAAGCAACCTGTAAGTCTATTGTGGACATATAATGCCTTTGTGGAACAAAAGGCAGAATAGTCCTTATAGTCACCATTTTGAATGTTGGTATTCTTACATAACGATTCAAAATTTTTAGATCCAGAACTGGTCTGAAAGAATTATCTTTCTTTGGTACAATGAACAGATTTGAATAAAACCCCAGACCCTGTTCCAGATATGGAACTGGCACAATTACCCCAGATGACTCCAGGTCTGAAACACACTTCAGGAAAGCCTGAGCCTTTACTGGGTTCACTGGAATGCGTGAGAGAAAGAACCTTCTCACAGGCGGTCTTAACTTGAAACCTATTCTGTACCCATGAGAAACAATGTTCTGTATCCAATGATTTTGAATTGAATTGATCCAAACATCTTTAAAAAATCGTAGTCTGCCCCCTACCAGCTGTGCTGGAATGAGGGCCGCACCTTCATGCGGACTTGGGGGCTGGTTTTGATTTTCTAAAAGGCTTGGATTTATTCCAGACTGGAGAAGGCTTCCAATTGGAAACCGTTCCTTAGGGGAAGGGTCAGGCTTCTGTTCCTTATTCTGACGAAAGGAACGAAAACGGTTAGCAGCCCTAAATTTACGCTTAGATTTTTTATCCTGAGGCAAAAAACATAATTTATGTAAGAACTTACCTGATAAATTCATTTCTTTCATATTAGCAAGAGTCCTTGAGCTAGTGACGTATGGGATATACATTCCTACCAGGAGGGGCAAAGTTTCCCAAACCTCAAAATGCCTATAAATACACCCCTCACCACACCCACAATTCAGTTTAACGAATAGCCAAGAAGTGGGGTGATAAGAAAGGAGAGAAAGCATCAAAATAAGGAATTGGAATAATTGTGCTTTATACAAAAAAATCATAACCACCACAAAAAGGGTTGGTCTCATGGACTCTTGCTAATATGAAAGAAATGAATTTATCAGGTAAGTTCTTACATAAATTATGTTTTCTTTCATGTAATTAGCAAGAGTCCATGAGCTAGTGACGTATGGGATAGCAGATACCCAAGATGTGGAACTTCCACGCAAGAGTCACTAGAGAGGGAGGGATAAAATAAAGACAGCCAATTCCACTGAAAAAATAATCCACAACCCAAATCAAAAGTTTTAATCTAAATAATGAAAAAAACTGAAATCATAAGCAGAAGAATCAAACTGAAACAGCTGCCTGAAGTACTTTTCTACCAAAAACTGCTTCAGAAGAAGAGAAAACATCAAAACGGTAGAATTTAGTAAAAGTATGCAAAGAAGACCAAGTTGCTGCTTTGCAAATCTGATCAACAGAAGCTTCATTCCTAAAAGCCCAGGAAGTAGAAACTGACCTAGTAGAATGAGCCGTAATCCTTTGAGGCGGGGACTTACCCGACTCCACATAAGCATGATGAATCAAAGACTTTAACCAAGATGCCAAAGAAATTGCAGAAGCTTTCTGACCTTTCCTGGAACCAGAAAAGATAACAAATAGACTAGAAGTCTTTCTAAAATCTTTAGTAGCTTCAACATAATATTTCAAAGCTCTTACTACATCCAAAGAATGTAAAGATCTCTCCTTTGAATTCTTAGGATCAGGGCACAATGAAGGGACAACAATTTATCTACTAATGTTGTTAGAATTCACAACCTTAGGTAAAAATTTAAATGAAGTCCGCAACACTGCCTTATCCTGATGAAAAATCAGAAAAGGAGATTCACAAGAAAGAGCAGATAACTCAGAAACTCTTCTAGCAGAAGAGATAGCCAAAAGGAACAAAACTTTCCAAGAAAGTAATTTAATATCCAGAGAATGCATAGGTTCAAATGGAGGAGCCTGTAAAGCCCTCAGAACCAAATTAAGACTCCAAGGAGGAGAGATTGACTTAATGACAGGCTTGATACGAACCAAAGCCTGTACAAAACAATGAATATCAGGAAGATTAGCAATCTTTCTGTGAAAAAGAACAGAAAGAGCAGAGATTTGTCTTTGCAAATCTTGCAGATAAACCTTTATCCAAACCATCCTGAAGAAACTGTAAAATTCTAGGAATTCTAAAAGAATGCCAGGAGAACTTATGAGAAGAACACCAAGAAATGTAAGTCTTCCAGACTCGATAATAAATCTTCAGAGACACAGATTTACGAGCCTGTAACATAGTATTAATTACTGAGTCAGAGAAACCTCTATGACTAAGAATCAAGCGTTCAATTTCCATACCTTCAAATTTAATGATTTGAGATCCTGATGGAAAAATGGGCCTTGAGATAGAAGGTCTGGTCTTAACGGAAGTGTCCAAGGTTGGCAACTGGCCATCCGAATGAGATCCGCATACCAAAACCTGTGAGGCCATTCTGGAGCCACCAGCAGTACAAACGAACGTTCCATTAGAATTTTGGAGATCACTCTTGGAAGAAGAACTAGAGGCGGAAAGATATAGGCAGGATGATAATTCCAAGGAAGCGACAACGCGTCCACTGCTTCCGCCTGAGGATCCCTGGATCTGGACAGATACCTGGGAAGTTTTTTGTTTAGATGAGAGGCCATCAGATCTATTTCTGGAAGTCCCCAGATTTGAACAATCTGAAGAAATACCTCTGGGTGAAGAGACCATTCGCCCCCGGATGTAACGTCTGGCGACTGAGATAATCCGCTTCCCAATTGTCTACACCTGGGATGTGAACCGCAGAAATTAGACAGGAGCTGGATTCCGCCCATACAAGTATCCGAGATACTTCTTTCATAGCTTGAGGACTGTGAGTCCCACCTTGATGATTGACATACGCCACGGTTGTGACATTGTCCGTCTGAAAACAAATAAACGATTCTCTCTTCAGAAGAGGCCAGAACTGGAGAGCTCTGAAAATCGCACGGAGTTCCAAAATGTTGATTGGTAATCTCGCCTCCTGAGATTCCCAAACCCCCTGCGCTGTCAGAGATCCCCATACAGCTCCCCAACCTGAAAGACTCGCATCTGTTGAGATCACAGTCCAGGTTGGACGAACAAAAGAGGCCCCTTGAATTAAACAATGGTGATCCAACCACCAAGTCAGAGAAGATCGAACATTGGGATTTAAGGATATTATTTGTGATATCCTTGTATAATCCCTGCACCACTGGTTCAGCATACAAAGCTGAAGAGGTCTCATGTGAAAATGAGCAAAAGGGATCGCGTCTGATGCAGCAGTCATGAGACCTAGAATTTCCATGCAAAAAGCTACCGAAGGGAATGACTGAGACTGAAGGTTTCGACAAGCTGAAACCAACTTCAGACGTCTCTTTTCTGTTAGAGACAAAGTCATGGACACTGAATCTATTTGAAAGCCCAAAAAGGTTACCTTTGTCTGAGGAATCAAAGAACTCTTTGGTAAATTGATCCTCCAACCATGTCTTTGAAGAAACAACACAAGTTGATTCGTATGAGATTCTGCAGAATGTAAAGACTGAGCAAGTACCAAGATATCGTCCAAATAAGGAAATACCGCAATACCCTGTTCTCTGATTACAGAGAGAAGGGCACCGAGAACCTTTGAAAAGATCCTTGGAGCTGTTGCTAGGCCAAACGGAAGGGCAACAAACTGGTAATGCTTGTCTAGAAAAGAGAATCTCAGAAACTGATAGTGATCTGGATGAATTGGAATATGAAGATATGCATCCTGTAAATCTATTGTGGACATATAATGCCCTTGCTGAACAAAAGGCAGAATAGTCCTTATAGTCACCATTTTGAATGCTGGTATTCTCACATAACGATTCAATATTTTTAGATCCAGAACTGGTCTGAAGGAATTCTCCTTCTTTGGTACAATGAATAGATTTGAGTAAAACCCCAGACCTCGTTCCAGAACTGGAACTGGCACAATTACCCCAGCCGACTCTAGGTCTGAAACACATTTCAGAAATGCCTGAGCCTTTACTGGGTTTACTGGAATGCGAGAGAGAAAAAATCTTCTCACAGGAGGTCTTATCTTGAAACCTATTCTGTATCCTTGAGAAACAATGTTCTGAATCCAAAGACTGTGAACCGAATTGATCCAAATATCTTTGAAAAAACGTAACCTGCCCCCTACCAGCTGTGCTGGAATGAGGGCCGAACCTTCATGCGGATTTGGGAGCTGGTTTTGACTTTCTAAAAGGCTTGGATTTATTCCAGACTGGAGAAGGCTTCCAAACGGAAACCGTTCCTTTAGGGGAAGGGTCAGGCTTCTGTTCTTTATTCTGACAAAAGGAACGAAAACGATTAGCCCTGTATTTACCTTTAGATTTTTTTGTCCTGCGGCAAAAAGGTTCCTTTCCCCCCAGTAACAGTTGAAATAATAGATTCCAACTGAGAACCAAATAATTTATTACCTTGGAAAGAAAGAGAAAGCAAAGTTAACTTAGAAGTCATATCTGCATTCCAAGATTTAAGCCATAAAGCTCTTCTAGCTAAAATAGCTAAAGACATATACCTGACATCAATTCTAATGATATCAAAAATGGCATCACAAATAAAGTTATTAGCATGTTGAAGAAGTTTAACAATGCTATAAGCATTATGGTCTGACACTTGTGCTAAAGCCTCCAACCAGAAAGTTGAAGCTGCAGCAACATCAGCCAAAGAAATAGCAGGTCTAAGAAGATTACCTGAACATAAATAAGCCTTCCTTAGAAAGGATTCAAGCTTCCTGTCTAAAGGATCCTTAAAGGAAGTACTATCCACCATAGGAATAGTAGTACGTTTAGCAAGAGTAGAAATAGCCCCATCAACTTTAGGGATTTTATGCCAAAATTCTAATCTATCAGATGGCACAGGGTACAATTTATTAAACCTTTGAGAAGGAGTAAATGAAGTACCCAGACTATTCCATTCCCTAGAAATTACTTCTGAAATAGCATCAGGAACTGGAAAAACTTCAGGAATAACTACATGAGGTTTAAAAACCGAATTTAAACGCTTAGTAGATTTAGTATCAAGAGGACTAGACTCTTCCATATCTAATGCAATTAACACTTCTTTAAGTAAAGAACGAATAAACTCCATCTTAAATAAATATATAGATTTATCAGTGTCAATATCTGAGGTAGAATCTTCTGAACCAGATAGATCCTCATCAGAAACAGATAAGTCAGAATGATGACGGTCACTTAAAAATTCATCTGAAATATGAGAAGTTTTAAAAGACCTTTTACGCTTACTGGAAGGAGGAATAACAGACAGAGCCTTCTGAATAGAATTAGAAACAAATTCTCTCACATTAACAGGAATATCCTGAACATTAGATGTTGAAAGAACAACAACAGGTAATGGACTACTACTAATGGAAATATTGTCTGCTTTTGAAAGTTTATCATGACAACTAACACAAACTACAGCCGGAGGAATAGATTTAGAAACAAATTCTTTTACATTAACAGGGACATCCTGAACATTAGATGTTGAAGGAACAACAACAGGTAATGGATTATTACTAATGGAAATACAATCTGCATTAGAAAGTTTATCATGACATTTATCACACTATCAGTACTGAAACGAGAATCAGTAGAGGTAATAGTATATAAGAGTATATCGTCGATCTGAAAAGGGAGGTAAGAGATGAATCTCTACGACCGATAACAGAGAACCTATGAAATAGATCCCGTAGAAGGAGACCATTGAATTCAAATAGGCAATATTCTCTTCACATCCCTCTGACATTCACTGCACTTTGAGAGGAAAACCGGGCTCCAGCCTGCTGCGAAGCGCATATCAACGTAGAATCTAGCACAAACTTACTTCACCACCTCCATGGGAGGCAAAGTTTGTAAAAATGAATTGTGGGTGTGGTGAGGGGTGTATTTATAGGCATTTTGAGGTTTGGGAAACTTTGCCCCTCCTGGTAGGAATGTATATCCCATACGTCACTAGCTCATGGACTCTTGCTAATTACATGAAAGAAAAGCTCCCTCCCCCCAGTGACAGTTGAAATTATATAATCCAACTGAGAACCAAACAATTTATTACCTTGGAAAGAAAGAGATAGCAACGTTGACTTAGAAGTCATATCCGCATTCCAAGATTTAAGCCATAAAGCTCTTCTAGCTAAAATAGCTAAAGACATATACCTGACATCAATTCTAATGATATCAAAAATGGCATCACAAATGAAATTATTAGCATGTTGAAGTAGCTTAACAATGCTATACACATTATGATCTGGTACTTGTTGCGCTAAAGCCTCCAACCAAAAAGTTGAAGCCGCAGCAACATCAGCCAAAGAAATAGCAGGCCTAAGAAGATGACCTGAACATAAATAAGCCTTCCTTAGATAAGATTCAAGCTTCCTATCTAAAGGATCTTTAAAAGAAGTACTATCTGCCGTAGGAATAGTAGTACGTTTAGCAAGAGTAGAGATAGCCCCATCAACTTTGGGGATTTTTTCCCAAAACTCCAATCTATCAGACGGCAAAGGGTACAGTCTCTTAAACCTTAAAGAAGGAGTAAATTAAGTACCCAAACTATTACATTCCCTAGAAATTACATCTGAAATAGCATGAGGAACTGGAAAAACCTCTGGAATAACTACATGAGGTTTAAAAACCGAATTTAAACGTTTACTGGTTTTAATATCAAGAGGACTAGTCTCCTCCATATCTAATGCAATCAACACTTCTTTTAATAAAGAACGAATAAACTCCATTTTAAATAAATATGAAGATTTGTCAGTGTCAATATCTGAGGCAGAATCTTCTGAACCAGATAGATCCTCATCAGAGATAGATAAATCAGAATGCTGGCGGTCATTTAAAAATTCATCTAATTTATGAGTTTTAAAAGACATTTTACGTTTATTAGAAGGAGGTATAACAGACAGGGCCTTCTGAATAGAATTAGAAACAAATTCTCTCACATTAACAGGAATATCCTGAACATTAGATGTTGAAAGAACAACAACAGGTAATGGACTACTACTAATGGAAATATTGTCTGCTTTTGAAAGTTTATCATGACAACTAACACAAACTACAGCCGGAGGAACAGTTACCACAAGTTTACAGCAAATGCACTTAGCTTTGGTAGAACCGACATCAGGCAGCAGCATTCCAGAAGTAGATTCTGATACAGGGTCAGACTGAGACATCTTGCAATATGTAATAGAAAAAACAACATATAAAGCAAAATTATCAAATTCCTTAAATGACAGTTTCAGGAATGGGAAAAAATGCAAACAGAATAAGCCTCTGGAAACCAGAAGCAAAAAGAAACAAAGACTTAAATAATGTCAAAAAAACTGGCGCCACGTATGACGCCCACAATTGACAAATTTTGTGGCGCCAAAAACATCTGCAACAAACACGTGCGTCATAGATGACGCAACTACGTGAATACTCTCGGCGCCAACTAAGACACCGGAAATGACGACATTACGTCAACAAACTTCTCGTGCCAAAAAAGTCTCACGCCAAGAATGACGCAATAAATTATATCATTTTTTGCTCCCGCGAGCATAACAGCCTGCAATTTAGAAAGAAAAGTCAATTGAAAACATTTTCAGGTAAGAAATTTTTTTATTCATATGCATTTCCCAAAATGAAACTGACAGTCTGTAAGAAGGAAATATGCTGATTAACCTGAATCATGGCAAATATAAGTATAAAACATATATTTAGAACTTTACATATAAAGTGCCAAACCATAGCTGAGAGTGTCATAAATAAAATAAGACATACTTACCAAAAGACACTCATCTACATATAGCAGATAGCCAAACCAGTACTGAAACGAGAATCAGCAGAGGTAATGGTATATAAGAGTATATAGTCGATCTGAAAAGGGAGGTAGGAGATGAATCTCTACGACCGAAAACAGAGAACCTATGAAATAGATACCCGATAGGATGACCATTGCATTCAATAGGAAATACTCCCTTCACATCCCTCTGTCATTCACTGCACTCTGAGAGGAAACCGGGCTTCAGCATGCTGCGAAGCGCATATCAACGTAGAAATCTAGCACAAACTTACTTCACCACCTCCATAGGAGGCAAAGTTTGTAAAACTGTATTGTGGGTGTGGTGGGGGGTGTATTTATAGGCATTTTGAGGTTTGGGAAACTTTGCCCCTCCTGGTAGGAATGTATATCCGTATTAGGACATAACACATCCGCAGGTCATGGGTGCAAGTAAAAATAGACTTTATTGTAAGTCATACAACAATACAGGGTACAAGCAAGTCAGTCCCTGACGAAGTGCCTACGGGCAGGAAACACGTTGGACGGTCAAGTTGTTTTAAGCTCACTCCTGAGCTTGCTTGTACCCTGTATTGTTGTATGACTTACAATAAAGTCTATTTTTACTTGCACCTATGCCCTGCGGATGTGTTATGTCCTAATACAGGTAACTTTTTTTCTATATTCATTGCCTGTGCATCCCGGAACAAGAGGAACGTTTCCCTACCTGCCAATAGGACATCTTGAGGTGGAGCCCCAGAGCGGCGACATATTGCATTACCAGCAACTTCTATCGTCACTGTAACCCCATCTTCAAGACATCAGGACATACGAAGCTCATTGTGTTTTTGTCTATACTTTTATAACCGTCTAACACTGAAGTGCTTACATCACTACATTGTTTTCATACAGCAACACATTCACAGTGCACTGACATCTTACCGAGTGCTGCAACTGCATTGTGTGCTTGTGTATCTATATATTTTTAGGAATGTATATCCCATACGTCACTAGCTCATGGACTCTTGCCAATTACATGAAAGAAATATATATATACATTATATATATATATATATATATATATATAAACAGGCACCCTTGAGATAAGGGGAAGCTCAGGGGTGGACTGAAAACCTATGAGGACCTGGGCAAAAAAAATATCATTTATATATAATGTGTGTGTATATATATATATATATATATATATATATATAAGTGTGTGTGTATATATATATATATATATATATATATATATATATACACAGCAATTAGTGTGTGTGCACTCTCACCAGCTATAGCGAGTGCCAGGGTGCTTTGCAGGTATTTGTAAAAAGTTCATGAAAGAAGCATTTACTGATCCATCAATATCTGTGGCAAAAACTTTAATGTTAGTGACGTTTCGGGACAGAAACAGTCCCTTCCTCTGACAAATAACGATGTGCAAAATCAGCCTTTAAATAGGCCCCAAACAACACTCCCCTCAAGATCAGCCAATCCAGGCTGAATAAGTATCACACCCTTCAGTAACCAATTACAATGTGTGATAGATTTCTCCAAGAATGTGTAATGAAAATAATATGTAATAAACCTAGTGATTGATATAGGACCTAGAAAAACAAACTCTCCGGGGAGTGATTATGTCCACACTTGAAATATAATAAATAAAATATTATCGAAAGTCCTAATGTTAGCAACAAGTTATAACTTTGCAAAAACCGCTCAGCCAATCACCATCTGTATTGTATATGACAATGAGACGTCATGCTTGACAACCAAAGTGTAATCAATATATATACATACACACTATATATAAATGATATATTTTTTGCCCAGGTCCTCAGAGGTTTTCAGTCCACCCCTGAGCTTCCCCTTATCTCAAGGGTGCCTGTTTGCTGCTTTTGGGAGGGTTTGAGGATAGAGAGGGCCGGGGGTACATGCTCGGGTAGTGCAAGGAGTACAGCAGCAGGTCTTACTCTGACAGTAAAATTGAAATGCAGCCCTGATTTTAATATGCAAGTAGGAGGACTGTTCAGTGATAGGTTGGCAAAGGCATGAACAGTGGGTGGCATGCTGTATTTTTACAAGAAGCAGAGAGTTGCACTGCTGTGTGTGTTGTATGAGAGTGTTTGTGTTGTTTTAGAGTGTGTGTGTTGTATGAGATGTGTGTGCTGTGTGTGTTGTATGAGAGTGTGTTGTTTTAGAGTGTGTGTGTTGTATGAGATGTGTGTGTTGTGTGTTGTATGAGAGTGTTTGTGTTGTTTTAGAGTGTGTGTGTTGTATGAGATGTGTGTGCTGTGTGTGTTGTATGAGAGTGTTTGTGTTGTTTTAGAGTGTGTGTGTTGTATGAGATGTGTGTGCTGTGTGTGTTGTATGAGAGTGTTTGTGTTGTTTTAGAGTGTGTGTGTTGTATGAGATGTGTGTGCTGTGTGTGTTGTATGAGAGTGTGTGTTGTTTGAGAATTGCACTGCTGTGTGTGTTGTATGAGAGTGTGCAGGCCCGGACTGAGCGTCGGGCATTCCGGGCAAATGCCCAGTGGGCCGGGGCCAGTTATCTTAACCCCGAGCCGTCCTGCACACACACCGCCGCATAACAAGAAGACAACCTTTCCCTTACAGAAATATCAGCCCACTTAGGCTCCCACGGACGTGCATGTGGCAATAAAGAAGAGAGGTTAACCTGCTAGCTGGCAGAAACATCCTGTGCGGGGCCGCGTGTTTGCAGTATCACATCCAGAGAGCGGTTGCATGTATCTCTCTTTCTTGGCAGCCGCTGCTTCAGTGTTGCACCTAATGAAGCCCATATTCAAAGGTTTTTGTTGTTGATACCAGGCTCAAGTGCAGCACTGAAGGGGGGCCGCCAAGAAAGAGATACATGCGACTGCTCTGGATGTGGCAGAAACTGAAGTGACTTGGGTGACCAGTGCCCAGGGATAAATAGCCCGCCAGTGCGAGTGCCGCGGTCGCCATGGCCATCTGTCACTGTCACACAGACAGTCCTCCTACTCCGCCGGGGATTGACGTGGAGACGCCAGGAGGGAAGCGGGCTGCCTGCACCTGCGCACCAGCTAGTGGAACTGGGATGACGACAGAGTGCTCAGCGCGAGCAGAGCACAGACGGACTTGAGTCGTCATCAGCATAGAGTGCACAGTCACAGTGCCAGAGCTCAATCAGTCAGCACTGCAGATCTGACCACCAGTTAAAGCAGATGAGATTACACTGAATAAGGCAGCAGACTCAGAGGGGTAAGAATAGACAGAAGTATAATACAGTGAGTTACTAGACGTTGAAACTATCATATGCAGTTGCACATTGCTCTTAGTTAACTTATATTGTGTGTGCTTATTTATTAGTATATTCATCTCCTGCCATTTTAAATGTATCCTGACTATATTATCCTAATATGAATATCATCAACCATACAATAAAAATAATTTTCATTATGATATATAATTGAAAAAATATATATCAAAGGTGGTTTGAATATTATACAAATCATCATGTGTGTGTGTGGACAGTGTGACATGTGTGCTATACCTATACAGTTGTTTTATCATAGATCTTCTCTATACATGCACACTATGAAGTTTATAGTGTGCAGCCAGTGTGCATGTATAGAGAATATATATGATAAAACAGCTGTATAGGTATAGCACACGTCACACTGTCCACACACATACATGATTATTTGTATAATATTCAAACCACCTTTGGTATATATTTTTTAAAATTTATATCATAATGAAAATTATTTTTTATATGGCTTTGATATGCATAATAATAATATCAGGATAATTTCATACAATATACTCACTAAATAAAGTTGATTTAAAGTGCACACACATACAACATTGTATACCACCTGTCTAAAGTGGTGACCACTGTTTTGTTTTTTTTCTTTAATAGAGAAAATAACTTTTTTTATCATTGTAAGATAAAGCTATATATTTGCAATAAAATACAGTTAGATTTGACAGTGACACTGTTCCCTGTCCCCTAAAGAATTTAGCTCTGTAATATAAATATTAAAAATAAATACTTCTTTTTTCTAGTTTGTGCATAAATATTTATCTAAAATCATCAGACTGTGCATTATTATGAGTAATAAAAAACATACTAGTTATAAGTGGCCTCTGTTTATGTAGATTTAATTTTTTTTCCTCTCTCATACATAAGTATTTAATTTGTTTTTGAAGGTTGCGTTTTCTATAAAAACTCTTCATGTAATATGTTGTTTGTTTTAAAAAGTACAATCCATATTTTGGTTGATTCTTATTTCTGTGATCAAAGAGGAAGTGACTTCTCCCATGTGCTTCTTGACTTAGATTCAATGGGCTCATGTTTTAAAGGAAAATAACTTCAAGTGTTGATAGTTTTAGTATAGTTGCGTGCGTGCATATGAGTGTGTGTGTACAGGAGTGTGTGTATGTGTGGTGTTTGTGTGTATGTACGGTGTGTGTGTTTATGATTCTGTGTATGTGTGGTGTGCATGCATATAAGTGTGTATGTGTGGTGTTCATGCATATGAGTGTGTGTATGTATGGTGTGTGTGTGTCTATGAGTGTGTGGTGTGCCAGCATATGAGTGTGTGTATGTGTGGTGTACATGCATATAAGTGTGTGTGTGTATGTGTGCTGCTATGCCCTAAAATGCCTGGGCCCATTTTTGGTCGCAGTCCGGCCCTTAGAGTGTGTGTGTTGTTTGAGAGTGTATGCACGCTGTGTGTGTGTTGTATGAGTGTTTGTGTTGTTTGAAAGTTGCACTGCCGTGTGTTATATGAGAGTGTGTGTATTGTTTGAGAGTGTGTGTTGTATGAGAGTGTGTGTGTTGTATGAGAGTGTGTGTGTGCTGTGTGTGTTGTATGAAAAGTGTGTTTTGTTTGAGAATTGCACTGCTGTGTGTGTTGTTTGAGAGTGTGCGCGCTGTGTGTGTTGTATGAGAGTGTGTGTTGTATGAGAGTGTGTGTGCTGTGTGTGTTGTATGAGAGTGTGTTTTGTTTGAGAATTGCACTACTGTGCGTGTTGTTTGAGAGTTGCACTGCTGTGTGTGTTGTATAAGAGTGTATGTATTGTTTGAGAGTGTATGCATGCTGTGTGTGTTGTATGAGAGTGTGTGTGTTTGAGAGTGTGTGTTGTATGAGAGTGTGTGGAGTGTGTGTGTTGTATAAGAGTGTGTGTATTGTTTGAGATTTGCACTGCTGTGTGTGTTGTATGCTAGTGTGTGTGTTGTATGAGTGTGTGTGTGTGTTTGAGAGTGTGTGTGTGCTGTGTGTGTTGTATGAGAGTGTGTGTATTGTTTGAGAGTTGCACTGCTGTGTGTGTTGTATAAGTGTGTGTGTTTGAGAGTTGTACTGCTGTGTGTGTTGTATGAGAGTGTGTGTGTTGTATAAAAGTGTGTGTATTGTTTGAGAGTTGCACTGCTGTGTGTGTTGTATAAGTGTGTGTGTTGTATGAGAGTGTGTTGCGGTGTGTGTTGTATGAGAGTGTGTGTGTTTGAGAGTTGCACTGCTGTGTGTGTTGTATGAGTGTGTGTGTGTGTGTGTGTGTGTTGTATGAGTGTGTGTGTGTGTTGTATAAGAGTGTGTGTGTGTTGTATAAGAGTGTGTGTATTGTTTGAGAGTTGCACTGCTTTGTGTTGTATAAGAGTGTGTGTGTTGTATGAGAGTGTGTCGTTTATGAGAGTATGTGTTTTTTGAGTGTGTGTGTGTGTGTGTTGTATGAGTGTGTGTGTGTGTGTTGTTTGAAAGTGTGTGTGTGTTTGAGAGTGTGTGTGTTGTATGGGAGTGTGTGTGCTGTGTGTGTTGTATGGGAGTGTGTGTATTGTTTGAGAGTTGCACAGCTGTGTGTGTTGTATGAGAGTGTGTTTGTGTTGTATGAGTGTTTGTGTGTTTGAGAGAGTGTGTGCTGTATACGAGTGTGTGCATTGTTTCTGAGTTGCACTGCTGTGTGTGTTGTATGAGAGTGTATGTGCTGTGTGTGCTGTATGAGAGTGTGTGTGTTGTTTGTGTGTGTTGTATGAGAGTGTGTGTGCTGTATGAGATTATATGGTGTGTCTTTGCATTATAACCTTTTTTTCAACTATTTGAAGTTTGACTACAATCAGGAATAAATTACGGACACATTTTAGTCACTTTGCCAAAAATCGCAGCTATCGGGTTGTATATTACTTCAGAAATTGTCAGATCAAGCATAAAAATAGGGTCGTGAATGTATTTGGTATCATGGCACTGGGTCTTGGGGGGAAAAAGTTTGAAGAACCCTGATCTAGCCGATAGTTAGTAGTTTAACATAAGCAACAATGTATCTGTTATAACTAATCTAGCAAACTTGCTAATGGAAAAAGATACATTTTGTCCACTAGATGGCAATAAAGTGTTAGAAATGAGTTTTGTAAATAGTGTATTTTTTAACCCTTTCATGACATATGCAATTGTCCAAGTTCTGAACGTAAACAAAACATAGAATTTCAGCTATATATCTGTTCAACCATAATTTACCTCTTTCACATTAAATGCACCCACACTAATTATATATATTTTTTAGAGGACAGATAGGGCTTTTTTTTTGGCATCAAATATTTATTTCTAAACTATAATTTTAAATTAAATAATTCTAACTAAGTGTGAGAAATTGAGAAATTATATGTTTGCCAAATGATTTTATTGTGAATATCAACATCCTGATATATATTACTGCAATAACACACCCATATTTGTGTATATTTGTGTCCCACGAGTATAACGATACCCCCCATGTACAGGTTTTCTGAGATTTCTGGAACTTACAGGGCCCAACATAGGGCCTGCCCATTTACATAGAAATGTTGGCACATTCATTTTATGGGCCTATGTCTTCTTTGAGACATTATAGCATCCCAGGAATGAAAATTACCCCATCATGGCATACCATTTGCAAAAGTAGACAACCCATGGTATTAAAAAAAACAAACTATGTTTAGTCTTTTTTTTTTTGTAGCCACTTAGTCACAACATCTGGCCAAATGTAGTGTTCATATTTTATTTTCAGTTTATCACAGAAACACTGCTTTTTTCTGTTTATATCATCCTTATATGTTTTACTGCTATAATACACCCATCTTTGTGTTCAGCGATGTCCCAGCGAGGGCCGGACATGCTAAGGCACTGTGGCTGAGCTCTGTAGCAACCCAAGGGTAGCAGGTTCGATCCCCGGCGAGGTCGATAAAATGAGCAGCGCCTTGAGACCCTTACGGGTGATTAGCCACGCTTTACAAGTACCCAATACATACATACATGAGTACAACACTCCCTATGCACAGGTGTTATGGGGTTTCAGGAAGTTACAGGGCCCAATATGGGGTCTGCCAATTTACATGGAAATTTGGCACATTGATTTTCTGGACCTATGTTGCCTTTGAGACAGTATGGCAGCCCAGGAATTAAAATTACCCCATCATTGCATACCATTTGCAAAAGTAGATAACCCAGGGTATTAAAAAAGGACTATGTTTCTTCTTTTTTGGTAGCCACTTAGTCACAACACCTGGTCAAATTTAGTGGTCATATATTTTTATTTGCTTTTTTTCACACAAACACTGCCCTTTTGCTATTTGGATCATCATCCTTATATGTTTTACTGCTATAATACACCCATCTTTGTGTTCAGCGATGAGCTAAGATCTACGCGCAAACCTATTATCTTTTGGATACTATGTTCCACTTGTGTCCAAAAAGCCGTCAATAAGGGGCATTCCCACCATATGTGCTGTATAGTGCCCGTCCAGCCGCATCGCCTCCAGCAAGCAGAAGATGCAGAGGGGAAAATGCTCCTCAGGCGCTGAGGCGTCAGATACCATCGAGCCAGAATTTTGTAGTTCAGCTCGGACAGGAGCAAAGAGGAAGACCCTGCATGTGTCAGTTTGAAGCAGAGCTTCCAGTCATTGTCAGTGATAGGCTCTGGTAACTCCGAGGCCCATTTCCTTATGAAAGTAGGTCGATAGTCTGGGAAAGAACCCCTAAGTAAGTTGTAGGATAATGAAAGATCTGCCCTTTTGATCTCTGAGTTCACGCAAAGCCGTTCAAATGCTGTTAATGGTCTAGAGACACTATTTTTGTGTGTACTATTGGTAAGTGCATGTCTTATTTGGAAGTATGTATACCAACTCTGAAAGGGGGGTCCCAGTTCCTTATTCAACACTGTTCTATCTTTAATCACCCCTGATTCCAGTAATAGATAAATAGGCAGGTTACCTAACTGTTCGTGAGCATTAGTGTGTTCAAAAATCATATTTTGGAAAAATATCTGATTACCCAATAAAGGGGTTAGAGGTGAGATTTGAGTGGAAATTCCAGTGAAATGTTTGAGAACATAGTCCCAAACATTCAATGTGGCCTTAATATAGTTATTTTGGTATGCAAGGTGCGGTCTGTGGCTTTTGGGCAGCCATGCAATATCTCTCATATACTTGACCTTCAGGAGCGAGCTTTCAGTTTGTACCCATAAAGCTGATTGACACGCATGGGACCAGGAGACCACTCTAGCCATATGGGCCGCTCTATAATAGTTCATAAGATTTGGAACATTCAGTCCCCCATCCTCCCTCTTTAAATAGAGAGTGTGCTGGGATACTCTGGGCCTCTTATATGACCATATGAATGAATTAATCATTCTTTGTTGAGCTCTCAAATAGGAGTTGGGCACGGTCATTGGCAATGTCTGAAAAAGGAACAAATACTTTGGTACTAACATCATTTTTACTGTATTTATCCTTCCCCTCCAGGACAAATGGCCTTGTCGGTGCCAACCCTACAGGAGGGTTTTCACTGAACCCTGAAGGCTGATATAGTTAGCTTGAAAAAGGTCCAGATAATTACCTGGGATTACTAAACCTAAGTATTTAAGCTTGTCCGTAATTCGGAATGCTGTATGTAATCTTATAAAGTCAATATCTTGCTGAGGCGTGTTTAACAGTAGTATTCCCGACTTCTCCATATTAACCGAGAAGTCAGATACATGTCCATAAGCGTTTAAGGTCTGTATGAGTGCGGGGATAGTAGAAGACGGTGATTGCAGTGTGAAAATTATATCATCTGCAAACAACAAGCATTTTTGGGTAATGTGGTTATATTGTATACCAAGTATATCTGAGCTATCTCTGATTTTTGTAGCAAGAATCTCAATGACTATTGCAAATAGAAGCGGCGACAACGGGCAACCCTGGCGGGTACCATTAGTTATGGGAAATGGACGTGAAATAGTCCCATTTACACGGACTCTGGCCTGAGGACCCGAGTATAAGGCTTGAATTCTGGATATGAATGCGGTAGAAAAACCAAATTTTGACAGGGCCGCCCACATAAAATGCCAGTTGACCCTGTCAAAAGCCTTCTCGGCATCGGTTGAAAGAAGCGTTAGGGGTGTCTTATTATCATGTGCTACCTGTAGAGAGTGCAGGACTCTGACCGTATTATCTTTTGCTTCTCTTCCCTTGACAAATCCTACTTGGTCTGGATGTATAATCTTAAGTAAGATTGTATTTAAACGATTCGATAGTATTTTGGCATAAATTTTCATGTCAATATTAAGAAGCGAAATAGGTCTATAGTTCCCCGCCAGAGTGCCCAATTTATCAGCCTTTGGTATTACCGTGATAGTAGCCTCTAAAAAAGAACTAGAAAAACCCTTACCCTTATCAATCGAGGTAAATAGTGTAAGTAGTGGTGTACTCAGTGGTGATTGAAGTAACTGATAAAATTTGGCCGTTAGACCATCTGGTCCGGGGGATTTACCATTCGGGAGTTCTTTAATAGTGTTCTGGATTTCTTGTAGTGTTATTGGGGAGTCTAAAGAGTGTCTATCCTCCTCCGAAATCTTCGGAGTGTCGACCTTGTCGAGATATTGCGTAATGTTAGTGAGTTTCTCTTGGGATATGTTAGGGTTAAGATTATAGAGCTTGGAATAGTAGGATACAAAAGTATCTGCGATATCCTCATGTTTGCTGACTAGTTTACCTGAGGGGTTCATAATGGACTTGATAAAGGAAGTATATTTTTGTTTTTTAAGCATTCTGGCTAAGAGCTTCCCTGCTTTATTACCCTCAGCGAAGAATTTGGCCCTAGTAGTAATAGCTCTCAAGTGTGCTTTCTGGGTTAGGTAATTATTAAGGGATTCCCTTGCTAAGGTAAGGTCCACTAATGATTGTTCAGAGGTCGGGTCCGCTTTGTGTTTCTTATCTGCAGCATTTAAACTCTCAGTCAAGGCTAAAAATGTAGCTGCTCCCACCCTACGGAGTGTGACTGTGTGTTTTATTAGGTATCCCCTGATAAAGCACTTATATGCCTCCCAGTTATTGGCCGCTGACGTGTTTTCTGGTTTATTAATTGAAAAAAAACTCGTTTGAGGCTTTGGTCAGCTCTTCTAGTGTAGCCTGGTTGGTCAAAATGGATTCATCTAATCTCCAGTTCAATGTATGTTGGGGTCTAGTGGGCCAACTAAAAACCGTTAACACCATGCTGTGGTCTGACCATGAAGTATGTGTTATTTTGGAATTTTTCAGTTGGGTTAAGAGTGTCTGACTGCACATAACATAATCCAGCCGGGAATATGTATGCTGGGGGTGGGAGAAAAATGTAAAATCTTTCTGCCCATGCACAGGTTTTATGTGGTTTCAGCAAGTTACAGGGCTCAATATGGGGTCTGCCTATTTACACAGAAATTGGGCACATTGATTTTCTGGACCTATGTTGCCTTTGAGACAGTATGGCAGCCCAGGAATGAAACTTATCCGATCATAACATACCATTTGTAGAAATAGACTACCCAGGGTATTCTAAAAGGAGTATTTTAGTTGTTTTGTATAACTTATCATGGCCTTAGTGTAGATGGGCTTAACATATAAAGTGGCAGGACAAGGTCAGGGGATCCATGAAGTTAGGAATACAGAATAATAAAATAAATTAGGAACACATACAGGTTGCTTTCAAATTAAAAGTTTAACTCTGTGTGATATATTCAAATGCAATTAGTGATACAGAGGCCAGGTAGAGAGGGGCAGTCAGGGCAATGGTAACTAGAATCCTTCCTCACTCCTTTTTTTATATCAGACGCTGCATTTTTTCTGGGGTGTTCTTTTGCAGGCAGTGGGGGGGGGGTTTCTACTGGGAAAATGTCTGCCGCAGAGTCACTGTACATGTTCAGAATGAATTGTAGGACGATTAGGGGTCTGATTAAAAAATATATCAGATGTTACATTTAGCACAAATTCCCAAAAAAGTATAAGGTTTCCCTGTGCCTGATTTTTTGTATAGCACATACGCATTATATACTGCAATTTGCATAATGTAAAAGGCTACTTTTTGTACCTGGTTCTAGTTTTTCTTTGAATTAGATATGAATGCAGCCCCCGGCCAGCTAAATCGGTGCTATTTTTTCGCGTTGTGCCAGAGGCCAGGGTTTCAAAATAAAATAAAAATTTGAATAGCTCTGTACTGGTGTAAAAATGATCGAGCCACAAATGGTACCCTTTGTTTAGCAGGGGTAGTAGGAGATCCCACTTGTGGTAGATGCGAGATGCCCAGGTATACCCAGTACTGCATTCACACAGTTTATAAAATTTTACACCATAGCAGGACCTCTTGGATGGTATATATTGCTTTAAAAGCAATCTCGCCTTAAAATTCATGTGGGACTCATCTATGCAAATGTCCTGGCCAGGGATGTAAACGTCTATACATTTTTGGGACAGGTAGTTTATCAGGGGCCTTATTTTAAATAACCTGTCATGCAGGGGGGTCATTTCTGGGGGGGCACTGGGTATTATAATTAAATTGGAGAAATCGCAGCAACTGTTCATATCTATCCCTCTTCATAATTCCTGGAGAAAGAGGGGTAGCCAGGATAGGGTTCTGGCTCCAGTATGAACGTATGCTGGGTTTCTTTACAATACCCATTACTAAAGTCAGGGGCCAAAACTTTTTAATCTTAGATATGTCAGTGGAGTGCAAGGTATTTTTTTCTGCCATACTGAGATTGTGGATTCCCTGACAGATACTGTCTGGCATATAAATTTGTTTGAGAAACTTTATGCTCAAAAGTGGTAGCTGTCAGAATCAGGGAGAGATAATGTATTGGCTCACATACTGGAACAGTTGTGATGCCAGGAGTCTCTGTAAATTCGGGTATTTCTGGGGCAGTTAAATTTGGGGATAACCAATTTTGGTCATTTGTGCAATGCCTCCTTTTAGGTGGAGGGCAGGGAGCACCAGCATTAGATGCATCACTCAGGGACTCTATACCCGATGCCGTAAGGGTTGCGCTGTCAGAGAGACAGAATGGCATAAGCCTCTTCTGCTGAATAGCGTGCAGCCATAAGGGATTTTTTTTTTCTACCAATTCCCACTTCACCTCCCCAATATCTCACTAAACCACCCCAATTACCACCTCCCAATTACCACCCACCCTATTCCCTCAAGTTTTTTTGGGCGGGAGTTTGTTTTTGTTTTCTGTTTTTTTAATGAATAAACTAAAAAACAATTAAGAAAGCACTGAGAAAGGCGGTTATTGGGAACAGCAGGAAAGGGGTTAACAGTAACTAAAGATCCCCACAAATAAACCCCTATACTTTTGGGCACTGATCACAGTAGCAGCTCAGTGATCAGCAGCAAAAAATTATATATTGTTAACTAAAAATCCTCACAAATAAACCCCAAGTCTTTTGAACAGCACTGATCAAAGCCCTAACAGGCTGATCACAGTGATATTAGGCTGATCACAGTAGCAGCTCTGTGATCAGCAGCAAAAAATATATATATATTTTCTCTTTTTTTTAGAAGCACACACACACACGCTGATCTGCCTTCCTCTATCCCTCAGATCGCAGTGAGGGAAGAGAGGAAGCGGATACACTTGGCTGTTACAGTGTTGCAGGGGACGATCAATACTTCTCCTGCATGCTGATTGGATCCTGAGGGAGTGTTGAGGTGATAGACATGTCCCCCAACTGGATGGAGGCATCGGAGGGGCTCAGGACAGAGAAACCGTTACGGCGTTAAAAGTATCAAAGGAATTGTTTGTACACACACTCTAAGCATAATTAAGGTCATACTGCATGCAATGTTCACTATGTTTTATATGCTATTAACGCAAAAAAATGCTTTTTTTTCTAAAGGTACTATGGATGCTGTGTATTGGACATTGTATGCGGGGGGGGGGGGGTTTAATGCAAAGGCTCTGGTCTACAATGGCGCCGGCTTATCCTAAAGAGCTGCTGCCATGTGAATATTGTTTACCAAAGGAATAGTTTATATGTCTGGCAAGGATGGTAAGAGTTGCATCTACCTTAGAAATAGTTTGCCAAATCTCTGTAATAACAGAAAGAAGATGAAACAGATTTAAACGTTTCAGATGGAACAAAAGGAATACCTGGCTTCTGTCATTCCTTAGAAATGCATTCAAAACTGAAATCAGGCACTGGAAAGGAGGAAGGCTGCCTTTAAGAAAAAAATTAACCATTTAACTGGTTGGTTAATTGTAACAGGACAATCCTCTACCTCTTCAGCAATTAAAACCTCCTGCAATAAATCATGAAAATGCTCAGTCATGAAAATAAAATATGCAAGAGCAGGAACCTGAGACTCAAGAGAAACTCTTCTCAGAATAAGATTCTCAGAGCCAGAGACACAAATATTATCAACGAGTAACTTAGAAGGGCCACTCCTAAGGGACTCCCCTAAAAAAACAAAGGTCAAAGAAGGAGCAACTTCCAATCCCTGCAAACATCTGAACTTAACAACTATAAGCAAAATATTTAAAACATCATCAATAGTAGATTGAAAATATACTGTACAACTTAATTTGTTCAGAACTCTCCTGGGAGCAATTTTGATATTGTAAAAACCATTTGCTCACGCTAAAGCAGTAAAAAGCTGAGCAGGAAGGACACCTGACAATACAAAGAAAACATGAACTGGAAGGACCCTTCTAGAAAATCAGCTGACAGATCAGAAGCCTGAGCTGCTCTAGTTTGCTCCATAGTAACAGTAAGGAAATATTTTAAGTATGGACTGAACCAAATAACCAGGATAAAGCACACAAATAATTAACCCTGAAGGGAATAAAAGGCACAATGTAAAACTAATTAACCTATAAGAGGCAAACAGTAACAATAACAATAAGGTACTGTCAAAAAACTGTGGAATAACAGCAAAAGGCGTACATAGCACATAAAGGGTTAAATACAATTTATACCCCAAATTTAAAACAAGCTCTGTAGATCAGTGTCTCTTATCACCTTGACTGGTCCTAAAAACCTTCTTAAATGCTGAATAGGTAACAGCAACACAGGAACAGGAAAGGATTATTAAGAAGTTACTGGGATATCTTTTATTATTATTATTCTTTATTTATAAAGCACCAACAGATTCCGCAGCGCTGCCCATGGGTACAAAGATAAAAGTACAACAGAGAAACAATACAATAAAAGACAACATTTTACAGACAAATACAGGGGGAATTGAGGGCCCTATTCCCGTCAGAACTTACAATCTAGATGGGAAGGAGGATGGGAAACAGGAGGTGGGGACTGCAAAGGTGAGAATGATATTAGTGAGGAGATAGATGAGGGTAACTTGTTCGGTAAGTGAAGTTAGTTTGTTAATGAGTCGGGTGATAAGTTTCCCTGAACAAAAAGGTCTTAAGGGAACATTTAAAGGAGGAGAGGTTAGGGGAAAATCTGACAGCTCGAGGAAGTGCATTCCAGAGGGTTGGTGCCACACGAGAGAAGTCCTGTATTCTAGCATGAGAGGAGGTGATGGTAGAGGACGCAAGAAGCAGGTCATTTTTGGATCTTAGGGAAGGGCGGGAGTATATTTGTTGATGAGTGAGGACAGGTAGGGTGGGGCAGCATTGGTGAGGGCTTTGTAGGTCAGGGTGAGAATTTTGAATTTAATTCTATTGTGAATGGGGAGCCAGTGAAGGGACACACAGAGAGGTGCAGCAGAAACAGAGTGTCGAGAGAGGTGGATTAGCCTGGCAGATGCATTTAGGATGGATTGAAGGGGAGGGAGGTGGGAGAGAGGGAGGCCAGATAGTAAGTTATTACAGTAGTCAAGTCGGGAAATTACCAGGGAGTGGATTAGCTGTTTAGTAGTTTCAGCACTCAGAAACGTACGAATTTTGGAGATATTGCGTAGGTGGTTGCGGCAGGATAAAGAGAGCAGTTGGATGTGGGGAATGAAGGACAGATTTGAGTCAAGTGTAACTCTGAGGCAGCGGACTTGGGGTGATGGGGAGATAGTGGTGCCACCAACAGTGATGGAAAAATTAGAAACTGGAGTAGAGTTAGAGGGGGGGGATTAGAAGTAGTTCGGTTTTTGACATGTTTATTTTTAGGTGGTGAGAGGCCATCCATGAGGAAATGCCAGATAAGCAGTCGCTGATGTGAGAATTGACAGAAGTCAAGTAGAGAAGTAGAGAAGAGTAGAGGACCCAGGACAGAGCCTTGAAGCACTCCAACAGTCAGAGCAATGGAGAGGAGGAGTCACCAGCAAAAGAGACGGAGAAGGATCTGTTAGAGAGATAAGAGTGAATCCAGGAGAGGGCAGTGTCACAGAGCCCAAGAGAGTTGAGAGTCCGTAGGAGAAGGGGATGGTCAACAGTGTCAAAGGCAGCAGAGAGGTCAAGTAAGATGAGTATAGAGTAGTAGCCTTTGTTTTTAGCAGAAAGTTGGACGTTAGTAACCATGGTGAGGGCAGACTCAGTTGAGTGTTGGGGACGGAAGCCAGATTGCAGGGGGTCGAGCAATGAGTTGGAGGACAGGAAGTGGGTTAGGCGATCAAAAGCTAGTTTTTCAAGGATTTTTTAAGCTAGCGGGAGCAGTAATATGGTGCAGTAGTTTGCAGGAGAGTTAGGGTCAAGGGAGGGTTTTTTGAGAATGGGGGTGACCTTTGCATGTTTGAAGGAGGCAGGGAAAGAGCCGGTATAAAGGGATAGGTTGAATATATGAGTAAGAGCCGGAGTGAGGGTGGGAGACAGAGAAGGTATTAAATGTGAAGGAATAGGGTCAAGTGGGCAGGTAGTGAGGTGTGAGGAAGACAATAGGGAAGCCACTTCACTCTCAGTGGTTGGGAGGAGGGTGCAGAGAGCGGCACTGGGAGTGAAGTTGGGAGATTGCAGGCTTGTGTTGGGATGTTTCTTCAGATGGTAAGTGTTTTATTTAGTCAGCCAGGTCTTGAGCACTGAATGCAGATGAGGGGGGAGGTGCAGATGGGTAGAGGAGAGATTTGAAAATGGAGAAGAGTTTTTTAGTGTTTGAGGAATGAGTGAATATAAGAGAAGAGAAGTAGGTTTGCTTAGCTAGGTGAAGGGCAGAGGTGTAAGAGTAAAGAATGAACTTATAGTGCATGAAATCAGGTTCAGAGCTGGATTTTCTCCAAGCACGCTCAGCAGTGCAGGAGCATTTTTGCAGGTGGCGTGTTTGCTGGGTGTGCCAGGGCTGGAGCTGACGATGTGGGGCTTTGCAAAGTTGGGAAGGAGCGAGAGTGTCAAGTGCAGAGGAGAGGGTATTGTTATAGTGGGTTATAGCAAGGTCAGGGCAGGATATCGAGGACTGTGGGGGAGGCGCATTTGAATAAGGTTGGAGAGGATCTACAGTGTGCAGATTTCTACAGGTGCGGGGGTGAGGGGGGGGAAGTAGGTTTAGTCTGTATATTAAGATTAAAGGTGAGCAGATGGTGGTCTGAGATGGGAAATGGTCGACAGGCAACATCAGAGAGAGAGCAGAGATAGGAGAATATCAGATCAATAGAGTGCCCATCACGGTGGGTAGGGAATAGGGTGGATTGTGAGAGGCCGAAGGAGTTAGTGAGTGAGAGAAGTTTAGAGGCAGCAGGGGCAGATGGGTTGTCAATGGGGATGTTGAAGTAACCTAGGATTAGAGAAGGTATATTTGTAGAGAGAAAGTAAGGAAGCCAGACAGCAAAGTTGTCAAGGAATTGGGAGAATGGTCCAGGGGAGCGATAGATAACTGCCACTCTGAGAGAGAGGGGGAACAGGCGAATGCAGTGGACTTCAAAGGAAGAAAAGGAGAGGGATGGAAATGGGGATAGGTACTGATAGGAGCAGGAGGGTGAGAGTAAGATGCCAACACCGCCACCATGTCTCTCACCTGGCCTAAGTGCGTGGCTAAAGTGGAGACCACCGTGTGTGAGAGCAGCAATAAATGGAAGCAGTGTCAGAGCAAGATAGCCAGGTTTCAGTAATTGCTAAAAGGTTGAAAGTGTTGGAAACAAACAGGTCGTGAACAGTTGTAAGTTTGTTACAGACAGAGCGAGCATTCCAGAAGGCACAAGAAAAGAGAGGGGATAAGCGCTACGGGTTAATGGAGATGATATTGTTGGTATTGTGTGACCTAGAGTTTTTGCAGTGGGAGACAGAGCGAGAGTGTAAAAGTGTGGTGATTGCTGCAGGGCCAGGGTTAGGAGAGGCATCACCAGCAGCAAGCAGTAGTAGCAGTGAGAAGACAGAAGGTGAGAGTAAGATTTGTAGGAGCGCGTATGACTAGACACAGGATAGTTAGAGGGGGAAGTGTTTCTAAGGAAACAGAGTAGTTCATGAGAGCACAGCATAGGGGATGAGAGAAGGGAGGGTGAGATATGGATAGTGTGGGGATTGTTGTTATAGGGACATGTAGTGATTTTTAGGAGAAGGGCAGACAGAGTGAGCAGAAAAGTCATAGAGAGCATTGTGTAGAAGAATGGTTATTATGTTTACCTTTTAGTGGGACTGCAGTTTCCACCTCCAGTGAGTAACTCTGTGAGCTACTTGTAACAGAGAGCTACTTAGAATCAGAGAGCCACGGCTCAATGAGCCTTAGGCCTGCTCTATATGTAGCAGTGAAAAGTAATGAACTGATTCTGAGCAGCTGTTACAGGCAGTCTTAGCTAGCCATTACACACTTGCAAATTAGAGGGGGGGGTGGCAGGATGTATTAAAGTTAGACCGTTACAATGATTACAGGTAGACAAAATGGAGACAGGAAATGATTACCAGGGAATTCTAGCCTAAATTAAAGGGGCATTTGAAAGCAGTCAGGGAGGCAGAACCAGGAAGACATACCAGGGAATTCTAGCAGAAATTAAAAGGGCGTTTAAAAGCAGTCAGGGAGGCAGAAGCAGGAAGACATACCAGGGAATTCTAGCAGAAATTAAAGGGGCGTTTAAAAGCAGTCAGGGAGGCAGTCAGAAGCAGGAAGACATACCAGGGAATTCTAGCTGAAATTAAAGGGGCGTTTAAAAGCAGTCAGGGAGGCAGAAACAGGAAGACATACCAGGGAATTCTAGCAGAAATTAAAGGGGCATTTAAAAGCAGTCAATGAGGCAGAAGCAGGAAGACATACTGGGGAATTCTAGCAGAAATTAAAGGGGCGTTTAAAAGCAGTCAGGGAGGCAGAAGCAGGAAGACATACCGGGGAATTCTAGCAGAAATTAAAGGGGTGTTTAAAAGCTGTCAGGGAGGCAGAAGCAGGAAGACATACCTGTAGAGAGATGAGATGAATTAGGATTAGAAGCATTGTGAATATTGATCCAGTGAGTAACTCTGTGAGCTACTTGTAACAGAGAGCTACGGCTCAATGAGCCTTAGGCCTGCTCTATATGTAGCAGTGAAAAGTAATGAGAATATACAGATATTTAAACAAACTTGAGTGATTGTAATGAGAATATACAGATATTTAAACAAACTTGAGTGATTGTAATGAGAATATACAGATATTTAAACAAACCCCAATGATGGTGTACAGAAGGGTCAATCATTTAAGGGACCATTTTATAAAATCAGATGTAGGACAAAAAAAATAGCGAATGAGACTTGCATCACTAAAAAAAGGGTAAGGTGCTACCTTTGTATGGGGGTTTGAGCTGCCGCGCCATTATTAGGTGTTAAAATATAAAATTATTGATCAATTACAACCACTCAGATGTAGAGGCAACCATGAAAAATTATTAAAGCAGTAAGACGTTTTTAGATATATGAGCGTGATACTATGGCCCCAAGGAGTCTTAATATAGGGATTTTCACTTTTCAGTATTTTTTTATAGAAATCTAGGTTTGACATAAAGGGGAAAACAAGTCAAAATTAAACTTCCATTATTGAGATAGGGCATGCAATTTTAAACAACTTTCCAATTTACTTTTATCATAACATTTGCTTTGTTCTCTTCTGTTGAGAGCTAAACCTAGGTAGGCTCATAGGCTGATTTTTAAACCGTTGAAGGCCGCCTTTTATCTCAGTGCATTTTGACAGTTTTTCACAGCTCAAAAGCACTTGTTCATGTGTGTCATATAGATAACATTGTGCTCACTCCCGTGGAGTTATTTATGAGTCAGCGCTGATTGGCTGAAATGCAAGTTTGTCAAAAGAACTGAGATAAGTGGGCAGTCTGCAGAGGCTTAGACACAAGGTAATCACAGAAGTAAAAAAGTGTATTAATTGAACAGTTTTGGTTATACAAAACAGGGGAATGGGTAATAAAGAGATTATATATCTTTTTAAACAATAACAATTTTCAAGTAGACTGTCCCTGTAAGTTCATACTTTTGATAATATGGTTAGCAGTAATTAGAAATGGATTTCAAAAGGAAAGTTTAAAGTGCACCTTAGTCATCTTAAAGTCTTACCTTAGATTGAGCTGCAAATATCATCCTGCGCCCCTTTTTATATCATGCAGCAGGATCATTAAACAAGGGCTGCATAAAAGGCTCAGTAGTTACAAAAGATTTACTAGTTGGTTTCAACAGACTGTCAAAGCTATTCAGCAGAGTGCCCAGATGCAGACAAGATTGTGATGTCATCAGTGGGCTGAGCTTGACAGCCATTTCAAAGTGGCCAGAAACAAAATTCATTTTAAAATAACCTTTTTACTGTTCCTGCTATATGATATACAAAGGGTCACAGGAGGCTATTTGCAGCTTAATCTAAGGTAAGACTTTAAAATGACTAAGATGTAGACTGTCCATTTAAAAGAATAGCATTTTTTTTAAATGTATAGAAGGAATTGTTTGTACACACACTCTAAGCATGATTAAGATCATAGTGCTTGAAACATTGTAATGTTCACTATGTTTCATGTGCTATTAAAGTGAAAGTCTACACCAGAACTATTGTTTAAAAAGATAGATAATCCCTTTGTTATCCATTCCCCAATTTTGCATAACCAACAGTTATATTAATACACTTTTAACCTCTATGATTATGTGTATCTAAGCCTCTGCAGACTGCCCCCTTATTTCAGTTCTTTTGACAGACTTGCATTTTAGCCAATCAGTGCTGACTCCTAGGTAACTTCACGTGTGTGAGCACAATGTTATCTACAAGGTACACATTAACCAACGCCCTCTAGTTGTGAAAAAAAAAATCAAAAATGCATTCAGATTAGAGGCAGACTTCAAGGGCTAAGAAATTAGCATAGGAGCCTACCTAGGTTTAGCTTTCAACTAATAATACCAAGAGAACAAAGCAAAATTGATTAAGTAAATTGGAAATTTGTTTAAAATGACATGTTCTATCTGAATCATGAAAGTTTTTTTTGACTAGACTGTCCCTTTAGTGTAATAAAATGGTTTTTTTCCTAAGGTGCTGTGTTTAATGCAGAAACTCCGGTCAGCAGAGCCATCTTGCCATAAAGAGCTGTTGTGTAAATATTGTTTATTGAAGTGTTTGGAATATAATTTGCAACACATTGGCAACTGCTTTACCCTGAGGATCAAGGGATTTCTTCAAAGGAGTTCCCAAAGAGAACTGGAGCAAAGAGTAATCAATATTCCAACAACAGGCCCAATTACTCCCTCTGCCACCCTCTGTATCTTCCATCCAGCCACTGAGAATGAAGTTTCTTCCTTACTATCTTCCTCATGCCTCACTACCTGCCCACTCGACCCTATCCCTTCACATCTAATACCCTCCCTATCTTCCACCCTCACTCCTGCTCTTACCCACATCTTCAACCTCTCTCTCTCTACCGGCTCATTCCCATCTTCTTTCAAACACGCAAAAGTCACTCCCATACTCAAAAAACCCTCCCTCTACCCTAATTCTCCTGAAAGCTACCGCCCCATATCACTGCTTCCACTAACATCAAAACTCCTTGAAAAACTAGTTTACAATCGCATAACCCACTTCCTGTCCGCCAACTCCTTGCTTGACCCACTGCAATCCGGATTCCGCCCAAAACACTCAACTGAGACTGCCCTTACCAAGGTCACAAACGATCTCTCTGCTAAAAATATTGGCCACTACTCTATACTCATCTTACTTGACCTCTCAGCTGCCTTCGACACAGTTGACCACCCCCTCCTCCTACAGATCCTTAGCTCTTTTGGCCTCTGTGACACTGCTCTTTCCTGGATTCACTCCGATCTTTCTCACAAGTCTTTTTCTGTGTCATTTGCCGGCAACTCCTCCTCTCCTATGCCTCTCTCTGTTGGAGTACCTCAAGGATCTGTTCTGGGTCCTCTACTCTTCTCCATCTATACTTCTTCGCTGGGTAAACTTATCAACAGTTATGGCTTCAAATATCACCTCTATGCTGATGACACCCAGATCTACCTCTCCACCCCTGCTCTCTCTCCCTCTGTCCTCTCTCATGTCAGCAACTGCTTATCTGGTATTTCTTCCTGGATGGCCTCTCACCACCTAAAGATTAACATGTCCAAGACTGAGCTCCTTCTTATCCCCCCCCTCAAGCTCTACGCCGACTTTTGAATTCTCTATCCCTGTTGATGGCATCACCATTTCCTCATCGCCCCAAGTCCGCTGCCTCTGAGTCACACTTGACTCAAACCTATCCGTCCCCCATATCCAATCGCTTTCTACATCCTACCGCAATCATCCGCAATATTTCCAAAATTCGCCCTTTTCTGAGCGCTGACACCACAAAGCAAATAATCCACTCCCTTGTTATCTCCCAACTTGACTACTGCAATAACCTACTCGCTGGCCTTCCTCTTTACCGCCTCTCCCCCCTTCAATCCATCCTAAATGCCTCTGCCAGGCTGATCCACCTTTCCCGTCAATCTGTATCTGCTGCACCTCTCTGTGAGTCCCTTCATTGGAAATAGTACAATCCCAAACAGATCACTTTCTCAGGTCTTATGGAAAGCAGCTACAAACCAAACACTAGGGAGGGAGAAAGCACAGACACCGCTGCTCGGGAACTAAGCAAATAGGTCCATAGGTCAAACAGGAAGAAAAAGTGAAAGATGAGGGAACAATGGTCCTTAACATATCTGACTTTACATTGACTAACAGAGAGTACTTTTGTGAAATACAAAAAGATCTCTATAAATTCTTCAGAAATGTCAAATTAAAAGTCATGTTTGGAAATATGGACACAAAGTTGGACACTGATACACAAATAGATAATACAGTACAGTGAAGTGCTAAAAGTTTGGGGTTAAATAAAATAAAAAAGTGTTTTTTGTCCAAATGTAACAAATAATAGTGTCAACACATTTATAGATTTGGTGAAACATGGTGTACAAAAATTAAAAGATAGAGCAGCAAAAATACAAAAAAATAAAGTTTAATTTGGAGAAAAAAAATCAGGATTATAGCTCAGAAAAAACATAATTTATGTAAGAACTTACCTGATAAATTCATTTCTTTCATATTGGCAAGAGTCCATGAGCTAGTGACGTATGGGATATACATTCCTACCAGGAGGGGAAAAGTTTCCCAAACCTCAAAATGCCTATAAATACACCTCTCACCACACCCACAATTCAGTTTAACGAATAGCCAAGAAGTGGGGTGATAAGAAAGGAGCGAAAGCATCAACAAGGAATTGGAATAATTGTGCTTTATACAAAAAAAATCATAACCACCACAAAAAAGGGTGGGTCTCATGGACTCTTACATAAATTATGTTTTCTTTCATGTAATTGGCAAGAGTCCATGAGCTAGTGACGTATGAGATAGCAAATACCCAAGATGTGGAATTCCACGCAAGAGTCACTAGAGAGGGAGGGATAACATAAAGACAGCCAATTCCGCTGAAAAAACAATCCACAACCCAAATCAAAAGTTTTAATCTTTATAATGAAAAAAACTGAAATTATAAGCAGAAGAATCAGACTGAAACAGCTGCCCGAAGTACTTTTCTACCAAAAACTGCTTCTGAAGAAGAAAAAACATCAAAATGGTAGAATTTAGTAAAAGTATGCAAAGAAGACCAAGTTGCTGCTTTGCAAATCTGATCAACAGGAGCTTCATTCTTAAAAGCCCAGGAAGTAGAAACTGACCTAGTAGAATGAGCCGTAATCCTTTGAGGCGGGGATTTACCCGACTCCAAATAAGCATGATGAATCAAAAGCTTTAACCAAGACGCCAAAGAAATGGCAGAAGCCTTCTGACCCTTCCTAAAACCAGAAATGATAACAAATAGACTAGAAGTCTTACTGAAATCTTAGTAGCTTCAATATAATATTTCAAAACTCTGACCACATCCAAAGAATGTAAGGATATTTCCAAAGAATTCTTTGGATTTAGGACACAAGGAAGGAACAATAATTCCTCTATTAATGTTGTTAGAATTCACAACTTGAGGTAAAAATTTAAATAAAGACAGCAAAAACCGCCTTATCCTGATGAAAAATCAGAAAAGGAGACTCACAAGAAAGAGCAGATAATTCAAAAAAACTCTTCTAGCAGAAGAGATGGCCAAAAGGAACAATACTTTCCATGAAAGTAATTCAATGTCCAAAGAATGCATATGCTCAAACGGAAGAGCCTGTTAAGCCCTCAGAACCAAATTAAGACTCCAAGGAGGAGAAATTGGCTTAATGACAGGCTTGATACGAACCAAAGCCTGAACAAAACAATGAATATCGGAAAGATTAGCAATTTTTTTCCTGCAGATTTGTCCTTTCAAGGAACTTGCAGACAAAACCTTATGAAGAAACTATAAAATCCTAGGAATTCTAAAAGAATGCCAAGAGAAATTATGAGAAGAGCATCATAAGATGTAAGTCTTCCAAACTCAATAATAAATCTTTCTAGACACAGATTTACAAACCTGCAACATAGTATTAATCACTGAGTCAGAGAAACCTCTATGACTAAGCACTAAGCATTATAATTTCCATACCATCAAATTTAATAATTTGATTTCCTGACGGAAAAAAACAAATCTTAAGGTCTGGCCTAAATGGAAGTGACCAAGGTTGGCAACTGGACATCCGAACAAGAACCATATACCAAAACCTGAGTGGCCATGCTGGAGCCACCAGCAGCACAAACAATTGCTCCATGATGATTTTGAAAAATCACTCTTAAAAAGAAGAACCAGAAGGAGCAAAAATATAGGCAGATTGATAACTCCAAGGAAGTGTCAATGCATACACTGCTTCCGCCTGAGGATCCCCGGACCTGAATAGGTACCTGGGAAGTTTTCTTGTTTAGATGAGATGCCATCAGAACTATTACTGGAAACCCTCACATCTGAACAATTTGAAAAAACACATCTGGGAAAAGAGACCATTCTCCCGGATGTAAAGCTTGATTGACAGGGATAATCCGTTTCCCAATTGTCTGAACCTGGGATATGGACCGCAGAAATTAGACAGGAGCTGGATTTAGCCCAAGCAAGTATCCAAGATACTTCTTTCACAGCCTAAGGACTGAGAGTCCCACCCTGATGATTGACATACGCCACAGTTGTGACATTGTCTGTCTGAAAAACAATAACGTCTCTTCAAAAAGAAGCCAAAACTGACGAACTCTGAGAATGCACGGAGTTCCAAAATATTGAATGGTAATCTCGCCTCCTGAGATTTCCAAACCGCTTGTGCTGACAGAGATCCCCAGACAGCCTCCCAACCTAAAAGACTCGCATCTGTAGTGATCAAGGTCCAGGTTGGATGAATCGAAGAGACCCGTAGAACTATATGATGGTGATCTAACCACCAAGTCAAAGATAGATGAACATTAGAATTCAAAGATATTAAAAAACCAAATTTATGCTTACCTGATAAATTTATTTCTCTTGTGGTGTATCCAGTCCACAGGTTCATCCATTACTTGTGGGATATTCTCCTTCCCAACAGGAATTTGCAAGAGGACACCCACAGCAGAGCTGTCAATATAGCTCCTCCCCTAACTGCCACCCCCAGTCATTCGACCAAAGACAAGCAAGAAAAAAGGAGAAACTATAGGGTGCAGTGGTGACTGTAGTTTAAAAATAAAAAACACCTGCCTTAAAATGACAGGGCGGGCCATGGACTGGATACACCACAAGAGAAATAAATTTATCAGGTAAGCATAAATTTGGTTTTCTCTTGTAAAGGTGTATCCAGTCCACGGGTTCATCCATTACTTGTGGGATACCAATACCAAAGCTTTAGGACACGGATGAAGGGAGGGACAAGGCAGGAACTTAAAGGATTACTTTCTGTTACAATTTTTAAGCTAAACAACTAACATATTAAAGTTAATAAACATTAATTTAAACCTACTGACCTATATTTTCTCCAAAACGAAGTTTCATAACGTTCTAAAAGTTATAAATTTTATTCGCCAATGATGTCACGTTATCCTGCCCACTATTTTCAGCACTGAGTGCTCAAAATACTTAAACCAATAACTTTGTGTTTAAAGTGCCATTTTGAAACCTAGCTATTGTAAACGGATTGGTACAGAGCAAAGGATACCCACGGAGTGGGTTTGGAAAACAATTAAATTTGCAGACAAGATTTCTGATATACGGTAGAGATATGTTAATGAAATGCTATTGATAAAAAGCGTATTTGGGGTAGTTAGTTAGTAACAGGCATAGAAAATCAAAAAAGGAAGAGAGGGGGCGCCCTAAGTGTGAAAGAGGAGATGTGACCAAATAATCCTATATTTATCTATCTAAATATTATAAAATAATATTAACAAATTTAAATAATACTAAGGTGATATATCAAAGCAATATACTGTGTAAACCAGTATCAATGTGGTACAAGAATAATATATCATACAATGTGCAATGTTAAACAGTGTTAACCAATAACAATGTGATACAAAGTAATGCAGATAATAAAAAAGACAAACAAGTTGATAATAAAGTGAAAGTCTCTATTGAGATAGGAGGCAGCTATCTGTGATGATCCAGGCCAGGATCCAGGAGCGGCAATCTATGAAAAGAAAAAACAGAAGCGCCACATGGCCCAATATTGTTTGGTCCGGAACTAGTAGATCTTAAAGTAATGAGTAAACTCACGTTTAGTAGAGCACCTCAATTAGTGCTAAAAATGCGGTCTGGGATCTATTCAGTCACCCAGAAGACCAACTTCCTGCACAGGAACTGATGTCTGTATAGACAGAAGGGAGACACAGGTGCCTATATGGCCTAGTATTGTTGGTACAAGGGTGTCAATACAAGCAAAGAGAAGAATGATACTCACAATGTATAAAGCACCTCTTGTGATGCTATAGAGGCATGAAGGGATCAATTCAGTCACCCAACAGACTTGTGGCCAGACATCCAAGTGGATTCAGAGGTGCAGAAGGATCCCACAGTTGGCCAAAAAAGGAGATATTCCTCAGGAGAAGGATAAAAGATATATATCCCAAAGAAAGATGCAGCAAGTGTTCAAAATATTAAAAAATTACTTTAATAAAATTATAAAATCACAGGCAACGCGTTTCTCAGCCAATGGCTGTTTCATCAGGTTTCATGAAGCCTGATTATGCTCCTCAGCCAAAAAGAAAGAGAAGTTGCCGAAGCCTTTTGGCCTCTCCTCTGTCCAGAGTAGACAACAAACAAAGCAGATGTTTGACAAAAATCCTTCGTAGCTTGTAAATAAAACTTTAAAGCACGAACCACATCAAGATTGTGTAAAATACGTTCCTTCTTTGAGGAAGGATTAGGACATAATGAAGGAACAACAATCTCCTGATTGATATTCTTATTAGATACTACCTTAGGAAGAAACCCAGGTTTGGTACGCAAAACTACCTTATCTGCATGGAAAATCAGATAAGGGGAATCACACTGTAAAGCATATAACTCCGAAACTCTTCGAGCCGAGGAGATAGCTACTAAAAACAGAACTTTCCAAGATAAAAGCTTAATATCTATGGAATGCAAAGGTTCAAACAGAACCCCTTGAAGAACTTTAAGAACTAAATTTAAACTCCATGGCGGAGCAATAGGTTTAAACACAGGCTTGATTCTAACTAAAGCCTGACAAAACGCCTGAACGTCTGGAACCTCAGCCAGACGTTTGTGCAAAAGAATAGACAGAGCAGAAATCTGTCCCTTTAAGGAACTAGCGGACAATCCTTTCTCCAATACCTCTTGGAGAAAGGATAATATTCTAGGAATCCTGACTTTACTCCATGAGTAACCCTTGGATTCACACCAATGAAGATATTTACACCATATCTTATGATAGATTTTCCTGGTGACAGGCTTTCGAGCCTGAATTAAGGTATCAATGACGGACTCAGAAAAACCACGCTTTGATAGAATCAAGCGTTTAATCTCCAAGCAGTCAGACGCAGAGAAATTAGATTTGGATGTTTGAAAGGACCTTAAAGTAGAAGGTCCTGCCTTATCGGCAGAGTCCATGGTGGAAAGGATGACATGTCCACCAGATCTGCATACCAAGTCCTGCGTGACCACGCAGGAGCTATCAAAATCACAGAAGCTCTCTCCTGCTTGATCTTGGCAATCAGACGAGGGAGCAGAGGAAACGGTGGAATCTATCAGCGCTGCCTTGGGATCCCTGGACCTGGACCCGTAACGAGGAAGCTTGGCGTTCTGACGAGACGCCCTGAGATCCAGTTCTGGTTTGCCCCATAGTTGAATCAACTGGGCAAATACCTCCGGATGGAGCTCCCACTCCCCCGGATGAAAAGTCTGCTGACTTAGGAAATCCGCCTCCCAGTTCTCTACTCCTGGGATATGGATAGCTGAGAGATGGCAAGAGTGAACCTCTGCCCATAGAATTATCTTTGAGACCTCCAACATTGCCAGGGGGCTCCTTGTTCCCCCCCTGATGGTTGATATAGGCTACAGTCGTGATGTTGTTCAACTGAAATCTGATGAACCTGACCGCAGCTAGCTGAGGCCAAGCCTGAAGAGCATTGAATATCGCTCTTAGTTCCAGATTGTTTATCGGAAGGAGGGCTTCCTCCTGAGTCCACAAACCCTGAGCCTTCAGGGAGTTCCAGACTGCGCCCCAGCCCAGAAGGCTGGCATCTGTCGTCACTATAGTCCATTCTGGCCTGCAGAAACTCATTCCGCTGGACAGATGGACCCGAGATAGCCACCAGAGAAGAGAATCCCTGGTCTCTTGATCCAGATTTAGCAGAGGGGACAAATCTGTGTAATCCCCATTCCACTGATTGAGCATGCAAAGTTGCAGTGGTCTGAGATGTAGGCGGGCAAACGGAACTATGTCCATTGCCGCTACCATTAAGCCGATTACTTCCATACACTGAGCCACTGACGGCTGAGAAGTGGAATAATGAGCACGGCAGAAAGTTAGAAGCTTTGACAAACTGACCTCTGTCAGAAAAATCTTCATTTCTACTGAATCTATCAGAGTTCCTAGGAAGGAAACTCTTGTGAGAGGAGAAAGAGAACTCTTTTCTTCGTTCACCTTCCACCCGTGAGACCTCAGGAATGCCAGAACAATGTCCGTATGGGACTTGGCGATTTGAAAATTTGACGCCTGTATCAGAATGTCGTCTAGGTAAGGAGCCACCACTATGCCTCGTGGCCTTAGAACCGCCAGAAGGGACCCTAGAACCTTCGTAAAGATTCTTGGTGCCGTGGCTAACCCGAAGGGAAGAGCCACAAACTGGTAATGCCTGTCTAGGAAGGCAAACCTGAGAAACCGATGATGATCTCTGTGTATCGGAATGTGGAAATAAGCATCCTTTAAGTCCAGGGTAGTCATATATTGACCCTCCTGGATCATAGGTAGGATGGTTCGAATAGTCTCCATCTTGAAGGATGGGACCCTGAGAAATTTGTTTAGGATCTTGAGATCCAAGATTGGTCTGAAAGTTCCCTCTTTTTTGGGAACTATAAACAGATTTGAATAGAATCCCTGCCCCTGTTCCTCCCTTGGAACTTATACTGGACGTCTCTTGCCCAAGGCTGGGTGAAGAGAGAAAGTCTGCCCCCAACTAGATCCGGTCTTGGATCGGGGCTACTCCTTCATGCTGTCTTAGAGGCAGCAGCAGGTTTTTTGGCCTGCTTTCTCTTTTTTGGGAACTATAAACAGATTTGAATAGAATCCCTGCCCCTGTTCCTCCCTTGGAACTTATACTGGACGTCTCTTGCCCAAGGCTGGGTGAAGAGAGAAAGTCTGCCCCCAACTAGATCCGGTCTTGGATCGGGGCTACTCCTTCATGCTGTCTTAGAGGCAGCAGCAGGTTTTTTGGCCTGCTTTCCCTTATTCCAAGCCTGGTTAGGTCTCCAGACTGGCTTGGACTGGGCAAAATTTCCTTCTTGTTTTGCAGTAGAGGAAGTTGAAGCTGCGCCACTCTTGAAGTTTCGAAAGGAACGAAAATTAGTCTGTTTGGTCCTTAATTTGTTGGACCTATCCTGGGGAAGGGCGTGGCCTTTTCCTCCAGTAATATCAGAAATTATCTCCTTCAGTCCAGGCCCGAATAGGGTCTGCCCTTTGAAGGGGATGTTGAGAAGCTTAGACTTTGAAGTAACGTCAGCTGACCAGGATTTAAGCCATAGCGCCCTACGCGCCTGAATGGCAAAACCTGAATTCTTAGCCGTTAGCTTTGTTAAATGAAAAACGGCGTCAGAAATAAATGAATTGGCTAACTTAAGGGCTTTAAGCCTGTCTAGGATATCATCCAATGGGGTCTCCACCTGCAGAGCCTCTTCAAGAGACTCGAACCAGAAAGCTGCTGCAGCAGTGACTGGGGCAATGCATGCAAGAGGCTGGAGAATAAAACCTTGTTGTATAAAGATTTTCTTAAGGAAACCCTCTAATTTTTTATCCATTGGATCTAGGAAAGCACAACTGTCCTCGACGGGGATAGTGGTACGCTTAGCTAGGGTAGAGACTGCTCCCTCCACCTTAGGGACCGTCTGCCACGAGTCCCGTGTAGCAGCATCTATGGGAAACATCTTTTTAAAAGCAGGAGAGGGAGAGAACGGTGCACCTGGTCTATCCCATTCCTTCGTAATAATTTCTGAAAACCTCTTAGGGATTGGAAAAACATCAGTGTAAACAGGCACTGCAAAGTATTTGTCCACTTTACACAATTTCTCTGGGACTACAATAGTGTCACAGTCATCCAGAGTCGCTAAAACCTCCCTGAGCAACAAGCGGAGGTGTTCAAGCTTAAATTTAAATGCTGTCATTTCAGAGTCAGACTGAAGTAACGCCTTCCCTGAATCAGAAATGTCACCCACAGATAGAAGCTCTCCTGCTTCGGCTTCTGTACATTGTGAGGGTATATCAGACATAGCTACTAAAGCGTCAGAAAGCTCTGTATTTGTTCTAACCCCAGTGCTGTCACGCTTTCCTTGTAACACTGGAAGTTTGGACAATACCTCTGTGAGGGTATGATTCATAACTGCCGCCATGTCTTGTAAGGTAAACGCATTGGACGCGCCAGATGTACTAGGCGTCACTTGCGCGGGAGATATAGGTTCTGACACATTGGGAGAGCTAGGTGGTTTAACCTCCCTTTTGTCAGTCTGAGAAACCTCTGTGATAAATCTTTAAAAGCCATAATATGGTCTTTATAACTTATAGAAAGGTCAGTGCATTTGGTACACATTCTAAGAGGGGGTTCCACAATGGCTTCTAAACATAATGAACAAGGAGTTTCCTCTATGTCACATGTTTAACAGACTAGTAATGATACCAGCAAGCTTGGAAAACACTTTAATAAATGTGAAAAAGCAATTAAACAAAAACAGTACTGTGCCTTTAAGATAAAAAAACTACCACATAAACTGCAAAACAGTGTTAAAAAGTAGTAAACTCTACGAAATTTTAACAGTGTGTATAAGAGACTAAAGCAGCATTGCACCCACTTGCAAATGGATGATTAACCCCTTAGGCCCCAAACCGGATTAGAAAAACGGTAAAACCATTGAAAAACAGTCAAACACACTGCCACAGCTCTGCTGTGGCTCCTACCTGCCCTTAAACACGATTTTTGCAGGAAAAAAAACCCTCTATAGTGGTCCTAGATGCCAGAGGACTCCTTTAGGGAAGCTGGATGTCTCAGTCTGAACATCAACTGTGCATAAAATGCGCAAAAATAGGCCCCTCCCACCATGCACTCAATGTCAGAGGGCCTTAAAAAAGTACTCCTAGGAGTAATCTAACAAGCCATGTGGAAAACTAGGCCCCAAATAAAGATTTATCACCCTCAGAGAAAAAATGTTTTTTCTGTAAGTTATGCAAACGTTTTTACACTAAGTAATATGAGAGTTAACATGAATATTACCCTTATCTTGTAAGCATGATCCCAGTCATTGTTAAATCACTGTATCAGGCTTACCTCAAATATATCAGGCACTGTCAGCATTTTCTAGACCTTATCATCTCTCTAGAAAATAATATACTGCACATACCTCAAAGCAGGTGATCTGCAAACCGTCCCCCCAACTGAAGTTTTCTTTCCATACTCTTCAGTTATGTGTGAGAACAGCAATGGACCTTAGTTACAAACCGCTAAGATCATCAACCTCCAGGCAGATTCTTCTTCCAATTTCTGCCTGAGAGTAAAACAGCCGGTACCGTTTAAAAATAACAAACTCTTGATTGAAGGTAAAAAACTACACCAAGTCACCACATATCTCTTGATACTTCCTTTCTTGTCGAGAGTTGCAAGAGAATGACTGGGGGTGGCAGTTAGGGGAGAAGCTATATAGACAGCACTGCTGTGGGTGTCCTCTTGCAACTTCCTGTTGGGAAGGAGAATATCCCACAAGTAATGGATGAACCCGTGGACTGGATACACCTTTACAAGAGAAATGATATCCTAGAATCCCTGCACCATTAATTCAGCATAAAAAACTGGAAAGGTTTCATATGAAAATGAGCAAAGGGAATCGAATCCAATGCTGCAGCCATGAGACCTAAAACTTTCATGCATATAGCTACTGAAGGAAAATAATAGAGACTGAAGGTTCCGACAAACTGAACCCAATATAATTGTCTCCTGTCTGTTAGAGACAAAGACATTGACACAATCTATCTGGAAACCTAAAAAAGGTGACCCTTGTCTGAGCAACCAAGGATCTTTTGATAAAAAGATCCTCCAACCATGTCTTAGAAGAAACAACAAAAGTTGAATCGTATGAGATTCTGGAGAACGAAAAGACTGAGCCAGTACCATGAGATCGTCCAAATAAGGAAACACTGAGAACCTTGAAAAGATTTTCAGAGCTGTCGCTAGACCAGAAGGAAAAGCAACAAATTGGTAATGCTTGTCAAAAAAAAAGTTTCTCAGAAAATGAAAATAATCTGAATGAAAACAGAAGAAGAAGATATGCATCTATTGTATCTATTGTAAACAAATAATGCCCTTACTGACCAAAAAGGCAGAATAGACCATATAAACACCATTCTGAAAGAAGGAACTCTTATATGACAATCAAAAAAGATTTTCTATCTTTGGGACAATGAATAGTTTTGAACAAAACCCCAAACCCTGTTCCTGAAATGGAACTGGTATGAATACACCAGATAACTCCAGGTCTGAGCAGCGCCTTGAGACCCCAACGGGTAACCAGCCGCGCCTCACAAGTACCCAACACATAAAGGTCTGAAACATACTTCAGAAAACTGTGAGCCTTTACTGGAATAGCTGGAATATGCTAGAGAGAAAAAAACTTCTCACAGGCGGTTTTACTCTGAATCCTATTCAGTACCTCAATCTAAGAAATTTGGACCGAATTGAACCAAACAAATTTAAAAAAGTCTTAACCTGCCCCTTACCAGCTAAGCTGGAATAAAAAAACGCACCTACATGCAAATTTGGGGGGCTGACTTTGATCTTTTAAATAGCTTAAATTCATTCCATGTTGAAGAAAGCTTCCCATTATAAACATGTTACTGGTGGAAGAATTAGGATTCCGTTCCGGATTAAGAACAAACTAATATAAGCTTAAGATTTACTCTTAGAACTCAATCTTGAAGCAACAAAAAACTCCCTTCCACAGAGTAACATTTTGAAAAAAATTGAATCCAATTGTGAACCAAATAATTGATTACCTTGGAAAAAAAGAAATAAGGATTTTTGAAATCAAATTAGCATTCCAAGATTAAGTTACAAAGTTCTTCTAGCTAAAAATAGCTAAAGACATAGATTTAACCTCAATTGTGAAAATATCATAAAAATGACGACACAAATGAAATTATTAGCATGTTGATCAACTTAACAATGCTAAAACAAATCATAATCCGATACTTGTTGCACTAAAGTATCCAACCAGAAAGTTGAAGCATTTGCAACATCAGCCAAATAAATTGCAGGCCTAAGAAAAGGACCTGAAATAAAAAAAAATTCCTTAAATAAGATACAAGTTTCCCATCTGAAGGAAAAAAACATAATTTATGCTTACCTGATAAATTTATTTCTCTTGTAGTGTATCCAGTCCACGGATCATCCATTACTTGTGGGATATTCTCCTTCCCAACAGGAAGTTGCAAGAGGATCACCCACAGCAGAGCTGCTATATAGCTCCTCCCCTCACTGCCATATCCAGTCATTCGACCGAAACAAGCCGAGAAAGGAGAAACCATAGGGTGCAGTGGTGACTGTAGTTTAATTAAAATTTAGACCTGCCTGAAAAGGACAGGGCGGGTCGTGGACTGGATACACTACAAGAGAAATAAATTTATCAGGTAAGCATAAATTATGTTTTCTCTTGTTAAGTGTATCCAGTCCACGGATCATCCATTACTTGTGGGATACCAATACCAAAGCTAAAGTACACGGATGATGGGAGGGACAAGGAAGGAACTTAAACGGAAGGAACCACTGCCTGTAGAACCTTTCTCCCAAAAACAGCCTCCGAAGAAGCAAAAGTATCAAATTTGTAAAATTTGGAAAAAGTATGAAGCGAAGACCAAGTCGCAGCCTTGCAAATCGGTTCAACAGAGGCCTCATTTTTAAAGGCCCAGGTGGAAGCCACAGCTCTAGTAGAATGAGCTGTAATCCTTTCAGGAGGCTGCTGTCCAGCAGTCTCATAGGCTAAACGGATTATACTCCGAAGCCAAAAAGAAAGAGAGGTTGCCGAGGCCTTTTGACCTCTCCTCTGTCCAGAGTAAACAACAAACAGGTTAGATGTTTGGCGAAAATCTTTAGTAGCCTGTAAGTTAAACTTCAAGGCACGGACTACGTCTAGATTATGCAAAAGACGTTCCTTCTTTGAAGAAGGATTAGGACATAATGATGGAACAACAATCTCTTGATTGATATTCTTGTTAGAAACCACCTTAGGTAAAAACCCAGGTTTTGTATGCAGAACAACTTTATCTGAATGAAAGATCAGATTAGGAGAATCACAATGTAAGGCAGATAACTCCGAGACTCTTCGAGCCGAGGAAATAGCCATCAGAAAAAGAACTTTCCATGATAGAAGTTTGATATCAATAGAATGAAGGGGTTCAAACGGAACCCCTTGAAGAACTTTAAGAACCAAGTTTAAGCTCCATGGAGGAGCAACAGGTTTAAACACAGGCTTAATTCTAACTAAAGCCTGACAAAATGCCTGAACGTCTGGAACTTCTGCCAGACGCTTGTGTAAAAGAATAGACAGAGCAGAAATCTGTCCCTTTAAAGAACTAGCTGATAATCCTTTGTCCAAACCCTCTTGGAGGAAAGGACAATATCCTAGGAATCCTAACCCTACTCCATGAGTAATTCTTGGATTCACACCAATGAAGATATTTACGCCATATCTTGTGGTAAATTTTCCTGGTGACAGGCTTTCGTGCCTGTATTAAGGTATCAATTACGGACTCGGAGAAGCCACGCTTTGATAGAATCAAGCGTTCAATCTCCATGCAGTCAGTCTCAGAGAAAGTAGATATAGCAGCAGAGCTGCTATATAGCTCCTCCCCTCACTGCCATATCGTCATTCGACCGAAACAAGCCGAGAAAGGAGAAACCATAGGGTGCAGTGGTGACTGTAGTTTAATTAAAATTTAGACCTGCCTGAAAAGGACACACTAGTTTGGGATGTGCATTGCACAGGGGTGCATTGCATGGGCAGTGTACATAGTAACAATAGCATATGTTCACATTTTCAAAGTGAACATTTTATAAGTGATTCACTAGCAATATAGCAATAGAATTATACAAGAACTGCATTCACTACTCAGCACAGTGCTGCTTAATAAGAAAACATGCTCCCTATTGACATCTGCTGAAAAATTGCACACTGCATCAAGCTAACCCTATTCTCTCTCCTCTGCTTTCAGGTATGTGAATAGAGACCCTGTCATTCTGCAACTATTCACTGCTCTCTGGTGTTTTTTACTCTCCTGTAACTCTCTTCTGGTATGTGAATAGAGACCCTGTCATTCTGCAACTATTCACTGCTCTCTGGTGTTTTTTACTCTCCTGTAACTCTCTTCTGGTATGTGAATAGAGACCCTGTCATTCTGCAACTATTCACTGCTCTCTGGTGTTTTTTACTCTCCTGTAACTCTCTTCTGCTATGTGAATAGAGACCCTGTCATTCTGCAACTATTCACTGCTCTCTGGTGTTTTTTACTCTCCTGTAACTCTCTTCTGGTATGTGAATAGAGACCCTGTCATTCTGCAACTATTCACTGCTCTCTGGTGTTTTTTACTCTCCTGTAACTCTCTTCTGGTATGGGAATAGAGACCCTGTCATTCTGCAACTATTCACTGCTCTCTGGTGTTTTTTACTCTCCTGTAACTCTCTTCTGGTATGTGAATAGAGACCCTGTCATTCTGCAACTATTCACTGCTCTCTGGTGTTTTTTACTCTCCTGTAACTCTCTTCTGGTATGTGAATAGAGACCCTGTCATTCTGCAACTATTCACTGCTCTCTGGTGTTTTTTACTCTCCTGTAACTCTCTTCTGTTATGTGAATAGAGACCCTGTCATTCTGCAACTATTCACTGCTCTCTGGTGTTTTTTACTCTCCTGTAACTCTCTTCTGGTATGTGAATAGAGACCCTGTCATTCTGCAACTATTCACTGCTCTCTGGTGTTTTTTACTCTCCTGTAACTCTCTTCTGGTACATGAATATTTACATAGAGCAAATGATTTTAGTTTGTTAATTTAGTCCTACATCTGTTGTACTGTTATCCAATGTGTTATTTCTAATGTTCATTTAACTGCCATGTGATGTTCAATCCTTATCAATACTTGCTATTATTCTAAAATGTATAGCTGTCTTATTTCAGTTTTAACCTCCCCCAAATTTTATTGTCTGTTTACTTAACATCTCACCCTGACCAGACCAGAATCTAACTTTCCAATTGGCCTTTCCAATTGTCTTTGATTAGCAATCAACTAAATTTAGTGGACTCAGCTGACTGCCCTCCCTGCATATATTTCACACTAGTTTGGGATGTGCATTGCACAGGGGTGCATTGCATGGGCAGTGTACATTGTAACAATAGCATATGTTCACATTTTCAAAGTGAACATTTTATAAGTGATTCACTAGCAATTTAGCAATAGAATTATACAAGAACTGAACAAGGATTGGGCAAGGGGCAAGAAACAAGGCAAGTACTTTTGTAATATTATGTTTGATATACCATACTGTTTACAAATGCGATTGCTACTGTAATACTGTGTCTTATGTGTTTAACTGGTTCCCTCTTTTGTAAAAATGCCTAATATCTTCTTATTCCTTTTTGCTACCTTTTGTCTCTATAACAAACTACATTACTCATTTACTCCTTCTCCCTCTCCACCTGCACTGTTTATTAGCCCATCTCTCTTAAACTCACATTACTTTTGTACTCATGAACTTTACCTATTCCTAAACACTCTCTCTCCCCCCTGCACCTTGTCTCAAAAGCAGTCTCACTACTGCAAATCTGTATCTCATCTTATGTCACTCTCCCTCTTGCTTCTACTAACTGCTGGCGACATCTCCCCTAATCCTGGTCCCCAACAACTGCCTAGCCGTGCACATCCATGTGTACCATCCCACAGACTCAAAAAACAAAACTCTGACAACCTTACTCACATTCATCTTGCATCAAAAGCCACTTCCCCTTTCACTTGTGCACTTTGGAACTATCGCTCTGTTTGCAACAAACTCACTTCTTTACATGACCTCTTTATCTCCCGCTCCCTCAACCTTCTGGCCCTAACAGAAACCTGGCTCTCTCCCCTAGACACAGCATCCACTGCTGCTCTGTCACATGGGGGTCTCCACTTCAGCCACACTCCTAGGTCTGGTAATAGACAAGGAGGTGGTGTTGGTATTTTACTTTCCTCTCATTGCACCTTTCAACAAATACACCCCATCTCTTCCCTCACATTTTCTTCATTCGAAACCCACATGATTCGCTTATTTTCTCCTCTTTCTATACGTGTTGCAGTCATATACCGTCCTCCTGGCTCCTCAACTCAATTTCTAGATCACTTGGCTGCATGGCTACCTTATTTCCTTTCCTCAGACACCCCTTCCCTCATTCTTGGTGACTTCAACATCCCTCTTGACAATCCCACTGCCTCCTCTGCAAAACAACTTCTGCAACTCACTTCCTCTTTTGGTTTGTCACAATGGACTGATTCTCCCACTCACAAAGATGGTCACTCCCTTGACCTGATCTTTAGCTATCGATGCACCCTCTCAAACTTCACAAACTCAAAACCCCTTTCCTCTTTCTGATCACCATCTTCTTACTTGCAACATATCATCCCTCCATACAACTCTCCCTCCTTCTGCTCCTCACAACAAACTTCACAGAAGCATTACGTCATTAGATCAACAACAGCTTTCTAATTCCATCAAACCTCTCCTCTCATCCTTCTCCTCCTTTTCATGCCCTGACCAATCTATCTGCCACTATAATTCCACCCTTAAGTCCGTCCTTGACAATCTCGCCCCTCTTACCATAGCTCGGAAATCAAACACTCATCCTCAGCCCTGGCATACTCCACTGACACGATACCTACGCAGATGTTCCCGTACTGCTGAGCGGCACTGGAGAAAATCTAGGAGTTCAGCTGATTTTCAACACTACAAATTTATCTTGAACTCCTACTACTCTGCACTTAATTTCCATAAGCAACACTACTTCTCTACTCTTATCTCTAATCTTTCTTCAAACCCAAAATGTTTGTTCTCTACTTTCAATACTCTTCTCCGCCCTCCCCCACCTCCTAATACAACTTCTCTGTCAGCTCAAGACTTTGCCAACCACTTCAATAACAAAATCAACTCCATCAGAAATGAAATCAGCTCTCAACATAATTCCATTCCCTCACCCCCTCAAATGCTCTCAATCAACCACAACCCACATAACCTTAAACTTAGCTCATTCTCCCCTGTTACTGAGGAAGAAGTTTCGGCACTTATACTGCGCTCTCACCTCACTACCTGTCCCCTTGACCCTATCCCCTCACAGCTACTCCCCTCCCTCTCTGCCACCCTTACCCCTATACTCACACACACTTTCAACCTCTCCTTCAGCACCGGTATATTTCCCTCATCGCTGAAACATGCACTGGTCACACCTATCCTCAAAAAACCTTCCCTTGATCCTACCTCCCCATCCAACTACCGCCCTATTTCCCTCCTCCCTCTCTTATCAAAGCTTCTCGAAAAACTAGCTTATGAACGCCTTTCCCATTTCCTTACAATAAACTCCCTCCTTGACCCATTGCAATCTGGATTTCGTCCCCATCACTCCACAGAAACAGCAATTGTTAAGGTTACCAACGACCTACTTACAGCAAAATCAAAAGGCCACTTCTCTCTGCTTATTCTCCTTGATCTGTATGCAGCCTTTGACACTGTTGACCACCCTCTCTTGCTCCAAACCCTCCAATCCTTCGGCATATGTGACACAGCCCTCTTGTGGCTCTCTTCCTACCTGTCAAACCGTACCTTTAGTGTAGCCTTCTCTGGGGCCTCCTCTGCCCCGTCACCACTTTCTGTCGGAGTACCGCAAGGCTCTGTCCTCGGTCCCCTTCTCTTCTCAATCTACACGTCATCACTAGGTTCCCTAATAAAGTCCCATGGTTTACAATATCATTTGTATGCCGACGACACCCAAATCTACTTCTCTGCACCAGACCTTTCTCCTTCCTTGCTAACCCGTGTCACTAACTGTCTTTCTCACATCTCCAACTGGATGTCCTCTCACTACCTCAAGCTAAATCTCTCCAAAACTGAGTTCCTTATTTTCCCCCCTTCTTCAAAACTCTCCACCCCCAATCTCTCTATAACTGTCGACAACTCCATCATTACCCCTACCCCGCATGCCCAATGTATCGGGGTCACATTTGACTCAGATCTTTCTTTCACTCCTCACATTCAGTCTTTGGCTAAAGCCTGCCGCTTCCACCTTAAAAACATCTCTAACATTAGACACTTCCTTACACAAGACACAACTAAGATGTTAATCCACTCTCTCATCCTCTCCCGCCTCGATTACTGCAACTCTGTCCTCTCTGGTCTCCTCACCTACCGCCTAGCTCCTTTACAATCCTTAATGAATGCCTCTGCCAGACTCATCTTCCTTACAAGTCGCTCTTCATCTGCTGCACCTCTCTGCCAATCTCTTCACTGGCTTCCTCTTGCCTCTAGGATCAAACACAAAATTCTCACTCTGACATACAAAGCCCTCAACTGCACTGCTCCCCCCTATATCTCAGATCTTGTCTCCAGATACTCTCCTTCCCATCCCCTTCGCTCTGCTCAAGACCTCCTACTCTCCTCCTCTCTTGTCACCTCATCACACTCCCGTTTACAGGACTTCTCCAGACTGGCTCCCATCTTGTGGAACTCTCTGCCTCGCTCCACAAGACTCTCTTCTAGTTTTAAAAGCTTCAAGTGCTCCCTAAAGACTCTACTGTTTAGGGATGCATACAACCTATGCTAACCTTACTTTATACCAGTTCCTCTCCTCCATTGCTATCCCCTGAACCCCCCTAGCATGTAAGCTTAAGAGTCCAGCTGTTTGTTGATCACCTTCTCAAGAGCTGACTACAACAGTGCAACTCTTGGCAGGGCCCTCTACCCATTTGATCCCTATAACTGTTTTTTTTTTGTACTCCGCCTTTGTTAATAGCGCTGCGGAATCTGTTGGCGCTCTACAAATAACTAATAATAATAATAATAATGATTGAAAGGACCTTGTATGAGAAGGTCTTGTCTCAGAGGCAGATTCCATGGTGGAAAGGATGACATGTCCACTAGGTCTGCATACCAGGTCCTGCGTGGCCACGCAGGCGCTATCAATATCACCGATGCTCTCTCCTGTTTGATTTTGGCAATCACACGAGGGAGCAGAGGAAACGGTGGAAACACATAAGCCAGGTTGAAGAACCAAGGCGCTGCTAGAGCATCTATCAGTGCCGCTTCTGGGTCCCTGGACCTGGATCCGTAACAAGGAAGCTTGGCGTTCTGGCGAGACGCCATGAGATCCAATTCTGGTTTGTCCCAACGGAGAACCAATTGAGCAAACACCTCCGGAGGGAGTTCCCACTCCCCCGGATGAAAAGTCTGACGACTTAGAAAATCCGCCTCCCAGTTCTCTACACCTGGGATATGGATCGCTGACAGGTGGCAAGAGTGAGTCTCTGCCCAGCGAATTATCTTGGAGACTTCTGACATCGCTAGGGAACTCCTGGTTCCCCCTTGATGGTTGATGTAAGCCACAGTCGTGATGTTGTCCGACTGAAATCTGATGAACCTCAGTGTTACTAACTGAGGCCAAGCTAGAAGAGCATTGAATATTGCTCTTAACTCCAGAAAATTTATTGGGAGGAGTTTCTCCTCCTGAGTCCATGAACCCTCAGCCTTCAGGGAGTTCCAGACTGCACCCCAACCTAGAAGGCTGGCATCTGTTGTTACAATTGTCCAATCTGGTCTGCGAAAGGTCATACCCTTGGACAGATGGGCCCGAGATAACCACCAGAGAAGAGAATCTCTGGTTTCCTGATCCAGATTTAGTAGAGGGAACAAATCTGTGTAATCCCCATTCCACTGACTGAGCATGCATAATTGCAGCGGTCTGAGATGCAGGCACGCAAATGGCACTATGTCCATTGCCGCTACCATTAAGCCGATTACTTCCATGCACTGAGCCACCGTGGGGCGCGGAATGGAGTGAAGAACACGGCAAGCATTTAGAAGTTTTGATAACCTGGACTCCGTCAGGTAAATTTTCATTTCTATAGAATCTATTAGAGTCCCTAGGAAGGAAACCCTTGTGAGAGGAGATAGAGAACTCTTTTCTTTGTTCACTTTCCACCCATGCGACCTCAGGAATGCCAGAACTATCTCTGTATGAGCAATTTGAAAGCTTGATGCCTGTATCAGGATGTCGTCTAGGTAAGGAGCCACCGCTATGCCTCGCGGTCTTAGGACCGCCAGAAGAGAGCCCAGAACCTTTGTAAAAATTCTTGGGGCTGTAGCCAACCCGAATGGGAGAGCTACAAATTGGTAATGCCTGTCTAGAAAGGCTAACCTCAGGAACCGATGATGATTCTTGTGAATCGGAATGTGAAGGTAGGCATCCTTTAAGTCCACTGTGGTCATGTACTGACCCTCTTGGATCATGGGTAAAATGGTTCGAATAGTTTCCATCTTGAATGACGGAACTCTGAGGAATTTGTTTAGGATCTTTAGATCCAAAATTGGTCTGAAGGTTCCCTCTTTTTTGGGAAACAAACAGATTTGAATAAAACCCCTGTCCTTGTTCCGTCCGCGGAACTGGATGGATCACTCCCATTACAAGGAGGTCTTGTACGCAGCTTAGGAATGCCTCTTTCTTTATCTGGTTTGCAGATAATCTTGAAAGGTGAAATCTCCCTTGTGGAGGAGAAGCTTTGAAGTCCAGAAGATATCCCTGAGATATGATTTCCAACGCCCAGGGATCCTGAACATCTCTTGCCCATGCCCCCTACTAGATCCGTTGTCGGATAGGGGGCCGCTCCTTCATGCTGTCTTAGAGGCAGCAGCAGCAGGCTTTCTGGCCTGCTTGCCCTTGTTCCAGGACTGGTTAGGTTTCCAGGCCTGCTTGGATTGAGCAAAAGTTCCCTCTTGTTTTGAAGCAGAGGAAGTTGATGCTGCACCTGCCTTGAAATTTCGAAAGGCACGAAAATTAGACTGTTTGGCCCTTGATTTGGCCCTGTCCTGAGGAAGGGTATGACCCTTACCTCCAGTAATGTCAGCAATAATTTCTTTCAAACCAGGCCCGAATAAGGTCTGCCCCTTGAAAGGAATGTTGAGTAATTTAGACTTTGAAGTCACATCAGCTCACCAGGATTTAAGCCATAGCGCCCTACGCGCCTGGATGGCGAATCCGGAATTCTTAGCCGTTAGTTTAGTCAAATGAACAATGGCATCAGAAACAAATGAGTTAGCTAGCTTAAGTGTTCTAAGCTTGTCAATAATTTCAGTCAATGGAGCTGTATGGATGGCCTCTGCCAGGGCCTCAAACCAGAACGCCGCCGCAGCAGTGACAGGCGCAATGCATGCAAGGGGCTGTAAAATAAAACCTTGTTGAATAAACATTTTCTTAAGGTAACCCTCTAATTTTTTATCCATTGGATCTGAAAAAGCACAACTGTCCTCAACCAGGATAGTGGTACGCTTTGCTAAAATAGAAACTGCTCCCTCCACCTTAGGGACTGTCTGTCATAAGTCCCGTGTAGTGGCATCTATTGGAAACATTTTTCTAAATATAGGAGGTGGGGAAAAGGGCACACCGGGTCTATCTCACTCCTTACTAATAATTTCTGTAAACCTTTTAGGTATTGGAAAAACATCAGTACTCACCGGCACTGCATAGTATTTATCCAGTCTACACAATTTCTCTGGCACTGCAATTGTGTCACAGTCATTCAGAGCAGCTAATACCTCCCCAAGCAATGCACGGAGGTTCTCAAGCTTAAATTTAAAATTAGAAATCTCTGAATCAGGTCTCCCCGATTCAGAGACGTCACCCACAGACTGAAGCTCTCCGTCCTCAGGTTCTGCATATTGTGACGCAGTATCAGACATGGCTCTTACAGCATCTACGCGCTCTGTATCTCGTCTAACCCCAGAGCTATCGCGCTTGCCTCTCAATTCAGGCAATCTGAACCTCTGACAGGGTATTATTCATGATTGCAGCCATGTCCTGCAAAGTAATCGCTATGGGCGTCCCTGATGTACTTGACGCCATATTAGCGTGCGTCCCTTGAGCGGGAGACAAAGGGTCCGACACGTGGGGAGAGTTAGTCGGCATAACTTCCCCCTCGACAGACCCCTCTGGTGACAATTCTTTTATAGATAAAGACTGATCTTTACTGTTTAAGGTGAAATCAATACATTTAGTACACATTCTCCTATGGGGCTCCACCATGGCTTTTAAACATAATGAACAAGTAGTGTCCTCTGTGTCAGACATGTTTGTACAGACTAGCAATGAGACTAGCAAGCTTGGAAAACACTTTAAATCAAGTTAACAAGCAATATAAAAAACGTTACTGTGCCTTTAAGAGAAACAAATTTTGACAAAATTTGAAACAACAGTGAAAAAAGGCAATTACACTAACAAAATTTTTACAGTGTATGTAACAAGTTAGCAGAGCATTGCACCCACTTGCAAATGGATGATTAACCCCTTAATACCAAAAACGGAATAATAAATGACAAAAACGTTTTTAACACAGTCACAACTGCCACAGGTCTACTGTGGTTGTTACCCTCCTCAAACACGACTTTTGAAGCCTTTTGAGCCCTTCAGAGATGTCCTGTATCATGCAGAAGGAAGCTGAGTGTGTCAGTCTGTAATTCTAGCTGCGCAGAAAAGCTCTAAAATAGGCCCCTCCCACTCATATTACAACAGTGGAAAGCCTCAGGAAACTGTTTCTAGGCAAAAATCAAGCCAGCCATGTGGAAAAAAACTAGGCCCCAATAAGTTTTGTCACCAAACATATATAAAAATGATTAACATGCCAGCAAACATTTTATATTACATTTTTATAAGAGTATGTATCTCTGTTAATAAGCCTGATTCCAGTCGCTATTAAATCACTGCATTTAGGCTTAACTTACATTAATCCGGTATCAGCAGCATTTTTCTAGCAAATTCCATCCCTAGAAATATGTTAACTGCACATACCTTATTGCAGGAAAACCTGCACGCCATTCCCCCTCTGAAGTTACCTCACTCCTCAGAATATGTGAGAACGGCAGTGGATCTTAGTTACTTCTGCTAAGATCATAGAAATCACAGGCAGATTCTTCTTCTAATGCTGCCTGAGATAAAACAGTACACTCCGGTACCATTTAAAAATAACAAACTTTTGATTGAAGTTAAAAAACTAACTATAATACACCACTCCCCTCTTACTACCTCCATCTTTGTTGAGAGTTGCAAGAGAATGACTGGGTATGGCAGTGAGGGGAGGAGCTATATAGCAGCTCTGCTGTGGGTGATCCTCTTGCAACTTCCTGTTGGGAAGGAGAATATCCCACAAGTAATGGATGATCCGTGGACTGGATACACTTAACAAGAGAAAATAAAACATAATTTATGTAAGAACTTACCTGATAAATTCATTTCTTTAATATTAGCAAGAGTCCATGAGCTAGTGACGTATGGGATATACATTCCTACCAGGAGGGGCAAAGTTTCCCAAACCTCAAAATGCCTATAAATACACCCCTCACCACACCCACAAATCAGTTTAACGAATAGCCAAGAAGTGGGGTGATAAAAAAAGTGCAAAAGCATATAAAATAAGGAATTGGAATAGTTGTGCTTTATACAAAAAAATCATAACCACCAAAAAGGGTGGGCCTCATGGACTCTTGCTAATATGAAAGAAATGAATTTATCAGGTAAGTTCTTACATAAATTATGTTTTCTTTCATGTAATTAGCAAGAGTCCATGAGCTAGTGACGTATGGGATAATGACTACCCAAGATGTGGATCTTTCCACGCAAGAGTCACTAGAGAGGGAGGGATAAAATAAAGACAGCCAATTCCTGCTGAAAATAATCCACACCCAAAATAAAGTTAATGAAAACATAAGCAGAAGATTCAAACTGAAACCGCTGCCTGAAGTACTTTTCTACCAAAAACTGCTTCAGAAGAAGAAAACACATCAAAATGGTAGAATTTAGTAAAAGTATGCAAAGAGGACCAAGTTGCTGCTTTGCAAATCTGATCAACCGAAGCCTCATTCCTAAACGCCCAGGAAGTAGAAACTGAACTAGTAGAATGAGCTGTAATCCTTTGAGGCGGAGTTTTACCCGACTCGACATAAGCATGGTGAATTAAGGATTTCAATCAAGATGCCAAAGAAATGGCAGAAGCTTTCTGACCTTTTCTAGAACCGGAAAAGATGACAAATAGACTAGAAGTCTTTCGGAAAGACTTAGTAGCCTCAACATAATATTTCAAAGCTCTAACAACATCCAAAGAATGCAACGATTTCTCCTTAGAATTCTTAGGATTAGGACATAATGAAGGAACCACAATTTCTCTACTAATGTTGTTGGAATTCACAACCTTAGGTAAAAATTCAAAAGAAGTTCGCAACACCGCCTTATCCTGATGAAAAATCAGAAAAGGAGACTCACAAGAAAGAGCAGATAATTCAGAGATAGCAGGGAAGAAGAGGCGGCAGGCACTACAATTCAGACCCACGAACAAAAATAGTAAAATATAAAGTCTTTATTGGAGGCACTTGGCCATATTAAAAAGCAGACTGACAGGCAGGGGAAACAGCACGGACAAGGTCTTACGCGTTTCGCGCCCCCTAGTGGCGCTTACTCATAGACTATTGTCTATGTAACAACCTAGACTATTTATAGGCTAGACAGAAAAAGGTTAACCCTTCAACAGCCAAAATAAAAACAGGTTAAAAACATAGATAGTGCTGAGTAGATACAGGACAATTTCAATTAACCATTAATAAACAAAGTTACAGAGTAAACAGACACAAAGTGTAAGTGCTAATAATGAAGCTATTAGGTGCATCAGGTTACATAAATAGAAAACCAAATATTGTAAGTTTAGGCAAGAAATCAATAAAAAATAATAAATATAGATAAATATACATGTATACTTTGATTTTCTATGACCTAAAGATGTATGCCAAATATTAGAGGAAAAACTTACATAATGAGGTTTTCTAAATTTTAGCTGGCAAAGAAAACTACTATAGAATAAAAGAAGGGGAAAGGCAAATAAACAGAAAATACAAGCCATAGATAGTAAGGCATAGAAAATTGAACATAGTCTAATTATCAATTACCCCGAGGACGCCATAGCTGCGATTACCTTCTCACCTTCACGCTACCCAGATAATTCAGAGACTCTTCTGGCAGAAGAGATGGCCAAAAGGAACAAAACTTTCCAAGAAAGTAATTTAATGTCCAATGAATGCATGGGTTCAAAAGGAGGAGCTTGAAGAGCCCCCAGAACCAAATTCAAACTCCAAGGAGGAGAAATTGACTTAATGACAGGTTTTATACGAACCAAAGCTTGTACAAAACAATGAATATCAGGAAGATTAGCAATCTTTCTGTGAAAAAGAACAGAAAGAGCAGAGATTTGACCTTTCAAGGAACTTGCGGACAAACCTTTATCTAAACCATCCTGAAGAAACTGTAAAATTCTCGGGAATTCTAAAAGAATGCCAGGAAAAATGATGAGAAAGACACCAAGAAATATAAGTCTTCCAGACTCTATAATATATCTCTCTAGTTACAGATTTACGAGCCTGTAACATAGTATTAATCACAGAGTCAGAGAAACCTCTTTGACCAAGAATCAAGCGTTCAATCTCCATACCTTTAAATTTAAGGATTTGAGATCCTGATGGAAGAAAGGACCTTGCGACAGAAGGTCTGGTCTTAACAGAAGAGTCCACGGTTGGCAAGAGGCCATCCGGACAAGATCCGCATACCAAAACCTGTGAGGCCATGCCGGAGCTACCAGCAGAACAAACGAGCATTCCTTCAGAATCTTGGAGATTACTCTTGGAAGAAGAACTAGAGGCGGAAAGATATAGGCAGGATGATACTTCCAAGGAAGTGATAATGCATCCACTGTCTCCGCCTGAGGATCCCAGGATCTGGACAGATACCTGGGAAGTTTCTTGTTTAGATGAGAAGCCATCAGATCTATTTCTGGGAGTTCCCACATTTGAACAATCTGAAGAAATACCTCTGGGTGAAGAGACCATTCGCCCGGATGCAACATTTGGCGACTGAGATAATCCGCTTCCCAATTGTCTATACCTGGGATATGAACCGCAGATATTAGACAGGAGCTGGATTCCGCCCAAACCAGAATTCGAGATACTTCTTTCATAGCCAGAGGACTGTGAGTACCTCCTTGATGATTGATGTATGCCACAGTTGTGACATTGTCTGTCTGAAAACAAATGAACGACTCTCTCTTCAGAAGAGGCCAAGACTGAAGAGCTCTGAAAATTGCACGGAGTTCCAAAATATTGATCGGTAATCTCACCTCCTGAGATTCCCAAACCCCTTGTGCCGTCAGAGACCCCCACACAGCTCCACAACCTGTAAAACTTGCATCTGTTGAGATTATAGTCCAGGTCGGAAGAACAAAAGAAGCCCCCTGAATTAAACGATGGTGATCTGTCCACCACGTCAGAGAATGTCGGACAATCGGATTTAAAGATATTAATTGAGAAATCTTTGTGTAATCCCTGCACCATTGGTTCAGCATACAAAGCTGAAGAGGTTGCATGTGAAAACGAGCAAAGGAGATCGCGTCCGATGCAGCAGTCATAAGACCTAGAATTTCCATGCATAAGGCTACCGAAGGGAATGATTGTGACTGAAGGTTTCGACAAGCTGAAATCAATTTTAGACGTCTCTTGTCTGTCAAAGACAGAGTCATGGACACTGAATCTATCTGGAAACCCAAAAAGGTTACCCTTGTCTGAGGAATCAATGAACTTTTTAGTGAATTGATCCTCCAACCATGATCTTGAAGAAACAACACAAGTCGATTCGTATGAGATTCTGCTAAATGTGAAGACTGAGCAAGTACCAAGATATCGTCCAAATAAGGAAATACCACAATACCCTGTTCTCTGATTACAGACAGAAGGGCACCGAGAACCTTTGTAAAAATTCTTGGAGCTGTAGCTAGGCCAAACGGCAGAGCCACAAACTGGTAATGCTTGTCCAGGAAAGAGAATCTCAGGAACTGATGGTGAGCTGGATGAATCGGAATATGCAGATATGCAGCCTGTAAATCTATTGTAGACATATAATGCCCTTGCAGAACAAAAGGCAAGATAGTCCTTACAGTTACCATTTTGAATGTTGGTATCCTTACATAACGATTCAATATTTTTAGATCCAGAACTGGTCTGAAGGAATTCTCCTTCTTTGGTACAATGAAGAGATTCGAATAAAACCCCAGCCCCTGTTCCAGAACTGGAACTGGCATAATTACTCCAGCCAACTCTAGATCTGAAACACATTTCAGAAATGCTTGAGCATTCACTGGGTTTACTGGGACACGGGAAAGAAAAAATCTCTTTGCAGGAGGTCTTATCTTGAAACCAATTCTGTACCCTTCTGAAACAATGTTCTGAATCCAAAGATTGTGAACAGAATTGATCCAAATTTCTTTGAAAAAACGTAATCTGCCCCCTACCAGCTGAGCTGGAATGAGGGCCGCACCTTCATGTGGACTTAGAAGCTGGCTTTGCTTTTCTAGAAGGCTTGGATTTATTCCAGACTGGAGATGGTTTCCAAACTGAAACTGCTCCTGAGGATGAAGGATCAGGCTTTTGTTCTTTGTTGAAACGAAAGGAACGAAAACGATTATTAGCCCTGTTTTTACCTTTAGATTTTTTATCCTGTGGTAAAAAAGTTCCTTTCCCACCAGTAACAGTTGAGATAATAGAATCCAACTGAGAACCAAATAATTTATTACCCTGGAAAGAAAGGGAAAGTAGAGTCGATTTAGAAGACATATCAGCATTCCAAGTTTTAAGCCATAAAGCTCTTCTAGCTAAAATAGCTAGAGACATAAACCTGACATCAACTCTGATAATATAAAAAATGGCATCACAGATAAAATTATTAGCATGTTGAAGAAGAATAATAATATTATGAGAATCATGATCTGTTACTTGTTGCGCTAAAGTTTCCAACCAAAAAGTTGAAGCTGCAGCAACATCAGCCAATGATATAGCAGGTCTAAGAAGATTACCTGAACACAGATAAGCTTTTCTTAGAAAGGATTCAATTTTCCTATCTAAAGGATCCTTAAAGGAAGTACCATCTGCCGTAGGAATAGTAGTACGTTTAGCAAGGGTAGAAATAGCCCCATCAACTTTAGGGATTTTGTACCAAAACTCTAATCTGTCGGATGGTACAGGATATAATTGCTTAAAACGTTTAGAAGGAGTAAATGAATTACCCAAATTATTCCATTCTCTGGAAATTACTTCGGAAATAGCACCAGGAACAGGAAAAACTTCTGGAATAACTACAGGAGATCTAAAGACCTTGTCTAAACGTTTAGATTTAGTATCAAGAGGACCAGAATCCTCAATTTCTAATGCAATTAGGACTTCTTTAAGTAAAGAACGGATAAATTCCATTTTAAATAAATATGACGATTTATCAGCATCAACCTCTGAGACAGAATCCTCTGTATCAGAAGAATCATTAGAATCAGAATGATGATGTTCATTTAAAAATTCATCTGTATAAAGAGAAGTTTTAAAAGACTTTTTATGTTTACCAGAAGGAGGAATAACAGACATAGCCTTCTTAATGGATTCAGAAACAAAATCTCTTATGTTATCAGGAACACTCTGAACATTAGATGTTGATGGAACTGCAACAGGTAATGGTACTTTACTAAAGGAAATATTTTCTGCATTAACAAGTTTGTCATGACATTTAATACAAACAACAGCTGGAGGAACAACTACCAAAAGTTTACAGCAGATACACTTAGCTTTGGTAGTTCCAGCACCAGGCAGCGATTTTCCAGTAGTATCTTCTGACTCAGTTGCAACGTGGGACATCTTGCAATATGTAATAGAAAAAAACAACATATAAAGCAAAATTGATCAAATTCCTTAAATGACAGTTTCAGGAATGGGAAAAAATGCCAGTGAACAAGCTTCTAGCAACCAGAAGCAACAAATGATGAGACTTAAATAAAGTGGAGACAAAATTGACGCCCACATTATTTGGCGCCTAAATGCTATTAGCGCCAAAAATGACGCCACATCCGGAACGCCGACATTTTTGGCGCGAAAAATGTCAAAAATGACGCAACTTCCGGCGACACGTATGACGCCAGAAATAGAAAAAAAAATTCGCGCCAAGAAAGTCCACGCCAAGAATGACGCAATAAAATGAAGCATTTTCAGCCCCCGCGAGCCTAACAGCCCACAGGGAAAAGTCAATTTTTAAGGTAAGATAAAAATGATATATTCGAATGCATTATCCCAAATATGAAACTGACTGTCTGAAATAAGGAAATGTTGAACATCCTGAGTCAAGGCAAATAAATGTTTGAATACAAATATTTAGAACTTTATAAAAAAGCGCCCAACCATAGCTTAGAGTGTCACAGAAAATAAGACTTACTTACCCCAGGACACTCATCTACATGTTTGTAGAAAGCCAAACCAGTACTGAAACGAAAATCAGCAGAGGTAATGGTATATATATAAGAGTATATTGTCGATCTGAAAAGGGAGGTAAGAGATGAATCTCTACGACCGATAACAGAGAACCTATGAAATAGACCCCGTAGAAGGAGATCATTGAATTCAAACAGGCAATACTCTCCTCACGTCCCTCTGACATTCACTGCACACTGAGAGGAAAACCGGGCTCCAACCTGCTGCGGAGCGCATATCAACGTAGAATCTAGCACAAACTTACTTCACCACCTCCATAGGAGGCAAAGTTTGTATAACTGATTTGTGGGTGTGGTGAGGGGTGTATTTATAGGCATTTTGAGGTTTGGGAAACTTTGCCCCTCCTGGTAGGAATGTATATCCCATACGTCACTAGCTCATGGACTCTTGCTAATTACATGAAAGAAATACTATTTTCTATAGGAATAGTAGTATGTTTAGCAAGAGTAGAGATAGCCCCAATAACGTTGGCGATCTTTCCTCAAAACCTTAAACTAACTACCGGCAAAGGATATAATTTAAAAACCTTAAAGAAGGAATAAAAGAAGTCCCAGGCCTATTCCATTCCCTAGTATCATGAACTGGGAAAAAACCTCTGAAGAAACCACAAAAGTTTAATGAGCAGAATTTAAATGTTAGCTAGTCTTAAATCAAAAGAACTAGACTCCTCATATCCAATATAATCAACACCTTATCAACAACGAATGTACTCTATTTAAAAATAAAAAAGTAGATTTGTTAGAGTCAAATATCTGATGAAGTATAATTTAGTATGTTGTCGGTCATTTGAAAATTCATCAACTAAATGAGAAGTTTAAAAAAGACCTATAAATTTTATTAGAAGGCGGGATGTCAGACAAAGCCTTTAGGATAGAATCAGAAAAACATTCTCATAGATTCTTAGGTATATCTTGTACATTAGATGTAAAAAGAATAGCAATAGATAATGCATAAATACTAATGGACTATGCATGTAAAAGTTTATCATGATAACTTATTACAAACCATAGCTAAAGATAAAATTCATAACATTAAAATAAATGAACTTAGCTTTGGTAGGACTGATATCAGTCATCAGGAATCTAACAGCATTTTCTGATACAGGAACAGTTTTTGGAATATCTTGCAATATAAAGCAAAATTATCAAATTCCTTAAATGACAGTTTCAGGAATGGGAAAAAATGCAAACAGAACAAGCCTCTAGAAACCAGAAGCAACTAAAAAGTGAGACTTAAATAATGTAAAAAATCTGGCGCCAAGTATGACGCCCACATATTTTTTGGCGCCAAAAATGACTGTAACAAACTAGAGTCAAAAATGACGCAACTACTTGAAAACTTCCGGCGTCAACGACGACGCCGGAAATGACGTCATTGACGTCAAACGTTAATCTCGCGCCAAAAATGACGCAATAAATTCTAGCATTTTTTGCACCTGCGAGCCTAACAGCCCGCAGTTTAAAGGAAAAAAGTCAATTGAAAATTTAAGGTAAGAAAAATATTTCATTCATATGCATTTTCCCAAAAAATGAAACCGACAGTCTGAAAGAAGGAAAATAAACTGATTGACCTGAATCATGGCAAATATAAGTATAAAATATATATTTAGAACTTTACATATAAAGTGCCAAATCATAGCTGAGAGTGTCATAAATAAAATAAGACTTACCCAGACACTCATCTACATAAAGTAGATAGCCAAACCAGTACTGAAACGAGAATCAGTAGAGGTAATGGTATATAAGAGTATATCGTCGATCTGAAAAAGGAGGTAGAAGAAGAAATCTCTACGACCGATAACAGAGAACCTATGAAATAGATTCCCTAGAGGAAGACCATGGTATTCAAATAGGCAATACTCTCTTCACATCCCTCTGACATTCACTGCACTCTAAGAGGAAAACTGGGCTTCAGCCTGCTGCGAAGCGCATATCAACGTAGAAATCTAGCACAAACTTACTTCACCACCTCCATGGGAGGCAAAGTTTGTAAAACTGAATTGTGGGTGTGGTGAGGGGTGTATTTATAGGCATTTTGAGGTTTGGGAAACTTTGCCCCTCCTGGTAGGAATGTATATCCCATACGTCACTAGCTCATGGACTCTTGCAAATTACATGAAAGAAAGCACTGTAACCCTTTATGCTCCTGCACTATTGGTGAGCACTAAAACAAGAACCGGAATCAAATGAAAACACACTGTTTACATCATTTCTGAGTGTGCTACGCTGATCATGCTAAAATGAAAGCAACAGTAACATTAAAAAACATATATATATATATATATATATATATTTTTTTTTTTTTTAAAGTGCCCAAAAGTGCTATAAAGTGCTTTTATAAGGTGTATGGTGTACAAATATATGTCCCTAGACAATGTGAAGGAGGTATACATGTACTAATAGCTGGTGGGCTATGAAGATACAATTACTACCAGCACCTCCGTCCACTGTGCTTACCTCAGCTGCAGCAACTTTCAACAGTAGACAAGCCCATCTTAACAGCAGCACAAGAACAATGCCCCTAAATCAGTAAGAGCATCTAGATTGGACAAGACCACATTTTACCTGTGGAGGGCTGTGAATCCACAAGCAGCTCACTGTAGACCAGGGGATTGCTGGAGAAGTCCACATTCCACCCGAGAGTCCTGTGACATTTCTGAGAAAAGAACTTTCATTGCTCGATAACTCCTTGTCTAACGCTCTGAATGACAGGTTACTGCAAACAGGAACTGGACCTCAAATTGGTTAGAGGATCACCTTTTAACGATGAGTAGATCTGCACTTCCCTTTCACCTCATCAAATGAGCAAAAGAAAATGACTGAGGGTCAAGGGAAGTGGGAGGATTTAAAGCTCTGGTGAGTTGAGGTGTCTTTTACCTGCTCCTAGTGGCCAGGACGGGAATTTCCACACATGATGACCTGTGGACTCTCACCATCTGATGAAAGAAATGTAATATTAGCTCATTTTAGCTTAATATTGGCTTACATTTTAGCTGGGTGGTGCACCCATTAAATAGGTCCTGGGGAGAACAATAAAGTATGTTATTAAAAAAAATATAATATAAAAGCCAGTCCAGGGGTATTAGGCTAATAGTGATGGGGGGGGGGGGTTGCGCTGGGGATCAGACTCTAAGTGGGACAAGTGTTAACTGAACAGGTCTTTTATATTTAATCTGTCTATTGACTTTACTCCTATCTTGAGGCTGGTGTCTGCATCACATCATGGCAGGTGTAAAGAAAAAAGTAGGCATTTCAAAAGTTCACAGGAACTGGATCTGGGATTGTGATTTCGCTACAAAATGTATTGGCATTTAGGTGGTTTTTGATCTCTCATTAGTCACAAACAAGGATGCTGGTGTGTACCAGTCTTATAAATAATTCATATAAGACAGATCTACCTAATGTTTGTTTGGAAAAGAAACAATAGAACTAGTTTAAAACAGAAAAGAAAAAAAAAACAGAATTTATGCTTACCTGATAAATTACTTTCTCCAACTGTGTGTCCGGTCCACGGCGTCATCCATTACTTGTGGGAATATTCTCTTCCCCAACAGGAAATGGCAAAGAGCACAGCAAAAGCTGTCCATATAGCCCCTCCTTGGCTCCGCCCCCCCAGTCATTCGACCGACGGTTAGGAGAAAAAAAGGAGAAACTATAGGGTGCCGTGGTGACTGTAGTGTATAGAGAAATACATTTTTCAAACCTGATTAAAAAACCAGGGTGGGCCGTGGACCGGACACACCGTTGGAGAAAGTAATTTATCAGGTAAGCATAAATTCCGTTTTCTCCAACATTGGTGTGTCCGGTCCACGGCGTCATCCATTACTTGTGGGAACCAATACCAAAGCTTTAGGACACGGATGAAGGGAGGGAGCAAATCAGGTTACCTAAACGGAAGGCACCACAGCTTGCAAAACCTTTCTCCCAAAAACAGCCTCCAAAGAAGCAAAAGTATCAAATTTGTAAAATTTGGCAAAAGTGTGCAGAGAAGACCAAGTCGCTGCCTTACATATCTGATCAACAGAAGCCTCGTTCTTGAAGGCCCATGTGAAAGCCACAGCTCTAGTGGAGTGAGCTGTGACTCGTTCAGGAGGCTGCCTTCCGGCAGTCTCATAAGCCAATCGGATAATGCTTTTCAGCCAGAAAGAGAGGTTACCGTAGCTTTTTGTCCTCTCCTCTTACCAGAGTAAACGACGAACAAAGATGAGGTTTGTCTAAAATCCTTAGTTGCTTCTAAATAGAACTTTAAAGCACGAACTATATCTAAATTGTGTAACAAACGTTCCTTCTTTGAAACTGGATTCGGACACAGAGAAGGAACAACTATTTCCTGGTTAATATTCCTGTTGGAAACAACCTTCGGAAGAAAACCAGGCTTAGTACGCAAAACGACCTTATCTGAATGGAACACCAGATAGGGTGGGTTACACTTCAGAGCAGATAATTCAGACACTCTTCTTGCAGAAGAAATAGCAACGAAAAACAGAACTTTCCAAGATAGTAACTTGATATCTATGGAATGTAAGGGTTCAAACGGAACCCCTTGAAGAACTGAAAGAACTAAATTTAGACTCCAAGGAGGAGTCAAGGGTCTGTAAACAGGCTTGATTCTGACCAAGGCCTGTACAAAAGCTTGTACATCTGGCACAGCTGCCAGTCGTTTGTGTAACAAGACAGATAAAGCAGAAATCTGTCCTTTTAGAGAACTCGCTGACAATCCCTTATCCAAACCTTCTTGGAGAAAGGAGAGGATCTTAGGAATTTTAATCTTACTCCAGGAGAATCCCTTGGATTCACACCAACAGATATATCTTTTCCATTTTTTATGGTAAATCTTTCTAGTCACAGGTTTTCTGGCTTGGACCAGAGTATCTATCACTGAATCTGAAAACTCACGCTTGGATAAGATCAAACGTTCAATTTCAAAGCAGTCAGCTGCAGAGAAACTAGATTTGGATATTCGAATGGACCTTGTACTAGAAGATCCTGTCTCAAAGGTAGCTTCCATGGTGGAACCGATGACATATTCACCAGGTCTGCATACCAAGTCCTGCGCGGCCACGCAGGAGCTATCGAAATCACAGAGGCCTTCTCCTGTTTGATCCTGGCTACAAGCCTGGGGAGGAGAGGGAACGGTGGAAACGCATAAGCTAGGTTGAACGACCAAGGCGCCACTAATGCATCCACTAGAGTCGCCTTGGGATCCCTGGATCTGGACCCGTAGCAAGGAACCTTGAAGTTCTGACGGGACGCCATCAGATCCATGTCTGGAATGCCCCATAATTGAGTCAACAGGGCAAACACCTCCGGGTGGAGTTCCCACTCCCCCAGATGGAAAGTCTGACAACTCAGATAATCCGCCTCCCAGCTGTCTACTCCTGGGATGTGGATTGCAGATAGGTGGCAGGAGTGATCCTCCGCCCATTTGATGATTTTGGATACATCTCTCATCGCCAAGGAACTCCTTGTTCCCCCCTGATGGTTGATGTAAGCTACAGTCGTCATGTTGTCTGACTGGAATCTTATGAATCCGGCCTTCGCTAGTTGAGGCCAAGCCCGGAGAGCATTGAATATCGCTCTCAGTTCCAGGATGTTGATCGGGAGAAGAGACTCTTCCCGAGACCATAAACCCTGAGCTTTCCGGGAATCCCAGACCACGCCCCAGCCTTTCAGACTGGCGTCGGTCGTGACAATGACCCACTTTGGTCTGCGGAAACTCATTCCCTGAGACAGGTGATCCTGTTTCCAAGCTGGTTTAGTCTGGGAAACGTTACCCTCTTGTCTAGAGGCTGCAGAGTTGGAAGCCGGTCCGTTCCTGAAATTGCGAAAGGAACGAAAATTGGACTTATTCTTAGCCTTGAAAGGCCTATCTTGTGGGAGGGCATGGCCCTTTCCCCCAGTGATGTCTGAAATAATTTCTTTCAATTCTGGCCCAAAAAGGGTCTTACCTTTGAAAGGGATATTAAGCAATTTTGTCTTGGAAGATACATCCGCCGACCAAGACTTTAGCCAGAGTGCTCTACGCGCCACAATTGCAAACCCTGAATTTTTAGCCGCTAATCTCGCTAACTGCAAAGCGGCGTCTAAAATAAAGGAATTAGCTAACTTAAGTGCGTGAATTCTGTCCATGACCTCCTCATATGGGGTCTCTCTACTGAGCGACTTTTCCAGTTCCTCGAACCAGAACCACGCTGCTGTAGTGACAGGAATAATGCACGAAATAGGTTGAAGGAGGTATCCTTGCTGTACAAAAATCTTTTTAAGCAAGCCCTCCAATTTTTTATCCATAGAATCTTTGAAAGCACAATTGTCCTCAATGGGAATGGTCGTGCGTTTGGCTAGTGTAGAAACCGCCCCCTCGACCTTAGGGACTGTTTGCCATGTGTCCTTCCTGGGGTCGACCATGGGGAACAATTTCTTAAATATAGGAGGAGGGACAAAAGGTATGCCTGGCTTCTCCCACTCCTTATTTACTATGTCCGCCACCCTTTTAGGTATTGGAAAGGCATCAGGGTGCACCGGGACCTCTAGGAACTTGTCCATCTTGCACAATTTTTCTGGGATGACCAGATTGTCACAATCATCCAGAGTAGATAGCACCTCCTTAAGTAATGCGCGGAGATGCTCTAATTTAAATGTCACAACATCAGGTTCTGCCTGCTGAGAAATTCTTCCTGTATCAGAAATTTCTCCATCTGACAAACCCTCCCTCACTGCCACTTCAGACTGGTGTGAGGGTATGACAGATAAATTATCATCAGCGCCCTCCTGCTCTACGGTGTTTAAAACTGAGCAATCGAGCTTTCTCTGAAATGCTGGCATTTTGGATAAAATATTAGCTATGGAGTTATCCATTACTGCCGTCAATTGTTGCATAGTAACAAGCATTGGCGCGCTAGAAGTACTAGGGGTCGCCTGCGCAGGCATAACTGGTATAGACACAGAAGGAGAGGATGCAGAACTATCCCTACTTCCTTCATCTGAGGAATCATCCTGGGCAACCTTACTAAATGTGACAGTACTGTCCTTACTTTGTTTGGACGCCATGGCACAATTATCACATACATTTGAAGGGGGAACCACCTTGGCCTCCATACATACAGAACATGATCTATCTGAAGGTACAGACATGTTAAACAGGCTTAAACTGGTTAATAAAGCACAAAAACCGTTTTTAAACAAAACCGTTACTGTCTCTTTAAATGTTAAACAGGGCACACTTTATTACTGAATATGTGAAAAACTATGAAGGAATTATCCAATATTTACCAAATTTTCACCACAGTGCCTTAATGCATTCAAAGTATTGCACCCCAATTTTCAAGCTGTTAACCCTTAAAATGTGGAAACCCGGAGCCGTTTGCAATTTAACCCCACTACAGTCCCAGCCACAGCCTTTGTTGCGACTTCACTTATCCCAGGGGGGTATACGATACCAATTCCAGCCTTCTAGGAACGTTTTCAGTGGATACCAGACCCTCTCACATGCAGCTGCATGCTCTGCACTCAAAAGAAACTGCGCAATAATGGCGCGAAAATGAGGCTCTGCCTACTACAGAGAAAGGCCCTTCCTGACTGGGAAGGTGTCTTAACTAGTGCCTGGCGATAAAAACGTTCCCCAAATAGTAAAAAGTTTGAAATCCACTTCAAAACTTTAAATAATAACTTAAATAAACAATCAATTTAGCCCTTACGAGTGTCCACCAGTTAATAGCCCATAATAAGCCCTTTATTCTTTCTGAGTCTAAGAAAATGACAGCCTTCCAGCATTACACAGTCTTGTTAGAAAAATGGCTAGTCATACCTTGAGCAGAAAAGTCTGCAAACTGTTCCCCCCACCTGAAGTTCTCTGGGCTCAACAGTCCTGCGTGGGAACAGCAATTGATTTTAGTTACTGCTGCTAAAATCATACTGCTGCTAAAAACTACAACTAAACACCACATACTCTTCACCATCTCCGTGGAGATGCTACTTGTTCAGAGCGGCAAAGAGAATGACTGGGGGGGCGGAGCCAAGGAGGGGCTATATGGACAGCTTTTGCTGTGCTCTTTGCCATTTCCTGTTGGGGAAGAGAATATTCCCACAAGTAATGGATGACGCCGTGGACCGGACACACCAATGTTGGAGAAATTAAAATCCAGAGTGGGTGAGGTTTTGAGGGGAGAGACGGGAGGGAGACGCACGGGGTTTGAGGAAATTTAATTTTCTAAGAATTTTATAAAAAGCTCAATTTCTAAGCTGTATTCAATATTCAACACTACTAATAGATACACTAAGCTGACCTTCATGATAAAATGGGAGGAGGAACTAAATGGCATGACCTTCTCAGTGAATGCCTTTTTAAAGGAGAATTTCATAAAAGTAGCTTACAAATAGGTACATCTACCCTAGAAGAATCAGCAACACATTAGATCCAGGGTCTCAATTGTGCTACAGAGGATGTGGGGAACAGGGCACATACCTATATATGTGGTGGAGTTGCCCCAAAATTAGAAATATTTGGGAAGAGACAGCAAAATTTTTGGGAAGGTTGTTTACTAAGGAAATAACGCTCACACCAGAACAAGTCCTTTTACACTTTCCAAATAAGGATATCCTGAAACATCAACACAAATGAGCAGAAATGATATTCACAGTAACGAGGCCGAGTATAGCCAAGTTTTGGAAATCAGCCCCTCCATCTTATGCGTATGTGTTACGCAAATTAGAATACCATTATCTTAGATCTGAGTTAACAGCAAACATTCTGGATAGACAAAATCAATTAATAATAGAATGGGAACCCTACATAATGTTCCGTGAGGAAACAACAAGAATGAATGGAGACAAGGAGGTGGGAATATGAGTCTGAAAGATTATTATCAATTTTTGGATTGACATCGGGTCCATAATCAACTTGGTAAAGACTGTTAAAATAAATTCTGAATTTGATTATCTGTTGTAACTATGCAAAAAACAGTTTTCTTTTGTACTGTTTTACATATCGTTAAATAAAGAAAAACTATTTCATAAAAAATAAAAAAATACTGCTGGCTAACGTGCTTTCTACTGGTGCATATAAACACACATGGTTTGCTCTTACCTAAAGTTTATAAATAAATATACGCTCAGATTTGCTACATAAGAGACATTTATTAACATTATACTATATTTACATTTTGAACATAATAATCTGTAAAGTGGCTTGCCGTGTGGCAAATATAGGTGCATATCAGTCTACACAATTTCTGCTTACACATTTTAAAAGCACAAAAAAGTACAAGAATGTTATGGATTGCCCCTGAAAGCCCCACCACAACAGAAAGCCTTAGCGATCTAAGAAAACATCCAGTTACTTATTGTGACATTTACTGACCAGTATCACCCAAATAAGTTATCTAAACAAAACGTGTTTACATTGTAAGGTGCATCACGGAGCCCTCCAGATACAAACAAACCATTGCTACAGGAAGTGAAAAACCTGAATACACCATTTTGTTGATATACTCACTGGTCAGTATTGTCTAGCATTGCCAGTCACCAAAGTAAAGAATATAAAGGAAGTATTAAAAACCGCATTCATTTTATTGACATACCAATTTTGATGCATATTAAATTAATACTTAACTAGTTTATATAATATAATATATATAGATTTTTTTATTATTTTTTTTTTACAATTATTAGCATTGAATCAAGAAGGGATACCTGATCCCTGACAAAAGGATAATTGGTTAACTTGTTTATCATTATAATTAACCCCTTCCCTGACAGAAGGACTTGTAAAGCATTCTCAATTAAATAAGTTGCCTTACCCTCTGACAGAAGACCTGAAAGCAAAATAATAAAGACCATACAAAAGTTACCGTACAGAATTCCAGTGGCTATTCAGCTTGCTAAAGAATATGCTATTGTTTAACGGAGAAAAGCTGAAAACATTTAGTCAATATAGGCAGGCAAGAGCCACTCTAAAGAAAAATAATTACTGCAAAATTTAATTTATAAAGCTAATCAAACCGTTCTGAAAACATTTTTATTAATATTTCTGACGGCTGTGAAAACGTACTCCTTAAGTATACACAAAGATGTATACAAACGCAAATTTTGGGGTATTTTTATTTTAAATGAACATTATCGGTAGGGTCTGTTTGGAAAGCACGCAAATAAACACAAAGCAAGAGCTTTGATAACTGATGAATGTTGGGGGGTGTCTGTCCATCTTCCTCCAAAGAAAGCACAATACAGTACACAAAAACATCTGCACAGCAGTTAACTTAAATGTGAGAAAACAAGATGAAACAAGACTGCCCCCTACTGGCCAAAGGAGTGCAGTCAATGCTGTGAAAATCATTACAAACAATATAAGGCTTTATTAGTACGTCACAAACTTGATTGCGATAGCTTTGCTTTAAATGGTAGCCACTAATGATTTCATAACAACAGAATTCTGAAAAAACTATTAAAGTTTTACACCTAGAAACAAACAGAAAATAAATGTTTATTGTCTTTTTTTATACTCTTCAGGACTTTTGCTTCTTGTTTTCAGGATTTGTTTCTTTTATTTCTAAAATGTAGCAGGTGGGTTGTTTCCCTTCATTGTCGAGATGTGAGTCTCTTCCTGCAGGTGTCCTTGGTCTCCTGTTTTGTAGGACTTGTAGAAAGGCAGGAAAGTTGGGACCAGGTCACCACTGTAAGGAAAATAAAAAGGCACAGCAATTAACTATAGTTTTGCAATTGGGGGAGAAAGTACGTTTACCAGTTTTTAATTCAAACTTGGATGTGCTAGGAGGTGAATATTCTCAGTGGGGGTTGTTATCCCAAGGTTTCACTGTAAAACGCTAAGGCTGGATTCCTAGTTCTGAACCTGTCATATGATAAGTATGTTCTACCAGTACATCATATTCCATTCAAAAAGAATGCTAGGTAGTGTCAGGCAACATACATCATCACTGATTGCTATATCTCTTTTTGAGATGTCACATTCACTCCGCAGCTCGGCTTAATGTTTTTAAAAAAAAAAAAAAAAAAAAAGAGTGAATAAAATGTTGCCTGTTAAAGTTGAAGCTAACTAAATATGACTATATGAACAGTCCTCTGTATTTTATCATCTGGTGGGCCCTAAATTTTTTGGTATCCCCAATTTGCTAGCTTTAATTCTTAATAGTCTCAAGAAAGTAGTATAGGAGTAGTCCTGTATGTTGCAGACTTATCAATGAAAGTTGAGGCAGGTATTATCGGAGGTGTTGTTAAAACTAAGGCCTTCGTGATTTGCGACAGGTTTGGTTTGCAAAAGGGAAAAATGATTACTTGCTGACCTAGTGTTACCTATACACAAGTTGTCTACACAGGACAGTAACCTAGTGTGCCTAAATAAATGGTATGAAATTGTTGTGCACTTACAATAAAGAGATTTGGCTTTACATAAAAGGGACAGTCAAGTCAAAATTAAACTTTCATGATTCAGATAGGGCATGCAATTTTAAACAACTTTCCAATTTATTTTTTTATCATCAAATTTGCTTTGTTCGCTTGGGAACCTTTGTTGAAAAAATAAACCTAGGTAGGCTCATATGCTAATTTCTATTCTCTTGAAAGCTGTCTCTTATCTCAGTGCATTTTGACAATTTTCACAGCTAAAAAGCGCTAGTTCACGTGTGCCATATAGATAAATCCTGTTGACAGAAAGGGATAAGGGGTTTTAAGGGATAAGGATACACCCCAAGGGAAAACAATATTAGTATTATCAAAGTGTAAGAAAATGGGTATCATTACATAATATACTTTGCCATCGCTTAAAAAACATAATTTATGTAAGAACTTACCTGATAAATTCATTTCTTTCATATTAGCAAGAGTCCATGAGCTAGTGACGTATGGGATATACATTCCTACCAGGAGGGGCAAAGTTTCCCAAACCTCAAAATGCCTACAAATACACCCCTCACCACACCCACAAATCAGTTTAACGAATAGCCAAGAAGTGGGGTGATAAGAAAAAAGTGTGAAAGCATATAAAATAAGTAATTGGAATAATTGTGCTTTATACAAAAAAATCATAACCACCACAAAAAAGGGCGGGCCTCATGGACTCTTGCTAATATGAAAGAAATGAATTTATCAGGTAAGTTCTTACATAAATTATGTTTTCTTTCATGTAATTAGCAAGAGTCCATGAGCTAGTGACGTATGGGATAATGACTACCCAAGATGTGGATCTTTCCACGCAAGAGTCACTAGAGAGGGAGGGATAAAATAAAGACAGCCAATTCCTGCTGAAAATAATCCACACCCAAAATAAAGTTTAATGAAAAACATAAACAGAAGATTCAAACTGAAACCGCTGCCTGAAGTACTTTTCTACCAAAAACTGCTTCAGAAGAAGAAAATACATCAAAATGGTAGAATTTAGTAAAAGTATGCAAAGAGGACCAAGTTGCTGCTTTGCAAATCTGATCAACCGAAGCTTCATTCCTAAACGCCCAGGAAGTAGAAACTGACCTAGTAGAATGAGCTGTAATCCTTTGAGGCGGAGTTTTACCCGACTCGACATAGGCATGATGAATTAAAGATTTCAACCAAGATGCCAAAGAAATGGCTGAAGCTTTCTGGCCTTTTCTAGAACCGGAAAAGATAACAAATAGACTAGAAGTCTTTCGGAAAGACTTAGTAGCTTCAACATAATATTTCAAAGCTCTAACAACATCCAAAGAATGCAACGATTTCTCCTTAGAATTCTTAGGATTAGGACATAATGAGGGAACCACAATTTCTCTACTAATGTTGTTGGAATTCACAACCTTAGGTAAAAATTCAAAAGAAGTTCGCAACACCGCCTTATCCTGATGAAAAATCAGAAAAGGAGACTCACAAGAAAGAGCAGATAATTCAGAGACTCTTCTGGCAGAAGAGATCGCCAAAAGGAACAAAACTTTCCAAGAAAGTAATTTAATGTCCAATGAATGCATGGGTTCAAAAGGAGGAGCTTGAAGAGCCCCCAGAACCAAATTCAAACTCCAAGGAGGAGAAATTGACTTAATGACAGGTTTTATACGAACCAAAGCTTGTACAAAACAATGAATATCAGGAAGATTAGCAATCTTCCTGTGAAAAAGAACAGAAAGAGCAGAGATTTGTCCTTTCAAAGAACTTGCGGATAAACCTTTATCTAAACCATCCTGAAGAAACTGTAAAATTCTCGGAATTCTAAAAGAATGCCAAGAAAAATGATGAGAAAGACACCAAGAAATATAAGTCTTCCAGACTCTATAATATATCTCTCTAGATACAGATTTACGAGCCTGTAACATAGTATTAATCACAGAGTCAGAGAAACCTCTTTGACCAAGAATCAAGCGTTCAATCTCCATACCTTTAAATTTAAGGATTTGAGATCCTGATGGAAAAAAGGACCTTGCGACAGAAGGTCTGGTCTTAGCGGAAGAGTCCACGGATGGCAAGAGGCCATCCGGACAAGATCCGCATACCAAAACCTGTGAGGCCATGCCGGAGCTACCAGCAGAACAAACGAGCATTCCTTCAGAATCTTGGAGATTACTCTTGGAAGAAGAACTAGAGGCGGAAAGATATAGGCAGGATGATACTTCCAAGGAAGTGATAATGCATCCACTGCTTCCGCCTGAGGATCCCGGCATCTGGACAGATACCTGGGAAGTTTCTTGTTTAGATGAGACGCCATCAGATCTATTTCTGGAAGCTCCCACATTTGAACAATCTGAAGAAATACCTCTGGGTGAAGAGACCATTCGCCCGGACGCAACGTTTGGCGACTGAGATAATCCGCTTCCCAATTGTCTATACCTGGGATATGAACCGCAGAGATTAGACAGGAGCTGGATTCCGCCCAAACCAGAATTCGAGATACTTCTTTCATAGCCAGAGGACTGTGAGTCCCTCCTTGATGATTGATGTATGCCACAGTTGTGACATTGTCTGTCTGAAAACAAATGAACGATTCTCTCTTCAGAAGAGGCCAAGACTGAAGAGCTCTGAAAATTGCACCCAGTTCCAAAATATTGATCGGTAATCTCACCTCCTGAGATTCCCAAACTCCTTGTGCCGTCAGAGATCCCCACACAGCTCCCCAACCTGTAAGACTTCCATCTGTTGAAATTACAGTCCAGGTCGGAAGCCCCCTGAATTAAACGATGGTGATCTGTCCACCACGTTAGAGAGTGTCGTACAATCGGTTTGATATTAAGATATTAATTGAGATATCTTTGTGTAATCCCTGCACCATTGATTCAGCATACAGAGCTGAAGAGGTCGCATGTGAAAACGAGCAAAGGGGATCGCGTCCGATGCAGCAGTCATAAGACCTAGAATTTCCATGCATAAGGCTACCGAAGGGAATGATTGTGACTGAAGGTTTCGACAAGCTGAAATCAATTTTAGACGTCTCTTGTCTGTCAAAGACAGAGTCATGGACACTGAATCTATCTGGAAACCCAGAAAGGTTACCCTTGTCTGAGGAATCAATGAACTTTTTAGTGAATTGATCCTCCAACCATGATCTTGAAGAAACAGCACAAGTCGATTCGTATGAGATTCTGCTAAATGTAAAGACTGAGCAAGTACCAAGATATCGTCCAAATAAGGAAATACCACAATACCCTGTTCTCTGATTACAGACAGAAGGGCACCGAGAACCTTTGTAAAAATTCTTGGAGCTGTAGCTAGGCCAAACGGCAGAGCCACAAACTGGTAATGCTTGTCCAGAAAAGAGAATCTCAGGAACTGATAATGATCTGGATGAATCGGAATATGCAGATATGCATCCTGTAAATCTATTGTGGACATATAATGCCCTTGTTGAACAAAAGGCAAGATAGTCCTTACAGTTACCATTTTGAACGTTGGTATCCTTACATAACGATTCAATATTTTTAGATCCAGAACTGGTCTGAAGGAATTCTCCTTCTTTGGTACAATGAAGAGATTCGAATAAAACCCCAGCCCCTGTTCCAGAACTGGAACTGGCATAATTACTCCAGCCAACTCTAGATCTGAAACACATTTCAGAAATGCTTGAGCTTTCACTGGATTTACTGGGACACGGGAAAGAAAAAATCTCTTTGCAGGAGGTCTTATCTTGAAACCAATTCTGTACCCTTCTGAAACAATGTTCTGAATCCAAAGATTGTGAACAGAATTGATCCAAATTTCTTTGAAAAAACGTAACCTGCCCCCTACCAGCTGAGCTGGAATGAGGGCCGCACCTTCATGTGGACTTAGAAGCTGGCTTTGCTTTTCTAGAAGGCTTGGATTTATTCCAGACTGGAGATGGTTTCCAAACTGAAACTGCTCCTGAGGATGAAGGATCAGGCTTTTGTTCTTTGTTGAAACGAAAGGAACGAAAACGATTATTAGCCCTGTTTTTACCCTTAGATTTTTTATCCTGTGGTAAAAAAGTTCCTTTCCCACCAGTAACAGTTGAGATAATAGAATCCAACTGAGAACCAAATAATTTGTTACCCTGGAAAGAAATGGAAAGTAGAGTCGATTTAGAAGACATATCAGCATTCCAAGTTTTAAGCCATAAAGCTCTTCTAGCTAAAATAGCTAGAGACATAAACCTGACATCAACTCTGATAATATCAAAAATGGCATCACAGATAAAATTATTAGCATGTTGAAGAAGAATAATAATATTATGAGAATCATGATCTGTTACTTGTTGCGCTAAAGTTTCCAACCAAAAAGTTGAAGCTGCAGCAAC